>NC_141472.1:41702061-41902061 GCF_009769465.1 Tauraco erythrolophus | reverse complement strand
TGAATCAGGTTGATAGGGTGGTGAATGACTTATATTTTTGGAGGTTTTTTTGAGTTTTTCAATCAGCATTTTCTGAACATGGTTTTTTATTATGATAATGATGATAGGATTAATTATCACCATAAGAACAAGCGATAATCGTACTTTGAACTGTGTTTGTCACCAAATTATGCCAACTATTACTTACTTTTACATTCTCCAGGAGATCCGTGCAGTGAGAGGTGCTGACTTGCTCACCCAACAATGGGCTGGCTGGTGAGGAGGTGTCAAAGGAGGACTAACACTGACTGGGCAGGATTCCTGGTTGCATTAGGATATCACCAGGAAAATCACTGAAATTAGTCCTTAGGATTAACATTCAGCTGCAGCACATATTTTAAACATAATATCTAAGGGAAAATATGTGATTACCTTCTAAGAAATAGTATTCTTGCACAAGTCAAATTTCCAAAGGCCGTTTGCAAAACTAAATTAAGAAGGTTAATTACCAAATTAAGGAGGTTTATTTTAGCCCATGCTGGAGAGGGAACATAAACGAGAGTGGTGGGCAAAGCGAAGCAAGCTAACGTGGCCTCAGCAAGCAAGTGCCCTTCTCACCACTGGGAATAAATCCAGGAGAATCAGCCTGTTTCCCTGCTGCAGAAGCATCATGGGGTGGCTGGCTAGAAGGCAGGTTAAATATTGACAATGTTGGGGTTCAATCTGTCCTTCGTCCAATTAATATTTTAGAGAAGCGTTTAAACAGAAAGTGAAAATATATAGAGGCCACTAAGAGTTATTGGGAGTTAGAAGTTCCTGATGTGATCCTGCTGTCGTGTGGGGTACCCAGCTTTGCAACCAAACTGTTCTTAAATCACAGCCATAACATACAGCTAATGCTGAAAAGAGCTCCCATTCTCCTGTACATACCTGATGAATTTGCTGACGAAAAAAATAAATCACTTGAAATTTGTTCTGTGTGCAGTTTTAACATTTATCTACTCTTTAGGTGAATTCCAGAAATAACATTTTGTCTAAGGACCTTACCAGGACAATTTGTTTTTCATATGAATGATTACCCATCTAGGAGGATGTGCTCATGAACTTTCCTTGCAATTAGATTTATTCAAGTGCAAGCAGCTTCTAGTGCTATTTAGTATCTCTTACTCTACTAACTAATTAACGCATAACTGACATACACGTACTCAGCTTTCATAATGTTATCCGATTAATAAGCAATAACTACCTCAGTAAATCAAAATTAAATGCCTACTTACAGCAGTAAGTTTAGAACCCTCCTGCCTAGAGACTTTACATTGATTGATTCATTAAATATTGCATTGTCATATGAGGATCAGTGAAAAAAAAAAACCACCTTGTGAGCCGCTTTGCCTTTTGTTTTGTATGTAAAGTTTTACACCAATGTTTCACTGAAGAAGTAAAAGCTCTACAAAGCATCTTGGGTAAGCGTTGGGCACTGTCCACATCAACTGTCTGCCAGGAGAATGCCTGACCATCGGCTGTGGGCAGGGATGGGCTGTCCTCCAGGCAGGGCTGGGGTGGGGGGAAGAGGGATGTCAGAGGAATATATCACTTCCTGAATTTATGAGCCCATTTTGCAGATAATTAATGCTCCTTCTGGAACTATCCAAAATCCTGCGAGTGATTTCATAAAAGGTACTGGAAGCTTGATTAAGGGTGAAGAAATAAAATATCTCCAAGAGGCTGGGAGAAAAGAAAGGCAGCCTTCTTCTGCAAAGACAAATGCCTCTGGAGGAGAAATTTAAGCGCTTAATTCTCAAGAAGATTCGCAAAATCCTGTTTTTCCCATGGACCTCCCAGTCGGCAGTGTCAGAATGATGTGACAACCCTCAGTTTTAGGTCACAGATGAAAGTTCAGTAGAAGCAGCAGTTTTCAAACCATTCCTTTTAGTGTGAAGCTTTCCATTCCAGCTATACCAGACTATTTTGGCTTCCTTCCTGATGCTTAATAAAAAAAATGTACTTGTTATTTATGTTTTCTAGTGCAGTGAAACCACTCTCCAGAGAGATATACATATTCAGTACTGTATTATTTCTTAGAACTACGTTTCTCCCAAACTTCCAGACGTACAGCCAGCTTCGCCGCATAAGCATCACATTTGTTAGTTGTTCCAGTATTTCTCATATGTTCCAATTCACATTTTTGCTGTTCTATATTCATTAAACTCTTGCACACATTGCACGGAGTGCAGGTTACACGAAGATACCTTGAACAATGAAGGCCAAATTTACAGGGTGAATAGTTCATGGAGTTGTAGGTGGGTAAGGGAAGGAATGTGAGGGATTGGAAAGGCAGATGGTTAGTATAACAGTACTTCTGTAACATAAGTGGTTTTATGCAGAAAATGAGAAAGAATTGCAGTGATAGAACTGTATTTCTTTACATTTCAAAAGTAACGAGTCAGAAAATCTTTAAATATTTTTTATTGCTGTGGTTTTTGATGTTTCCTTGACAGCATTTATTTACAGTGTACCTTCTATCTTTAGTGTTTTTGTCTGGTGTTGAAGGCTATTCATGGTGAAATAGAATAAAATCAGTGAAATACAATATGTAAGTTGCATTTCAGGTCATGGTGAGCCTCTGCTTATGGTAAACTTTTGTATAATAAAATGTGTTGACCCTGAGCCTACTTCTACATTAAGGAGTTTTTGGCTGTAAAAAAAGCTATTCTAAAGACAAGAATCTAACACAATGATTTTATTTTTTTTTTTGCTTTACTTTGAAACTCTATTTTTTTGTTGCTGCGTTAACCTGAAGAAGATAAAGATGTACCTTCGTTTTCCCTTAAATTTTTTCCAGTCATTCCTTTTTAACTCATTCCTATAATAGTCTTTTCTGAGCAACAACTCTGACAGCAAAACCTATGAGGGTTTTCAAATTCAATAACCAAGACTGGAGAGAAGGCATCCCTCATCTCAACTTTAGCTGAGTAACTGCAGATCCTTAACATTACCCTCTACACTGGAGGTCTTCAAAGTCATCAATCTGTTGGAAATATGCTGACAGCTCAGAGTGGTTCTGTAGTGTCTAAAATGTGCTGTGCCGCTCAAAGAGTGGAGTGTTCGTAGATCACTTTGAGAGAGGTGACTTATGAGGCAAAAGGTTGAGTTTTCTGGTTCTGCAGCACCTCACACGTGTCTTTGATAGCGTTGTGTACATGGTCCCAACCTGCGCTCGGGTGGAAATGGCACTGTTCTGGTCCATGTCTCCAAGGTCAGGAAATGGTAGATGGGAGGATGAAAGTGCAAGTGCACTGGTCACCAGTAGAAAAATGGAAATAATTTTGAAGAATTCGTAGAATATAAACCTAGCTCCAAACCTGTACGTCCTCTTTCTGATCCTACTACACCCGCAGGAGCACTTTCAGCATTCTCGTTTTTCTGATATGGAAATAGTTTGAGATGGTCTGAAACAATTGCTATGTGGATTGTCTCTGGGTCTTGTTTTGGCCAGAACTGAGCTACGTGTCTTCAGCTTTACTATTTCCCTGCCAGATCTGCCTTTCCCTTCCTCCTGAGCAGGTTTTTGCTAAACTCACAGAGCACTTGCAAAAATGTAGGGATTACTTTGAAATAAAGTTTCCATATTTTTCAGTTGGAATGGTCTTTTATCCTTGTTTCGCTAAAAGAGTTTTTAACAATACTCTTAATTACAGTAACTTAGTCGTATAATACAACTATTTTTATCTATGCCAAAGGATCATTATCTATGCTGATCATCATATTCAGGTGAATTAAAAAGGTAGCAGGATGTGTTCTGTAAAAATTTCTATATCTCTTATTCCTTTGTGTCTCTAGCATATGGCATCTGCCTTTTCAGGGTAATAGGAAAAGGTGTTTCACTCAGAGCTTATCCCTTTTCGTATAGCAAAGTATTTAATTTAAGTTCCCCTCCCAGAGGAATCTGCTAATGATTCTTATTAGTGCACCCAGCTATAAAAAAATCAGTTATGTATGCACACAATATTGTTTGTTTGTTTGTTACATGCTAATCACTGCTTTTTTTCTGTGATAGGTTTCAAACTATGATGCCAGTTGCTTTCCCAGTAATAGTGAAAGACCTCTAGGTACTTCCCTTCCTGGTACAATACAGTTTATTTTTTTAGTATACGTAAATGTGTGTGTGTGTTTAGGTAAAGACAATATTGCCTCTACAAAGATTATTTACTGTAACAGGGAATAGACTGATAAATTTTTAACCAAATAACGTCTGTGACACTTGATATTCCTTACATAGGAAACTCCGGAGTCCCGCATCTTGTAGGAGGAACATCCTTTGGTGGTCTCCTAGCAGAGATGAAGCTCCTGGCAACAGAAAGAACTGACTTGCATGAAGTTCTGTCCATGATTCCTCCTGGACAATACAATTGCCAGTTTATAAATTAATCTCATGTCAAAATTGGTTACTTGGTTGAAATGGAGTTAGGTGAAATGGGGCTTCCAGCCTGCAGTAATGTTTTGGCTGAAGGAGAAAGGCTTCTGCCTGAAGTTCCCCTCTCTGTGTCATGACAGAGGGCCACACACTGAGGATTTTGCTTAAAAACTGCTGGGAGATATTTGAGGGAAGCTGCTACAGAACTGTTTTCCTAGTGGCACAGAGGATAAAAAGATCTCTCTGATGAGTCTGAGCAGAAAGCAGGTGAGCTGTGTTAGTTGCTCCTTACCTCTACGTAAAGGTAAAATCCTCCTGACCAAGGCAGGAACCAGGAACACAGTTCCAGCTCTTCAGAGACTGAGGACTGCTAAGAGCATCTCAGGGGCCCAGAGCTACCATCAGTTGAGAGTGGACACCCAGCCCTGCAGAAACTGGCATGGTAAGGAGGCATTCCCCTACAGATCTATATAGATATGCTGGGAAAAGGGCTAAAGAGATTCTGATGGAATGACCATGGAGGGAGTTTTGCTTTCATTTACAGAGATACGCGTCTGATGGGTTCCTTTTCTCCCAACACAGTTTTCTTTGCTGTGTTCGTAGTCTCAGTGTGTGTATGCCTTTTGCATGTTGCATAATAATGTTCTGCAGGTTCCCCAGGGAATGTGTTGATTCTGGATAAGACTTTAAGATTAGTTTCCAGAGGAACCTCTGGCTATTTGAGCCTGCTTCTTTCTCCCATCAGCATTGCCAGACTTCAGGGTTGTGCACATAGTTGGTGGCTGATCTTCATTAACTTCACCTTCATTATGTCTCTTCAGATTATTCACATGTGAATTTTTAGGCCTCAAAATGTCACCAGCTAATTGTCAGTTTTAAAAGAATGTTAGGATTCTTCATAAAAATGATGGTAAACAGGATGGCAATATCCTTTTCAGGTGAAAATTCAAATATATAGTAGGATTTGGCATAAAAATGCCTTTAGAAGGCAAGATAAGGATTCAACTTGCCAATTTAAGATTGTTCCCTTCGGAATATTACAGTTATGATGTTGTTCTTCACTGTAGTACACAATCAGTTGCTCCTTTTCCATCAACATAATATCCTGATATTCACACTTAACTGTGTCCATTTTTAGCTTGAAAAACAATGGTTTCTTCTGTACTTTAAAAAAATCACAGAGGGGGAAAAAGAGTGGTGTAGATTAAGCATTGTCAATCTCAAAGCATACCATTTAGTCCTGGAGCTGATGAATGTTTCTCTTGCAAACATGTGAAGGGGATGCATTCTGATGTTTCTCACATTAAAGAATAAAGCTTGGCGTCTAAAGCCATGTAAGTCAGTTAGATACTCAAGCAGCATCAAAATGTGGTGGGAATTGGATCTCTAAACCCCTTCAACTACATTTGAGACTTCTGCCTGATGAATTCCACCACATGCTAACAATTTCTGCCAAATAGGTATACTTAAGATCAATACTTAGAATTTTTTTTTTTTTTTGGTCACCTTTGCCTTTGATGTCTTTGTCTTTCGTTTGTCTTTGGTCATCAAATGTCATTTTATTTCAAGTTGCCTTATACCCATGCCCTGTTCCAGCAAACCCACATATGCATTTTGGGCCAAATTCTTACTGCCTTAGGTTTAAAGTCAGTTAGATTTCCTGTGCATAAAACAAGGATGATTTTGTGTCCTCTGTATAAGGTCATATGGATGATGAGTGGTTCTGATATGTTAATACCATTCTCCAGATCAGTGGATCTTCCCCACCAGAAGCTACAATGTGTGACACACTCGCACTGCAGGAATACTGGTTCTGACCCCAAGTCTCCAGTATATTAGTTGCTTTGCTGCAATACCTTTGGGCAAAGCCATTCAACTGTATCACAAACAACTTGCTTCGAGACAGGAGCACATACTGTTTACTGTATAATCCTCTCTAGTGCTCTTTTTTATTTTTTTTTTCTTGAGAAAAGATTAAAGAACAGAATTACATTGGAATTGGTGGAGGCATGATCCATGCCCCCTTGATTATATGGAAACATTAAAATATCATCAGCATGTTAATTTTATCAACTGAACTGTATGAGATTTATTCATATCTCTTATCTATTACATTAGTCTGGAAATACAATTTATTCTGATGGTGGGAATGTCAGACAGAGAGACCAAAAACATCTGGACTTCTTAATACGAAACAAATTTTCTAGGATGTATATTGCCACTTTAAAATTAATTCTGCTAATAAGGAGGCAGAAATTTTGTAGTCTATTGATCTTTTGAAAAAGAGCCCTGGTCATTTCTTGGGGTAAAACAGGTAGATCCTAGGAAGGTTCCTTTGAAGATTTGTACTTCACATATCTTCCATATTCGAATATCAAATACAGTAGATTACTTTAGCATCCTAATATAAAATACACAACAGCAGAAAAAACCCAGCCATCACAAACTACAGAATTAATAAAAATTGATGAAAATTCTCCTAGAAAAACAGCGTATCTTAAACATTTCCCCAGTCTGCATTGGTGGATTTTCTTTCTAAACATGTAAAATCAATATTAATTAAAACTAACTATTAAAAAAAACCCAACATGTCCATTGAAAGACAGCTTTCATTTTAAAAATACATTGTATTACACAGGCTAGATTATCACAGAACCTTTTCAGTCATGGAAGAGCGTCAGTAACATTTCTCTGGTTACACAATATCTGGTTACACAATCTGGTTACACAGTACTTGTGCTGGGAAGGACATGGAAGCAAAGGACATACCTGCAGCTCTGTGCCTACTCGTCAGGATCCCATTCCCATTTTACTCAGAGCATAGAGGAAAAAGCAGAGCAGTGATCTTTAAATCAAAATATCCCTTTCAGACTGCTCCGGATTGGCTGCATTTATACACAGCTTCCCCTGGAAGTTCCAGGCTGGTCCATAGCAATAACTTGATAATTGTTCTGGGAAGAGACTCAGCACAGCTATCTTATGCACAAGTAAACAGGCATCTAGAAGATTAAGAATTATATGCCAGGGCTTTGACACAACCATCAGTTATGCCAGATGAAAATAATTTATTCTTTGTCAGTTCAAATATACAGTCTTGTTTGGATGGCTGAAATTTATACTGGCACCAAAATACAGCAAGCGGTAGTATTAAAGTGTGGTGTTGAAACCACAGATATGCATCTCGGATGACCCAAAAAGTGGAAGAAAATTGTTAGTTGTATTTTCTGAGAGTAACCCATCATTGTTATGCAATAGTAGCTGATGTAATAACTTATCCTTGTGGTGCAACAGTATGACATCAGATGTTGGGAGATGGATCTTGCCTTGACACACACCGTAGCCAGGCATTTTTGGGTGCCGTTGCTGTCACTGTGATAACTCTTAACAGCAGCACTAGGATTGTTTCTCCGCCGGTCTTGCTCAAAAGACAAAGCAAGTGCCAGTGACTCAATAGATAGGCACACCTTTCTTCTTCTGTTTTGACTTTACTGATTTCATTTTGGGATTTGGGTAGGTCTTCCATCAGAGCTTTTGGATATTGGGGATCATAAATCACAGCGGAATTTACTTTTGAAATGCAAACTATTCAGTTTAGGTTTTCCAAAGAAAAGCAAAGCATGTATAGAAAGAGCATGAGAGAAATTAAGGCAGTTGCTATCGCAGAACCACAATTTTGACAAGATGAAGCTGGGTTGGATGCTCAGTTTGCTCTGGATTTGAAGAGGTTGCTCAGATCTTGTCTTAGCTTTGCAAAACAGGAGAACGTGTAGATTCAGTTCAGCGAAGACGTATGGAACCACTTAACTTTGTGCACAGTGTGTAGTCCAGTGTGTAAAGTTAAACATATCTTCAGGATTAGGGCCTTCAGCTTTAAGTAGTACCTTAAACATTTAGTTTATGTTTGGTAAGACTGTCAAATAATTTGTTCCTGTGCCATCAGCTGAAAATTCTGCTCATTTTATAGGAGTTCAGCTTACATGAATTTACTGGACAACAGAATAAGTGAAATTTAAGACACACATCTTAAGCTGAGTTCATAACGGCCCACATTTCCAATAACAAAACTAGCAGTGACAGTGATATATGGCTTTTTTTATGAGACCTGATAACTGATGGATATGTGATCTTATAAATGCTTAGACAAACTAATGCACATAATTATATTTTCCATTTGAAGTCTATTGCTAGGCATTCTAATACAATATCATTAGTCGAAATGGCCACAATGATACAGCTTGGGCAGTTTGTCACAGTAATTACGGGGTGATTATTTTTGACTGGAATAAAGATTTCAGTTTTAGTATGGTAGAAAGCATAATCACAAATTAGAAACAGTCTCAGAATAAAAAAATATCAGGGAGAGGGACTTTAAATATGGATTATAGTGCAATTCTAAAACAATTTCTTTTAAAAAGTGCACTCGTTTCGCTGAATGTGTGACAACTTTTAGGTTTATACCAAGTTCCTGCCCAAAAAGATGACCCTTACCTAATTAACAGTTCCAGTGTGTAAGGTTTCTATAAAAGGGAAAATCTGGACATTGTAGGGAAGGCTTATCTTATAATGTACATAACTGCTAAAATAGGCTTTCTTTTTTCAATTGACAAAAAAATAGATCATTTGTCTTCACCGTTTTCAGGATGGTTGATTAAAGTAGACAGTGTCCTAACATCTGTATTGAAAACTATATTAATCAATTGATTAATCACGAAGCATTAATCAAAATCCTCCTTAAGTGTTTTAGTTTTGGAGCAGCTCTTAGTATTTTCTATCAGATTCCTTTTAAGGTGTCCATTATAAAGATTAAATTTGGGTGGTAAATATTGAGGGGTTGAAGCACATGTGGCTTTCCACTTGAAGGTCACAGCCATTGCTCATTAGTGTTACTTTTAATGGGATAAGAAGCAAAAGTTTTTAATATGTGACTACATCAATTAATCAAATACACATTTGATTTCCTTTCCAGTAAGCAGTCCGTATTTTCAGCATGTGCAAAGAAATTTCTAGTGATCTAAACCCTTGAATACTTCAGGCTATGCTGAAGAATATTCCATGTATTTAAGGAACTCAAATTGTACATGCAGTAACTATAATACAGTAAATTATTCTCTGCTGTTTTTAAATATTCTACTTTACAAAAAATTCATTTAAAGGTATACTGGTCAGTTTTTATTAAGGCTACGTTTAAATAATCTCATCTTTTCCCATACAATGAAGGTAAAACTTCAAACTACTGTCACAAAGTGGTTTGGAATGAGAGAAGTTATTTTGAGTATTTAGTTGATTCAAGTGAACCAGAGAGGATCTATGCAACGAAGCTGATCATCTGAGAATTCAACTTTGTTTGTTTTTCTCATTCCTATTTGTTTTTGTAGTCTGAAACATTAAATACCGGTACTCGAGTAAATGTCTTTTTTGAAGCATCAATTACAGTACAAAAGAAAACCACTGATTACACATCTCTTCCTGTGCATAAAAATGCTTCTTCATCTTGCAATCCCTCTGTAAGTGATTCTTTAAGAAAGATTTACTGAATCCACATTGTGGCTGCTCTCATGACAGACTAGAAATACCTACGTTTCTACTGAATGGTTTTTCCACAGGGAGGAAAATAAAAAAGGAAACGCCAAACCCGAGCATACGTTATTTGTATTTATTTGGATTTTAAAGTATACCAAAAAATGTTCATCTGGCGTTCCCATCACCTTTGGCAAAAGTTGAAAGAAACAAGAAATCAAAAGCACAGCAAATTAAATCCTGCAGCCGCTTCCCCGTGCCTGAAGAAGCTGCCTTAAAAAAAAAAAAATTAAACACTCTTCTAGGTAGTCCTGGTTTTGTTTCTGCCTGTAGATTGCTGCCTTCTAATTTTATAGAGCTCCTAACCGTTCATTTTTAAGGTGATGTGTTCAAGTTGAACCAAGTACAGACAGAGGTTCATGAAATCAACAGCTCTTTAGTTGTGTGAACGGCAGTGCCCCCAAGACCGGGCAGCCCCAGGAGCCCCCTTGTGCTGGTGACCCCAGCAAGAGACCCTGCCTGGCCTCCAGTTTCCGTCTACGGGGACGGGGGCAGGCGGAGGGTCCCATCACGCCCCCGGGAAGCCTGTCCCAACCCAGGGGTGGGATATCGGCCAGAGGAGCGGGACCAGGAACCAGCTTTCACCCTCTGACTGGAGGCAGAGCATTTAAAGCAGCACTTTAATCAGATTAAGGAAGCCAGTCGCTACTGATTTGCACTACCTACTGATTACGTTATAATTCTTAAAAGCTGCTTTGATGTGTGTTTACCAGTTCCTACATACAGCAGTAGAGTTATTACGTCTTTAAAGCCATTAAAATGCACGGAAAATTTTGTACGCCTTTCAAAATGATACTGGACTGCTTGTCATATAATTACGTGAAAAAGAAACATGTGTCTTAAAGTCTTGAAATAATCAACAATACGTATTTGGAAATAAAATAAGACCTGTGTTGTTCTTCCACAGCTGAGTTGTGTTTTCATTTTGCTATTGATGGTGAAGGTTGGTTGCCTTCAGCAGGAAAGGAAATGCAATCTGCATAATTCCCATTAGTTCTTCATCGCACAAATATATACTGATAATAATTCTGTAGTGGGTTAGTTTGTGGCTAATCATCTTGATACTTAGCAGCAGGTGCTGTGGCAGCATCGCAGGAAAAAGTATCATGCGTTTTAGAAATTGCTGCTGTACAATTTATCTATAATGCACCTTTCTTTTTAATAGAATTACGTTCAACAGTTCATCAGTTTAGCCCGTGGAGAACACTACTGTGATATTGGTGTGTAGGCTTTATCAGTATTTTATTACCAAGTGCCACTGCTTTTTGGTTTCTGATTTTTTGTTGGTTGGTTGGGTTTTTTTGTTTCGTTTTTGATGGAACTGGTCCAGAGGAAGGAGCTGTTGAAATATGTGAATAGAGTCTGTAGGACCTACGGGCCGCTCTGCATTTTAGCTTGCAGAGAAGATACAAATGAAACAGTTTCAGACCACTCTGAGTATTTCTGTGGGAAATAAGTTTGTCGTTTAGAGCCAATATGGTTTGCTCAGAAGAAAAATGAGGAGGTGAATAGAGGTTTATAGGGAAACGGATCTGATCACTCCGCTGCTGCTGCTTGGAAGAATTTGGAAAAAGGACTATTAGAGAAATTGTCTCTTCAAAAGCCAGCAGAGAGGTTTAATGAAGTCAGAGGTTATATGTGAAATTCTTTTTTTTTTTTTTAATTTTCACATATTCTTATAGTGCCTGCAACAACCACTCTGGAAAAAAAAAAATCTTGAAGCTGTGCCAAACAACTGAAACTTCTGATATTGCCTGAATTATGACTGTTGCCTTTCCTCCTAACATACATACTGCCTTCACTTCATCCTTACTTACTTCCCCAATAAGATGATAAGAGACAATTTAAATTTAACCTGAGCATCAGCATATATGATAAGGAAAAAATAGGAAAAAAAAAAAAAAGTTTGAGCAGTGAATGGGAAGATGTGGATAAAAGCTGTAAAGACACTAGACAATGAAAATATACCACAAAATTGAAATAATAGTCAAAAGAAAATATGCAAAGATTTTGAGTAATGAATAACAGTGTTGAATGTTGAATGAATAACAGTAATGAATAACAGATAATAAACAGTGTTGGCTAGAGATGGAGAAGTAAAAATACAAAAAAGGAAAAGATAAAGTTTCAAAAAAGAGAACGAAGGCAAAAGTGATGGACATACGGGTTAAAAAATTTTAAGGAAAGCTATGGGCAAAATATTTTTGTAACTCTCATGAAAAGACTATTTAGTCCTTGCACCCATATGCAAGAAAACATACAGAATCTGCATAAAGCGTGCAGCCTTCAAAACTGAGTACCTGGAATTAAACAGTTCCATTTTTGTTGATGAAAGTTGGACAAATGCAGTTGCATTCAGAAGAATTTACCAAAATTCGGAACAGGTTAGAAAAATCTTAGTGAAAGTTGTTGGAGAAAAAAAAAAAAGGCTTAATAAATATTACTGTGGTTGAAGAACATCTCTATTACCTACAGAGCAGAAGAAGAATCTGAAACACTCATCTAAAGAGAGACATTAAAAGCTACAGAAAAGCAATAGTGTGATATGGTCCCTCAACACTCAAACACGTTGCTTGCTTTGTGCAAGGGACTAACAAAAAACTGCCCAAATTATACCAGATAAAGTGAGGAGCACATTTATTAGTTTCCTGCAAACACACACAGTCAATATATTTTAAAATCAATGTGATCATCTGGAAATTTTTAAGCCATGTTAAGTTTAGAATAGAATAGAATAGAATAGAATAGAATAGAATAGAATAGTTAGGAAAAGATAAAATGTATAATGCATGGTAAAACATGGAAATTCAACTCAGGATTAAAAATTTAGATCAATTCCATTT
Organism: Tauraco erythrolophus; assembly: GCF_009769465.1. Taxonomy (NCBI): domain Eukaryota; kingdom Metazoa; phylum Chordata; class Aves; order Musophagiformes; family Musophagidae; genus Tauraco; species Tauraco erythrolophus. The sequence continues at coordinate 41,889,248 of NC_141472.1, read as the reverse complement.
TCTTAAAAACCCACAGAAATGTTTTTTCAATCTTCAGAGAAAGATCTCACACAAAACTGTTCCCAGTTGAACTATAACTTATACAAACATTCAAATTTTCCGTTTCGGGGCCAAAACTTGGGCTTCTATATCTATTTTTATTATCAAAATTATCTAGTTGGGATTTTTTTGTCTCGTCGCAATGAAAAGGCAATAACCGAGGAGGTGGAGATGCTGTTGTGTGGTATTGATAGAACTACTGACATTTTGTGGGATAGGTTGTATGACTGGAATATTAAAATCAATCGCCATTACTCATTTCATTAAAAGAATAGGAGAAGAAAAAAAAAAAAAGAAGACAAGTGTGGGTGAAATGTGAAAATTTCCTGTCTAAGAGACAACATCTGGTCCAACTGAATATTTTCCTATTACCAGGTGACTTCTATTCAAGAGTATTAAAGGAAGCAGGTGAGGATTTCTGAGCTGCTACGGTTATTTTTTAAGATATCTTGGACATAGCATTTCATTTATTTTTCAGTAAATCCAAGAAGAAGGAAACACGCCAGCGAGCGGGGGTGGCAGGCTGGGGCACTGCCCTGGCTCAGTGACACAGGGACCTGCACGGTCCTGGGGACCTGCCCAGCCACCTCCTCCACAGGAGCCCTCTCCAGAAGCTTAATGCAATCCCTGAATTACAAAAGGGGACAATCACCCAGGGATAGCAGTGGTGGTAAGAGGGCTTCAGGGCTGCTCTTTTCTTTCCAGTGTCTGCACTTCCAGGAAGAACGTGAACTTGCTGACAAGAGTTCACAGGATGACTACAAATATCAACAGTTTTGCTTGAAAATGAGCCTTACGATGTGAAGGTTAAGGAGATCAGCCTTCATGTCGTTGATGGTTCGGAGGTGACCTGAGTGCCTTCTGAGCTGCTTTGGAGTGGAAAGATACTAGCTGCCCTTTGGAGGTTTTGTTCGTTTTTTTTGACTTTGCAGACAGTAATATTTGGAAGTTGAAGTTAGGCCACCTCAGCCTGGAATTGAGACTCGGCTTTGCTGCGGAAAGGGTGACTGAAGTCTGGATCAGGTCACCGGGAGGTGGTGGACTACCCTTTCCTTCATATCCTTAACAAGAGCTTAGGGTTTTATTAAACATATATCTGTTTAAGTTCAGTTTCTACAGAACACCCCAAGGCTGGTGTTTGCAGAAAGCTAGTTGTCCTTTTGTAAGTAGTCACAACTACTTTCACATGGGCTACTCTGCCCCAAACACAGAAAGACAGCTGGAACAGCCTGGAAAAGGGTACAGGAGAGTGAGGTGGGATGGGCTGGATGGGAAAGGTTTGAATGAGATGTTTTTCCCCAAAGATGACCATTTTTGATGTTGCTGAGATGAAGCTGGCCTTCCCGCAGGTGTTGGCAGGGGTGGTGAAGATGCCGAGAAGCCCACCTTCGTGCCTCTAATGCACTTCTGAGCTTCCCAAGGAAACTCGGCTCTCTGGATCATTTATGTGGGCTATCACAGCTCTGTCAGTTGGTTGCTGTCATTGCTGGGGTATGTGGAGCAGGTGTTTAATAAGCAAATCCAAGGATGGATTAAGAAAAATGCAAAGTAAAAAAAATACTGTATTTATATTGGAAAACCTTTTATTTTTTTGCAGTGCCACAGCATATGGTGTCTAGCAGGCCTTGTAAAGAGCTGTTGGATTTATATTCTTTGTAACTCAAAAGAAAGAGTTGAATTTTCTTGGAAGTCAGTTGCTATTTAGACGATTCTGTACCATAAATCAACTGCCTGACCCAGTCTGATATTTAATCTGGTGAATTTGAGCAATGGGGCACGGCAAACTCATGCTGATGGAAGCTCAACCCACCTGAGTCCTCAGTTTTATGTCAATACACATTAAATGAGAACTTTTACTGCAGCATCCACACGTGTTTTCTGGTAGGCTGTGACATCTCTTCCAACTTAATCATGGACTGCTTTATAGACCTGTGTTTGCTGAATGGCTACTGTATTAAAACTCCAAGTAAAAAATAATTACAACGTTATGTTCTGCACAGAGAATATTTATTTTTGTCTTCAAATGTGTTATGTGAAGATAGCAGAGGAAAGAAATCTAGAAATGGGGCATAAACCAACCGTACCACAGTTATAAGAAAAACCCAAATATTCTTACAAATAAACTGTTTCACATGGCTGTGTTTATGGTTAATTTTATTTATAGTGTAACTCACAGGAGCCATACCAGTGATACAAGCCCAGGACCCTTCCTGCCCCTGTGGTGCCTTTTTCCTCCAAGTTCTGGATAAGTGCAAGCATTCCTCTGGATGTGCTACATGTCTGTCTGTTACTATTACTACTAATGTCTATTATTAATTATTTTAGAGTACTTATATGGGGTTATTCCAAAGTTTGATCTAGCTCAGCATCTTCTCCAGCCAAAAGATGCCAAGGGAAGAATTTAAGAATAGGGCAACTTTATATGATATACTGTTTTATGCCCGTTTTTAAAACCCAGACCAAAAAAAAAAAGAGTTTTTTTTTATTATTTAAGAAGAAAAAAAAAAAAGAAAATATATTTTTAGATTTGTGTCTTATTTCAGCCTGGAGTATCTTTCGAAAGCCAGATTATTGAGCCTCAGAAATGAAGACTGCAAATGAAAAAAAAAAAATGAATGCAACTTTAATAATGGCATTGGAAATGTCAGAGGAATGATAGAGCTACTGCATTTGCTATCACTGCTCCCTGACTGCTGTTCTTTATTGGCATGTGTGCCTTGATTGTTCAAACCACACAATGTCTGAACATTGATGTCATATTTTTGTTATTGCAAAAAGCCTACGTTTGACCTTTCTTTGTAATTGTGACACTAGTTGAATTCTGCCTTAGTTCACGGCAATTTACTAAATCCTTTGAGAGTTCACTAGTTAATTATTGCCAAGTGAATTTTTAATTTGCTTCTATGATTACATTGGTGAATACAGTCATTAGTGGGAAATTTATTTTAGAAATTGGCACTAGAGGGAGCTAAGTAATTGTATCATTTATGTATCTAGGAAGGAAAAAAAAAGAACATTCATTAAAAAACTTGCTTTTTTCTGAACCTGCTGATTTTACAAATATGGCAGCTATGCCTCAGCAAATTATAAGCGATAATGAATTAGTTAATTTTCCTTACTGAAAACTGCTATGCTAAGATTATTAAATTACTGTATTTCTATTTAGTGAAACTAGCTACCAGTCAGTAAATTAGGATTTCTAGGCCTCTTATGGGAGGGGGAGTTTTTTGTGACTATTATCCTTGTTTATCATTATTTTGGCCTTAACAGAATTAAAATGCTCACAGATACCCTCCTGAAGTATCACTTTGTTCCCAAATGCATTGCAGGATGGATGGCCTTGTCGGGTGCTGCCGCTCCGTAAGAGGAGCCTGTAGTGCTGACCCTGAAGCCTTTCTGGGCTGGACCAAAGCTTTGTCTGGACACAAAGTGCCATATTTTCCAGCACAATATCCACTTGAGTCAGTGGATTCTCGTCTTTATTTAGTGGCAGCTGGCTCGAGATGTTAATCTTCATAGCTCACAGGACAGCTTCATGCTGGACACCATCCCCAATGAGCACGCCTGTACCCAGCAACCTGCCAGGTGTGTAGATTTGGCTGTGGTTAAGAAGATCTCATAATTATCCCCGATTTGCCACACTGCTGTGCTCCACAGCTGGAGAAATTGTGACTTTTCAGTGTGATATAAACCTCCATGTTCCACATGAAAAGTTGTTTCATTCAACTGAGAGAGTTGGGGTTGTTCTGTCTGGAGAAGAGGAGGCTCCAGGGAGACCTTCCAGTACCTAAGAGGGCTACAAGAAAGCTGGAGGGGGGCTTTGGACAAGGATGTGTAGTGACAGGACACGGGGCAATGGATTTAAACTGAAAGAGGGGAGATTTGGGTTAGATTCAAGGAATAAATTCTTCCCTCTGAGGCTGGTGAGGCACTGGCACAGGTTGCCCAGAGAAGCTGTGGCTGCCCCATCCCTGGAAGTGTTCAAGGCCAGGTTGAGGCTTTGAGCAACGTGGTGTAGTGGAAGGTGTCCCTGCCCATGGCAGGGGTTGGAACTAGATAGTCTATAAGGTCCCTTCCAACCCAAACCATTCTATGATTTGAAGGTGGTTTTAGGAGGGCTCTGCAGTTCACCTGGAAACCCCCCTGGACTCTCTAGGTCATTACTGAATGACTTCTCACTTCCAGTATATATCTTAAAGGAAAAAAACCACCCTTCTATAGGAAGGGAAGGGAATTTCCATCTCTGCCTTTGAGGAACACAGATCTACTCCTTCCTTTGCTTCCATAAAGCTGTCCCTAGCATGGGAACACTGTGAACAAGTGCAAAAGAATAGTTTAGTTGGTTGTTCCCAGATTGCTGACCTTTGTATTGGCTCAAAGAACTTTAAAACACCTCCAGGAAATTGTTGCAGGAATTTTCAATCTCCAAGCACTGATGCTTCCTTTCTTTAAAAAAAAGTCAATGTAGTATACACAGCAAACAGAAAGTAGTGCAGATGATTGATTAAAATAGATAAAAATCCTGAATCCAAGATGTAGCAACTGGTCTGGATTCTTTGATAAGGGTGAGCAACATCTGGCCTTATTGTGAAATATCATTAAGAAAAATTTCTGAGTCATAGTGGCTTTCTGATCCTCCATCTCTTTATTGTTTACGCCAGATTTTTTTTCCTGTGGTCCTTAATTCAGGCACTGAGAAGTCACCACCACAACTACCACCACCTGGAAGCAGTACTGGTTTCACCTGCTGAGCTCACCTCCTCCTGCCAGGGAGTCATTTGTGCTGTTGCTTTTAAGTTGGCCACTTTACCCAGAGTTTTGTCTCAGTTAAGGCATGGGATTACTGTGCTCTCTGGGTTGGACTTAATGATGTGTCCTCTTTTATGTACCCACAGAGGTAGATATAATCAGAGTCATAAATGAGGATAATATTGCTGCTTTTTTTTTTTCCATTTTTTTTTCTTCCTTTTTTTTTTTTTCCCTGGGATTTTAAGGATTTTCTGCACCTGCAGCGCTGAATGGGTATGTGCGTTTGCCATTCCTTTTGTCACTTGTGAAATCTGGGTTCTTATGTGCTGTGAACAATTTTTGCCAAATTCTTGATGTATGTGTGCTGTACTGCAGTTCTCTGTGCATAGTACTTTCCTGATGGAGTTATCCAAACTGAAGCTGCCCAAATGAAAACTCGCCCTGCTTTGCGAGTCGCTTTTCCAGTGTAACCTCCTGTGAAATCCTGAGAAGTAAACACCACATTTCATGCTTTTGATGCTAGATGTGTTGTTCAGTAGTTTAAATTAATATAAGTAATAATATCACCAATCCAAGGCAATTTTTTTTTTTCCTTTTGTGTCATATGTGTGTATAGGCAATCGGAAAAATGATTTGAAGTTCTGTTGGTTTGGGTATGTTTCCCCAGTGACTTTATTCATGCTTGGCTAGAACAAGACATCTTGCCTTGTGCTTCTCGGGTGTGAACTATGGATTAGATTTAGCAGTCTGATATTATTGTACAATAACTGAGGCCCAGAACCAATACAGATTCTTTATATCCCTAATAAACTGGTTTATGTTAGTAAATATCCAGCTAATTCTGTCAGCTTTCTGGCTTTTCAAGCAAGTGCAGAAGTTGTGGCTTTACAGAGGAGTAAAATCTTTTTTTGAGAAGGGTAGTTCTCAAGGCATTTGTACTGTCTACTAAAGAGTTTGTTTCTTAACTCTTTTGATTTAGCTTTATTCTTAACCAAAAGTCTGTGCTACGAGGGTCAGAGATCATAGGCAATGGGAGTAGAGGGAAGAATATTGTCCATTCTGGATTCTTTGTTGTATCAATGGGTCTGGGAAAACTTTGTAGCTCTGTGTCCACTTTTGTGCATTTCTTTGCGAATTTCATTTGGAAATGAGGGAATCTTGTAGTGTTTTTTTCTTTACTTAGTTTTGTTTAAAGAGTACCTCCTGACTGACGTGAAAAATGATATGCAAGTATTTGCATTGTTAGAAAAATCATCTTTATTTCCTGGCATTAATCAGGAGCAGAGGGGAGGGTTGTGGAAGTTTGAACCCCCTTTACATAACAATGGCTAAGTACGTGCTTCATATTCTGCACAACTGTTATGAACAACTCCAAAACCCATAGGCCAGCTTTCTGACCACATAGAGATGGGAAACCAGTAACTAAAAGCCAGCCTGGTTGGGTGACCTGCCAGGTAGGTATGAAACAGGCTGAAATGCTGAGCAAAAATCACAGCAGTTGACTTCTTAAGGTATAACCAGTAGTCAGTGACTTAGAAGTGCTCCTCTGGGGCTGCTACCAGAACTCATGCAATTCTGCACCTGTTGTCACCACCTGGATCTTGGCATCAGATGTATGGAGGCTCTTCTCAGAGGTTATCCATCCTTGCAGGCTTTCAAAAATCATCTGGTTTAGGTTCTGAGCATGAGGGATTTGGGACACTTTTAGTTTTTTGGAGTGAAGAAGTTATGCAAGGTGGACAGTAAGAAGGAGCATGCATGTGCCTGTTTTTTAGTGGGGGAACTTAAGCAGGAAAAAGGAAAATGTCTAGAATTTTTGGCACGCTAGTGGAATGTAGAGGGAAAGTTTAAATCCCTGTAGTTTAGCTAAAAAAAAAAAAGGGGGGGGGGTGTTCTTTCATAGAAAGAACAGGGTGATATCGTAGGAGAGGGGTAGAAGGAGGAAGAGGCAATAATGCAGTGGGGCCCTGTTTCCCTTTACTTACAGTACTACAACGAGTCAGGCTGCTCATTATTGGTATGCTATAGCACTCTGGTCACACTGGTGTTACTGTCCTCAAAACAGGACAGCTTGGTTTTTATTGCTCTAAAGCATGGGAACACAAATCCCTGATGTTGTTTCTGTACATAATAAATTAACTAGCCCTGTGTGTGTCCTATCATGCTTGGGAGGAGCATCCCTTAACTTTCACAATGTTATCTCAGTATTCTCCTTCAAATCCTTCTTTAAAACAGTCTTTTTCCTACCTTTCTGAAATGGCTAGGGACGTTTAATAAAGGCTGAGTCAGTCACATATGTACTACTGATGGCTCAGTATAGTTTACTGGCTCACATCCAGCTGTGCGTATCCCTCTTTTGTATTTCGAAATGGAGACTGTATTTTATGTTGTATTTCTATGGCACCCAATATAATGGAGCCCTAGTCCTTGTGCAAAGCCTTGAGGGCCTTGGTCAGACAAATTATCATCCATGAAATAAGAAATGTATTCAAAGTAACTAAATAGCTCTATCTATTAACTGTTTCTATAACCGCTATTTAGATGCTTTCGGTGAATTCAGTGATGCAATTTTGTTTTCAGGGGTTGAAATTGGAGAGTTTTCTTTTCAGAAAATAGATAAGGCAGTAGTGAAAGAGCTGATATGACTTATTAAAATATAATGTGGGTTGAAGCATTTTATGGTACAATAGGAATGTCGCTACGATTAATAGGTTAGGAGTTGGAAAGCCAAGGTAAGTGTAAAGGGAAACACTTAATTGAAACAACTTTTGAATCAAGTTGGCTATGGGTAAACACTGAAATGGAAAGAAAAGCAGTTAAATAACAGCAGAGATTTGCTGAACTTTGCTCGTGAACTGGACTCTGTTAACTTGAGATGGGGTGTTGGATGAGGACATCCCTCCTGCTGACCCCTCATGGAGCACTGCTCTTTCCTGTGGTTCTGTCAGACTGAATTTTAGTAGCAATAAAAGCATTTAAAAATGAAAACATTGAAAGATGACAACGAAAGTGTGATGCTATTTTAGATTAACCTCCCCCTTCCTGTGACATTGACTTGATTCATAAGTATCTGAACTGTTATTTCAGCCTATCTATAGGCACTGGCAAACTTTTTTTCCTACTCTGTATGCCCTGCTTATATTTTGAAGGGTGTTTTTAGAGCTGTGAGGGCCAGAGATATATATGTGGTGGGGGGGGTTATTTTTTTTTTCTCTTTTTTTTTCCTTCCTTTTCAGGTAAGCTGAGCTTCTGGGGCACAAGATGGCAGCATAAGGAAAATTTGCTAACAGCAGAAATAGCTGACTTGTCTAAACTTCATAAATGTGAGAGTTGAAGCTTTTGAAGTGATTTGAGCAGATTTAATAACATTTAGTGAAACTTCTTACCAAAATAATCTGTGACTTGATCATCCTAAAAAATCCCCTCTCTCTTTCAAAACCTCAGTGAACTCCTATCTTATGAAAAATTTGCATTCTTTACTCACACTTCTTTTTTAATAAATATTTTTGCCGGTTCCTCTCCCTCCCTCCCAGTTATTTATTTTCAGCTGGACTAAGATCAACAGGAGACTTAAACTTTATAAAGCACTTACACAGTAGCTTTTCTGTCATCAAATGTCCCCTGTATGCCCCTTTAGTAGGTACTTGTCACAGCACAGTGTGCTGTTTCAAACAGAAAGCTAAGGTATAGCAAATCAAGCACTTCTGTGCTGAATTTGGAGATGCCAGTCTCTGACTTTGTTTCACTAGAAATTGCAACTTTGGTAGAGCCTTTGACTTTACTTGGTAAGAAATCGCAGCTCTTTAAAACCCAAAATCATAGAATCATAGAATGGTTAGGGCTGGAAGGGACCTTCAAAGGTCATCTAGTCCAACCCCCCTGCAACAAACAGGGGTATCTCCAACTAGATCAGGTTGCTCAGGGCCTCGTCCAACCTGGCCTTGAATGTCTCCAGGGATGGAGCATCCACCACCTCTCTGGGCAACCTGTTCCAGTGTTCTACCACTCTCATGGTAAAAAATTTTTTCCTAATATCCAATCTGAATCTACCTCCCTCTATTTTAAAACCATTACCCCTTGTCCTATCACAACAGGTCCTCCTGAACAGCCTCTCCCCATCTTTCTTGTAGGCCCCCTTGAGGTACTGGAAGACCACTATAAGGTCACCCCGGAGTCTCCTCTTCTCCAGGCTGAACAGCCCCAACTCTTTCAGCCTATAATAACAACGTGTGCTTTTTATTTTTTTAATATTACACTGGTTGTGCTGCCACAGTAGGTATAAGAAAATCTTCAGTTGAGGTTTATACCTTCATCTCCCCAATGAACTCCTTTGGTATGTCTTTGTGATTTGCATACTTGGTAAGACAATTTCATTATATCTTTGGTATTTGTTATTCTACGCTTTGGAGAAACGCTGCTCTGTATAGTCATTTAACTTGAGAGTCTGTATTCGAAGAGGTCTTGCTGGGTATGCTAATGTGGTAGTAGAAATGTTCTCTGTAAGGGAAATTATAAGGTGTTCTGCTCTTGGGAAAATTACTTTGCATCAACTCCTGCTTTCTAGAGCTAACCACCAAAGTCCCATTGATCATAGGGGAGTTCGGGGGCTTTGGTTTCTCTGGGGTTTTTGATGCCCATCCATGCAGTTGGGGCAACAATGAGTGATGTAAAAGCCAGACACAAAAGTTCTATATTTCCTTTGGTTTTACTACGCAGCCAGCCTGTGACCATCTACAATGGCTCGAAAAATAAATACTGCGATGGCCAAAGAGTCAGCTCTGTACATGAACGTCAGCCACTAAGGGCCACGGCTGTCAAAACTTTAATGTTGTTATAAGCCACTTGTGACACTAGAATTGTTGCTATTAGTTTGTGCAGTTTGTTAGAATTTTGTAGAACATGTCACAGGATAAGAAAATTCTTTAGTATAAGCTCACACAAAACTCTCGTTTTGCTTCATTTCTTTTGGCTTCCTAGCTATGATGTAAAATACAGTGCTTTTCTGTGCCTTTTCATGCCTCCAATATCTGCCTGCCAACTTGTTAGGCTGCAGTTTGTTCCACATAGAATCTATTCTAGGAATAAAAACCAAACCAAAATAAAAAAAAAAAAACACAAACGAATAAAGAAGGTAATCCATATTCACATCTATTTATACAATTACCTAAGTATGTCTCATGCCATCTTTTGAGGATGGAATCTGTCCCATTGATTAATAGGCTTAGGGTGTTCCTGGACATGTTTCAATTCATGCCACCTTCTAGTTCACCAACAAAAATATGTTAAAGAAATTGTCTGTGTAGTAATGGAGAGCCTGAAAGGCAGTCAGATCTGGTTATCTATAGATTTTGCTATGACATTCTGTGTAGTTGGATGTATTTTCCACTCTCTGCACAGATGCAGGAGGATTGCACTGGTGTTTCGATGCACCTCTGGGGCTTTTATTTTTCATCTTCTCCTTAACCCAAAGGGTGCTGCTTTTTCTGTTTTGGAAACAAGTTTGGGAAAACCTTGTTGGCCTCTCCTGATTATACTGCAAGTCTTCTGATGTTTGGTGTCTCTTAATTTCAGAGCTATCCAATGAACGTATATTTTCATTATGACTAATGTAAAAGAACAAGCTTCCATCCAAAATCTGGAAATGTGACTTGAATGTATTTTAAAGGCTCAGAATGACAAAAAGGGATCTAATTCATAGATACTGAGCTTTCTCATCCTTGAGCTCTGTCTACTGCCTTTATGTGCATGGGCTTTTTTTGGCGGGTAAAGCAAACAACAACAAAAAGAAATCCACAAAAAAAACTTCAGTGGGGAACTGCCTGTAACTTCTGGGCTCTACATCACTGGATGCCAACACAGGCAGCTCAGTTGCATGCAAGGATCCACATTCCTTTCAAAGAAACAGATCATATATGCTCGGGTGAATACACTCTTTCCAAACAGGCTTCAATTAAAATAATGGTTTAATTTGAACAGTCTCTGTACGTTATGATCTGCACGCATGGACTGTGATAGAATCATCTGGGTGCATCCATCGTTCGTGTAGGAGCCTTGTACCTACCTAGCTAATGTAACAGTCCCAGTCATTTCCACCAGGTGATTGTCTGCTTGCAGCAACATTTGTCCCCTTCTCTCTTTTGGGTCACTTTTGTGGCCTCAGAGTTCGTAGTTCCCCTTCGTAGCTGCAGAAGTAATCAGAAAACAATTCCCCCGGTGTCCTTTGCTTTGCTCCTTGCTGTACAAGGTCAGGAGAGTATCACAAACCCAGATAGAACTTCAGAGGTGAACGGGGGCATCTTGTTCTTTACACAGCAGGTCGCTTCCTTCTCACCTGCCACTTAGACCTGTTAAAATGAGAACCTGACAATGTTCTTTAGATGTGATGTATAATACTGTGGGTATCTGCACATATTTATGGAAGATATATACAGCAAAGTCTTGTGAATGTTGTGGGTCTTTATAATTAAGCATCTTTTTTTTTTTTCTTCTTTTCTGTTTTCTCCCCAACTTTAAGACCTAAACTGGGCACTACTTATGGATTTAGTTGGGTATTGGCAGCACAGCCAGTGAAAGAGCTGCAGCAGTGAGGTGAATGTACTTAGATCAGAGATGAGACTATGCAGTTATCTGTGTCTGGTAGAATCTACACTTCACGTACTACCAGCTTATCTATATATATCTCTGGTGTAAAACTGCACCAGACATGGCTTGGTTTTTTTTCATACTTACTTTTTGCTGCATAGGTCTGAAAAAGAATAACTTTGGTTTACCAAGCCATATCTTCAGCATGATGTGAAACACAGACACTGATTTTGTATGATGGAATTATGGAATTCTTATTTTTTGATGTATTTTTTTAATTTTTAATTTTTTTTTTTAGATTCCTTGTATCATTCCTCCCTTCCTTTCACACTAAATGATAGCATTTATTTTGTGGTACATAGCCACAGGTTCTTAAATTCAAGTTGGATGGTTATCCAAAGTTTAGAATCTTACCCAAAACCACACCTATTCTACTAGAGAGAGTGGCTTGGACATGGAATAAAAGACTTGCACAAGTTTCCCAGTAGTTCTTAATAACAGTTACCCTAAAAACGTCAGGAGAACAGACCTTCTTTTGAAATATTTTTATTTCATTATACCATTATTATTCCCAGTTTCATTGTTTCTTGAAATGTACCTTGATCACAAATCCTTTAAGTATAAAGAAGGGAAGGGTATACAACTGAAATATTTTCTTAATCAAGCATTTTTTAAATGTTCAGTAGATTATTGAATGCTTTGGTAGCTCTTTTAGCTGATGTAGAAGAATCTGTATCTTTGTGCAAATGGAAAGAGCTGCTGCCAGCAGTGAATTACAGCTGAATTCATGTTAGGGGAAAAAAAACAACCTTGTGGCTTCAGTTTGTTCCTGTCTACTGCCAGAGGGGGTTATGCCTCTCTGTACCTTGTCTGATTTTCAGGGTCAATGAAGCACTCTGCAATATGTGAACTTTCAGTTGGGTTAGCAGTACATTCTTCTCTTTTTAATGAGGAATGTACCCCACTACACTAGAAATTATGGATATTAATGTGTGACATACTGAATTATGTGCTGTGGTGTTTTATCAAATGAACTAAACCACAGCAGGTTTGGTATCAGTTTAAGAGGCACTAGTCCTGTTGGTACCTGAGGCAACATCTACATCTTTGGCATTTTCAGGTTCGTTTGGGTCCCTCTGGATCTTCAGGTTAGTGACGTGGTTGCTGCTGTTCAAGTGATGTACTTCAGCCACCTCCAAAGATCTGAGTGTGGGATAAACTAGAAATGCAGCTGTTGAACACCCTCAGCAGGGAGGAGGGCAGAGAAAAGTTTACAGGTCTCAAGGAGGCAATTGCTGTTGTTTCTTTGGGGGCTCCTTGTTAGAGGGTTTAATTAATAAAGGCAAAAATACCTCCTTCTCTTCACAGCTCTGTGGAATGGAGGCTTAGTAAAATCCTGCTGGGTCTCTGGAGACCAAACTCCCGAGTCTCAGTTAGTGTAAATAATGACTTCAGAGCAGCTAGACGGGTGCTTACCCATTTAATCAGGCAGCTGTGTTGGTCCAGCTTTTTTAATTATTGTTTTAGTGTATCCAGTATATATGGGCACCATGACTGTAGAGTGATCATAGCCAGTAATTTCCTCCTGTGCGTGTGAGTGTGTGTTCAACTTCACCCCATGGTGTCCGACAGAATAGGTCGAAGATGCTCCTCAGTACAATACTCCCTTGGAAATACACCATCATTAGGAGAACTGCTGGGTTTTGTGTTTTTTTCTTTGGAAAATGGTAGAATAGTAATCTCGTCATGTAATTGACAACACCTTTAACCAGTACATTAATTGTAATTTATCTTCAAGGTTCAGATTAATGCATTGTTAAAGACATGCATGTTCTTATCAGTGTCTATTGTCTTTGCAACTAATTACTACAGAGAATAAGTCCAGATTTCAGGTTAAAATTTGTATGTAAAATAAATTTAAAATTTGAACATGAGTTAGTTGATGGATATATTTCAATTTAAAACTGAAGATTGAAAGTCCTTTCCTTACAGTGACTGAATGTACTGTCTACTCACAAAATCTGCCTAGCAAGTTCCCTTGCCACACATTTCAGTGAAAAGCAGAGTGGGTTTTTTGTTGTTTTTTTTTTTTTCCAAAGGAAAAAAAGAAAAAGAAAAGAGCTCTTTTAGACTCTTTCCAGTTGATGCTCCATGTTGTGACATGTCATGTAAAACTGCATCTGTTATGTTGAAATAAGAACATGAGAGAGACACTTTGACATGACGAATCACAACACAACTTAACAGCAGGAACATTTAAAAGGCAACACGGGTTCGTTGTCAGTAACCCCAGCCCTGATAGAGATGAGGTATTTAGTTGAGCTTCCAGCTTCACTGAATCTGTGTTTCTTCCCTAATGAATTTTCCTTGTAACGTCGGGCCCAATCCAGCCGTTCTTGTAGGCAGAAACTCCTGGTAACTTTAAAATGTTGAAGTCGAGGAAAGTTTTGCCTGAGTGAAGACCTCAGGATCGGGCCCAGGAGTTTTTACTGCCTGTGAAGTATAAAATAGACTCAGATTAAGCTAGCAGACTTGTTATTTGACAGTTTATAAAATATTTTAGTATCTTTTTGGCAGTAGCAGTTTGAATGTTGGCAAATGTACACATTGCTTGCAGTTACAAAACCTTGTAATGAGTATTTTCCACTGTAATAGCAGTGAGTTGAAATTTGGATAAACCACTTAGACTTGTGAACTCTGACATGCATGGTAACTATGTCTTTGCGAAAGAATTTTGTCAAGTATTGGAGCTCTTACTAATAGCACATCCATCTTTCTGCACACTATAAATCTTAAGAAAATTTCTATTACTCTGCAATTTGTCTGGCTTATGCTATTTATTAGCCATTTTATTCTGCTGCTTTAAGAAGTAATGTGATGTTCATTTTATTGCTGGTTCAATAAATTGTTAATTATAATGCAGTGATTGCTGCTGACGTGATTTAAAAGCCACATTAGCACTATAGCATTAAGTTTTAACTATTTTACCCTTCAATTCCCTGTTTATACAACAGTAAAAGGAAAATAGCCTTAGACTAATTTAAAAAATGAAGGTACTTGTATCTATTGATCACATGATATACTAGAAACTTTTGTTGTTTTTTTTTTTTTTAAAAAAGGTTACATTCAGGTCTGAAAAAGAAAGTAAGTGCATCAACTGAGTTTGGTCTTACTGTTCAGCAAAAAGTGTTCTTAAAGCAAGATTAACCCCAAAGTTAAATTAACAAAATTACTTAGTTAAATTAGGACAATTGGCATAATATATTAAAGGAACAAAATACCCAGATAAATCATAATCATTTTATAGTTATGCATAGCTTCTAGTGCCCATTTTGTATAATTATGAAGCATAAAGGAGGCTGAGATTGGAAAGCATACCTATTTTCTGCAAGAATATTTTAAATGAGATTTGGAGAAATCTCCGTTTTGCTGATATAAAGTTAAATCTAATTGCTACAAGTTTAATGTTATATCCTTGGCTGAGTATGTAGAGGCACTAGAACTGACTCTGTACCACAAACCATGCACAGATTTTGTACAGGATGGACAGAACAATGGAAATACTGAACCTGGAGTGAATGGGGACACTTACTGCCTGTTGGAAACATGTATTAGTGTTAGTGCAGTACCCACAGACATACAGACTGTTGGTAAAAATATCTATATTTCTTAGTCAAATCATGTGATATTATTTCTCTTTTTTTTTCCTTAGTTGAGCAAGCTATAGTCATAGAAAAATAGGGGAAAAATAGAACAGTGGAAACTGGTATAGAAAGCTGTTACGTTTGCACATACACACACGTATGTATATACAGTTTAAATATATATAAATATATGCATAAATGGAATTAAGGAATCTGAGTTTTCCTGTGCTTTTGCAGCTTCACAAACACGCCACCACCAAAACTGATGTGCACCTCTCAAACACTGGAAGCTAGAAGTCATTCATTCAAACAGAGCCATTTCAATACGTAGAAAAATGTTAATTTTAAGTGCTTATTCCCACATAAATTTGTTGACTCTGCCATAGAGCCGTTCCTTCCCGTAGGGGATGCTCGCCATCATGTGCTGTCAGATACTCAGACTTTCAGGCTACAGCATCTCTGGTGGTGTTCAAGTATCACATGATCCTTGGTACCAGATAAGTAAGGACCAGGTTAATAAGTAATTAATAATATAAGGAAGATAGAAGTAGGAAGATGTGGTTATGAAAAGCTGCCTGGTCAGAGGTTCCCAGCACACCCCTACTCTGACCTTTCTTGTGAGCTGCTATGATCTGGTGACAGACAAACCAAAAAATCGCAATAAAAAGGCTTTCCTTGCTAGTTAGAGCCTTGTGGAAAGAAATTAACTGCCTAAACCCTTTAGAGTCCTAGGAGAGAGACATCTTCTCTTTAGATGTCTAATTGCATTTTCAAATCTACCTAGAAAAGACCTTCCTACTCCTTGACTAAGTTAGAAACTGTTATTTTCTTGATGATGCCTGTTTTCAAAGGTGGACTCCTTCGAAACTGGAAATGGTTTCGTTGTAGGAAAAGAGCTTGAATTATCTTCTTTCCCAAGAGGGAATAGTTTCTGCCAGGATAGTGTACTTGGAAACAAACAAACAAAAAAAGACAAAGGAAAAAAAAAACACAAACCAACCGCCCACCCCACACTTGAATTTTAATAAATCCTAACTTATTTTATTTAATCATCTCTCATTTGATTTTTATATAGGAACTGGTTGAATTATTTTCAAATAAGGATGAGTCTTGGCACTGGTCATGGTAAAAATTACAGATATAAGAAAGTTTGACAGCCAGCTAGCTCCAAGATTTTAGGCTTTGGGAGCAAAGATCTGAGCCAAAGGGACTGATAAAGCTTACTGAGCTGTCATAATATACTTAAACTACTATACTTGACTTAGTACTGCATGGCATTTCAATACAAGAAATTAAGACATAAAAAATTAGTGTAGCCCATATTAAACAGATTTAAAACTGGTAAACTAATTGCGAAAAGTAATTGGGATGTTTTCAGCAGCGTCTCATAGGGATGTAGTCATGGCCTAACGCATTTCTATGATATGAGTAATGATCTGGGGGGGGAAAAAACCTCTTAAACTTTGCAGATCACACGAGAATTAGAGGAGTGATAAATAAAGAAAGGGAACAGCCATTTATATAATAATCTAGATTATTTTGTAAGAAAGTGCCTTGTTATCAGATAGAGCTTCAAAGCTGACTTTGTGCTCCAACAGGAAACACTGAGAAACCAGTGGGGAAGGCGGTAGTACTGCAAAACCAAGACAAAATCGAGCTCTGAAACTTTTTAATGGAACAAGAATTCATCTGGGTCAGTTTCACAGGGTGGTGAGGGGCTCCTGCCCAGGGCAGCAGTGCGGTCACTGCTCTGGAGCTTCGGATCAGGGATGCTCGGGGACTTTGCACTGGTGCCAAACTGGTCCAGATCCTCAGCATCTCCTCATCTGGCTGAACAGCCCGGGCACCCTGGCAGCCTGCCATGTGGGTTTTTACGCTTCAAGCTGTTTTCTGTTAAAGCCTTGTTTAAAGCCCCCATGTTTGCAAAGGCTGTTTTGAATTCGGTTGAAGAATTCAGATCAATTCTAGCTCTGCCAGGGTCAAATGTGAGATTGTGGGGTGGGAGGCAGCACGGAGAGTATGAGGCTCACAGTGAATGTGAACTCTCAGCCTGGAATTAACCTCCACTCCAATTAATTAATGCCATGTTACACGAGGGAGTGGGTAACTGGGAGATAGCACAGCACTTGTGCCATCGCTACCGAAAACCTGTTGAGTCCTTTTGCAAAGTGGTGGCCGAGTTTGCAAAATGCCAGGGAGAGAACTGCTAACAGGGATTTGTAAAACTTGCTTAACAGCAAGAAAGGTCTTCTGCTAGAAGCATCAAGACTGGAGGAAATATAATATACCGAAGAGTTAATGGATAAATCAGGTCTACCCTAAAGTTCAGGGATTCCCGACATTATTTATCCCCAGATAAAGGAGAGGAGGCAGGCCTGAACTCATGAAGCTCCAGGGATGCATAGCTCAGTCATCTGCAGCAATAGCATTGCCCAGCACAGACAGCTGAACAGACCATAATAGAAGATATACCAGAACTGGTTAAAAAGGTAGACTGAAAAGCAACCACACAGGTTTGCTGAAAACTTCAGTTTCTTGTACGTAGGAAGCTCCATCGGGAAAATAAGGAGAAGAGGACGTAAGTTGATGAAGCCAACAGGACGTGTGTCTGCCTCAGCTTTTTCAAAGTGTTCAAACTGTGACTTTGGAAATGCCAATTTACTGTTGGCTCTATGTAGTATGTATAAAGTTATCCACAAAGCCATAAGAGGAAAAGAAACTTCTAATGAACTGTGAAACCAGATGCTTTATGCTGGAGAAGCGCATTCTGCAGTCTGCATATTATTATTTTGTTTTGGGGAATGCTGCAATGTGCTAGGTAATTTCAAATATAGATGCAGGCACAGTCTGTACCCTGAAGAGTTTACGCTGGGAGGAATATTCCTGTTCATGGTTGGGGGGCGAGGGGGATATACATACAAAAGAAACAGACTTATGAGAAATAAACTTATTTTTCAGACTGGAAGAGCAGTTTAGTTTAGAAACCTCACATTGAATATTTTTGCGTGCTAACAGTCAGCTGGGTGTTTTACTTCCCAGAAATGTTCAGGAAAAATAATATACCTATATGATCTGGCTGAAGAAGGCTTCATTATGAGAGGTTGAAGTAAAGCAATACTGATAGCCAATGATGTAATACGTTCTGTCCGTACGTATGAAGTAAATTTTGCTCATGAGAAATGTTTTGATCCTTAAAAATTTTGAGCAAAAAGAAGAGAATGTCAAAAACCTGTTTGTCTTCAGTATATGTGGTTGAAATATCATTGCACCAGCACTGAAATTTCTTGTGGGTTCTCAGAATTAATTATGACCCAATCACACATCTAAAATAATATAACAAATAATAAAAAAAAACAATTTTATGCTGAATTTATTGAAGAGCTGACAGAATAGTGAAAACCTGAAGTTGAGATAAATCATGAATTGCAAAAGGGGCTACATGTACTGAGTTATCTGCACCGAGTAGAAAAAGTGAGATTCAGAAATCTGTTCTGATTAATAAGACAAAGGGAAATGGTGCAAAACAGATATATGGCATTCCATTTTGCCTTATGATTATGTATGATGTCATTACAGAACACTGGGATTTTTATATTAGGTGATTAGAGATCAAATTATCAGCTTAACTTTTTCTAAATTTCAGCTTAATCTATATAATTTTAAATATCTTGGGTAGTAGGCTGCAACAAGCAGTTCCGGAAGAAAATGCTGCAATTGGGAGTATCAGTATAGAGAGGAATTTTAAAAAATCTAAGACATTTTTCTGATTTGTCTATCAGATTGTGATTTTTTTTTTTTTAATAATCACTTCTGATGTGTAACTTCTATTGTAGTCCATGTTACAAAAAAAGTAGGAGAAATATGTTGCTGAAATTTACTGCTTATATTCCAACGGATTGGAGTGCTTGTAGTAGCAAGCTGTTTGAGGAAGGATGGGGTAGGTATGAAGAAAGAGACAGATTATGTGATACACAGAAATAACAGGAAATGTAAGTATAATGGCCTGTATAGACAAAAGCCAATTTTTAAAAATTATTATTATTTTTACATAGGCGGAAAAAACTGGGAAGGAAAAGATGTTCAGCACTGACTGCAAATGGAATGTGTTAGGCAAGCAGAAAAAAATCTGAAAGTGAGACAGGCTTTGAAAAGCCTAGAAAGGAAGGATGGAGGGCTTGATTTGAAGTAGTTCCAGCTGAAGGAGGTCTGTGTGGCTGGGACTGCATCATTAAAGTGCCATTAATTTTGCTTGATGCCAACACTTTGGGTGGATTGGAGGAACACAGACGGAGAATTCGCGCAGGCAAGAGGGACAAGGTTAAAGAAATGATGATAGGAGGTTTTGAAAGCTCCATAACTATTTTTGATTTTGCTGCAGCAGGAATATTTGCTTTCTTTGCTGTATTTGAGTACTGGGCACTTCTATTTCTGGAAATGCCCCAAGAAGGTCCTTCAAACTATTTCAAAACTCAGGAAAATTTTCTGGGTAGTTTTCAGTTTGCATTGCAGTTTCACTCGTCTCTTACTTCCGAGACTGGCTTAGCCATCTCTGATGAAAGGCAATAGATCTTGTGGATAAATTCACGTGTAATCTTTATGGAAATTAATAGCTGTTTGTCCTTTGACCAAAACTACTTCATCTATGTCTTTGCATCTTCATTTTAATCTTTGACTCAAATTAGGACAGGGAGGATGTTCCTCAGCAAGATTTTGGGGTTTATTTTTCTTTTTTTCGCCAGCATCCTCTGAAAAATCAGAGGAAGGAAAGTCTACTCTTCAGGCATGAAGATGTCTGATGCCAGTTTGATTTTTAGCATGTGTCTTTTACTCTTTCCATTCAGGTTTTATCCAGTTTTTAATTTGTCTCCTATGTGTCACATTGAAAAATACTTATTTTAATGTGTGTGCTATTAGCTAAATGAAATATAAACATAAAGAGAAACCACTGTTTTGCTTTACTGAAGACTGTATTTGTTTTAAAATATGTAGTGGATTCTTAGGTGCTTACAGTTTCTGAAAACAATGTGAAAAATAGGTATATTGAATGTGTTTCACTTACAGGTTAAGTAAGAATACAAAAATATTTTCACTTCAGTCATGGTAAAACCAAGGTATGAATTAACAATACAAGTAGAGAGGGATGAGCATAGATATTATAGGAAATAGAGCTGGGAGGCAGGATCAACTATACCTAAATCGTTCATGACAGATACTTGTCTAACTTGCTCTTAAAATCTTTAGTGATGGAGTTTCTGAAATCTCTATAGGCTCTTTTTCCTAATGTCTAATCAAAATCTCCTTCTCAGCAGTTCAAGCCTGTTACTAGTTATTCTTTTTGAAGTGGACGCACAGAGCATTTTCTTTGCAGCTACCAACCATCTATGTACAAACTTACCACTGCTTATTCTTCCCTTTAGGTTAGGTCATCTCAATTATTGGTTTTATATAGATCATGTTTTCCAGGCCAGCCAGCCTTATGTTTCTTATCTCAAGATTTAAGGCAAGGGAAGAATTACTGGAAGAAAAACTATATTTAAAAAAAAAAAGCAGTGCTTCAGCCAGGCAAATATTCAAATTACAAACAATTATTAGAACTGAATACTGGTATTTGCTGTTTGTTTCTGTGGTTGTGTTTGAGGGTTTTTTATTAGCCTCTAACCTGAATAGATAGGGTCCAACATCATACTCCAATCTGTCCTTTGGTTATGTGGGATGAGAATGGACTATTTTGAAATTGGGCACAATCTTTTATCCTTAAACATGTTGATTCTGTCGACAAACTCAGTGTTGAATCATGTGGCATTTGGAACATCTCTCTGAAGGCATTCTGAAAAAAAAAAAAAGTATTTTTAATATAAACTTGTTTTGCAGAAGGCAAAAGGACCTTCACAGCAGAGCTGGAGGAGTAGGATGCAGCACACTTACCCTCTGTCTTGTGCTTTCCCCTCTCCTGACACTTTGCATAGGAAAACGTCAGTAGTGGCTGAAATCCGTGTCCTAAAGGCTATGGAGGCCCATATCTTTTATCATCTGATAACTTTGTTTGAAAAAGAAAGCAGAAAAGTTCATGGCAGAAGATTAGTTTTGTACTTTAATATCTATGACACAGACTATGAACTAAAAAAAAAGTTGCCATATTTTTGAATATTTAAGGAAAAATAATGGTTGAGGATTATTTTGCAAATATTAATCGCAGTGATGCAGTGAAAACTATGATTTGAGACAAAAGAAATCCCAGGAAATGAATTTGTCAGGGAGAGAAAAAATATATCTTGTGTACATTTCCAGTGCTAGAGAGAAAATAAGGCCCATTCATCTTTGTGTTTATATATAAACACACACATTTAAATTATCAGACAAGCACTTAAATGTTGAGATGACCTTTGAGAGATTTGCTAAATGATTGTAATTAAAATATGGTTTTATTTTGGTTTGGTTTTCTTTTCAGAGTTTCCTGTTCTATTCACCATCTATTTTTGGCTGTTGTTTTTCCATTTAAATTTAGTTTTTGCTGGTTTTATTGAATCTCATAGTTGTATCACTGCCTGTTTTACCAAAAGAGTGGGCACGTAAGACCAATAGTGTCCCATTTCTGAGATATCCTGAGCAATTAGCAGCTTTGCATTTACCAAATGTGCACGTAAGAAACTGGAACGTTATTCTATTTTATTTCGCAAACTTTAGCCTTCTGTCTCTCAAGAAATGTGCTACTTGAGTAAGGAAACCCAGCTTCTGGGACACAAAGACCCTGCAGCATGCTCCCGGGCTGGCAGGGAGCAGAGTTTGACTTCCCAACCATGGGCAAATTCATGTCCTGATGCAAGAGGACGATCTCCCCACTCCACAGTCAACACAGCTTAAAACTGCGTCCTCAAAAATCTGTTTACTCATCACTTCAGTCTTCCTTGAGCGTGCCTAAGTAAAAAATAGATTATCCCCCAGGATAGGATTTGCCTTATCTGACTTGTGGTGTTTGCAACACAGACTTCTACAGTGGAGCTAATCACCCGAGTGCCCTCTGAGTCGGGGAGAGGAACGGGCACTCCCCGAGCACAACGCTTCCCATCGGCTTTTGCTGAGATTTCCTCTTATACTCCCAGCTATGGTTACAATACGAGGAGATAAGTTTGGGTTTTTGCTTACTTGTTTTGAAGTAGATGTTTGCAGACAGGTGCTGACCTGGTCTGGTTCATCTGACTTGATCAACGTGTGAACCTGAATGTGTTTGCTGGTATTGGCAGAATGAACCATTTGGAACAACATTGTCTTGATCCAGGGGCCAACAGCTGCATGTTGAGGCTTTTCCACAAAAAAAAACCCCAAGTGCAATATTTCATCTCCCATGTCCTTGTACATAACTGGCAACACTTAACCGCAAATGCCACTGGAATGTGTCAATAAGCAAAGTTCAGCAAAGTTCCTATTATAGATATAATTTCTTATAGGATGCAAAAAGTGCTTTTCCTCAGGAAGAGGAACCATAAACCCAGGCTGAAGCTAAATGGACTGCCCTCTTGCACTGCAAAATTTTTGGATGTGATATGGTTCTCTGTCCTGCCCTTCAGGACGCTACTGCAGGTAGTGACCAGGATGAATCCCTTTGCCATTGCAGGCGCATCACCTCTTCAGTGCCGTCGCCTTCAGGAGAGTCAGGTTTATTTATTTATTCCCAGTGAATAAAATATTTTATTATCATTGTTCAAATGCGCTTGCTTCGGCAGGGTGGTAAAAGTGGAGCAAAAACATTACAGGCAAAAGTGCCTGTGTAAAGCTTGTCAAAGTGTCAGTGACCTCCAAGGTTTGTCCATTTATCATAAATGGCTTTGTTAATTCATATCATCAGCAGCACTTAGACCCACGTTTGCTTTAATGCTTTGTTCAAAGCCGTAGCGCAACACTAACGACGATGGGATATAAATACTTTATAAGACATCTATTGTCATCTATTTATCATTTATAACACGCAGCAAAAGCATTATAAAACATTTATTGGGCGTTCGTAGGGTGCATTCTCTCACTAGCACCGTGCGTTCGGGATGCGGCGTTCAACTTGGGGAAAAGGAGAGGCAGGAGGGAGCTGGCTTCATCCTAAAACGTTCTGTAGAGAGGAGGAAAGGTCCACACGAGGGATGAGATAAAAGATGTAACAGTGGTTTTTAGCATGATGCACACGTTCCTTTGGAAAGCTGTTTGTGGTGGTACAATCCTGCTCCGTGCAGGACGGGGTGCCGCGTTCCTGCGTGTGTCCAAGCTCTGCTCTGGCTGTGCGTAGGGCACTGCTGTTGCAGAAATGCACCCAGGAGCTTCAGGAAGCAGAATTCAGGTGCTGTTTGGTCAGCAGAGACAAATGATGTTTGACTGCTCTTTCCTTATTTGCGTTGCGGCTGTTTCGTATTCCCTGCGCGAGATGCGGTACCAAAGCACTCCTTTTCTCCAGAGGAAAAATCCCTACTATTATAATTTTTTTCATTACAGCTTAAACATTTTCAGTTTTAAAAGGGCGGGGGGGGAGGAGATAATTTGCTTGATCTGATTTCTGATGCATTTCGTTCAGTGTTATGTAGCCGCGTTTTTCTGTAGGAAATTTGATACATTACTTTAAGTTAACTACGTACAAGAGAATACTAAATAAATTCACTTTATGTGCTTGCCTAATTAGTTTTCAGTCATGTAATTCTCTTCAATATAGAGTTGAGAAATCCCCAAGTCTACCTTGATGTAGTTAGTGTCACATGCACTGATCATGTGAAATTGAATTTGAATTTACTACTAATATTTAAACACGAAAGCTGACTTGAACCATATTTCCCCCTTGGATATAGATGTCACTGCTCTCTGTAATGAGGAGCATTATGTTGAATACTTAAGCCAAAGAACAACCAAGTTACAGGAACAGGGCATTAATCTTGGAGAACTGTTGAATTTCATGCTTTAGACAATACAGTGTCTTAGCATTACCGCTTACACTTTAATTACTCGAGACAACTATTTTTGCCATACGTATTGCTTGAATAGGTTTTGTAAAGATGGAGTGGGAATATAGACATCACCAGGATCTCTTGGATAACTGGATAGACCGACTGTATGCACAAAACTAAATTATTTATTGTTTATAACCTTCAGGTGTTGAATGCACAAAGTCCAACAAGTTTCTGTACGGATCTCCCTGCCTTTGGCCCCAGGTCTGGGGATGTGTGTGGGGAGACTGTACGTGCACCAGACCCACATCTAGGGGGAGAAGGAGATGCTGAGTTCTGCTCCCCATGGGGAATTTGGTGCCACGTTGCTCCTGTGTCTCTGTTGCAACTCTCCCCCATGGCTTAAATAATCACACACTTAAAAATCGAAAGCTCCGTGTTGCCTCTGGGTCTCTGTAACCTGTAGGGAAACTGAGGCTTTAGGGAGTCTGTCAGGAGCTGTTTGCAGAGACCCTGATTAAATTGAACTTCTGGGGTTTCTTTTCTGTAGCCTTTGGAATGTTATAGGTGGAGAGATGGGGCAGGTACTGCTAGACTAGCACTTGTAGCCTAATTTATGTTGCAGCTTGATTAACTCCTTTTCTGGGTGGATACCATTACCTGGATGCCTTTAAAGGACTATGCAGTACAGACTTTCTTGGCTCTGTTAACGCTGGGTGCTCACTAATCACAGATCCCTTGGGTTGGAAGGGACCTTCAAGACCATCCAGTTCCAACCCCCCTGCCATGGGCAGGGACACCTTCCACTACACCAGGTTGCTCAAAGCCTCATCCAACCTGGCCTTGAACACTTCCAGGGGTGGGGCAGCCACACTGTCTCTGGGCAACCTGTTCCTGTGCCTCACCACCCTCAGAGGGAAGAATCATTTCATATAGAAAGACATAAAAGGAAAAAAAAGATGATGAAGCATAAGGAAGCAGAACTTTGAAACTTCACTGTTGAATCTCTCTGAAAATGCTTAGGAAAAGCAGATGAGATCCCAAGTCCTTCACAGCCCTCTCCCACCGCAGGGTTGGTCCCCAGGGCAGCCAGAGGCAAACTGCCCCATGCATTGTGCTGCTCCGAAAATTTCCCTCTGACTTCAGCAGAGGATAAAGGAAAGAGCTGGATAGACTGATTGCTGCGGAGATCTTTACGCTTTTCTCCCTACAGTGATCAAATAGAAAAAACACAAAGACTAAGAGGAAATCCCCAAGGAACTGTAAAATGAAGTAAAACCTTTTCACTGTATTTATAAAGGGAGAGTCAGGAGATGGGTCTCTTTTTTTTTTTTTCTATGATATATCTTTATAAAACCAGAGCATGCATTTATGCATCTAAAATGTACAAGGTATGGCATTATACGTACAAGGTATTTTGATCTGCATGGGAAATATGTAGGTGAACCTGTTTCTTTTTCCCATATGTGGATATGAAACTGATGTTTGTCTTCTCTAAATCTCCAGCAACAAGCTGATGCTG
The DNA here is from genome assembly GCF_009769465.1 of Tauraco erythrolophus. Classification (NCBI taxonomy): domain Eukaryota; kingdom Metazoa; phylum Chordata; class Aves; order Musophagiformes; family Musophagidae; genus Tauraco; species Tauraco erythrolophus. Next base: position 41,863,794 of record NC_141472.1, on the reverse strand, counting down.
GGTATGTTGATTCCTTGCTTAGAATCTACTCTTATAGAACCACAAACTAGACTCTTGTGTGGTTTACCAGCTGTTTCTCTGTCCGTTCTACAAACCCATCCAGTTTCTTTAATTTTTTTTTTCAATGGGGTGTGATAGATTTGTTTCCAAATGCATTGGATTTACTTTTCTATTTTAAAGACTTTAAGGATGTTGTTTACAAACTAATTTACTGAACCTGCATAAGACTAATGGCATGGTCTCTTTGAATGACAAATCATTAACGAGTGACAAAAAGCAACTGCTGAACAAGTGGATTGTGGCACATTCATGGAAGCTCCCTTCTGTTTATTGATGCAGATTTTTCTTGCAGTTTGTTCCAATGGCTGAAGTAAGAGTTGCTCTTTTGCTGACTTGTCTCACACTTTAAAGAACGAGTTTGGTTAAAATCAGGTACCAAAAGCAATTTAGCTATTTTCTGAAGAGGAGTGAAGTCTGAATGCAGAGAATTGCATCTTTCTGTATTAGGGCTGCATGATAACCCAAGGATGTAAGGCTTCAAGGATAACTCAAAAAGTTGGTGGGAGAAGTTGCCTTTTACCACTTTTGAATGGATGAACTTCTCTTGCTCCTGTTTTCTCAACAGCAGTTGTTCTGTGGTGTCTGCAGGAGGATTACACTGCATCTGGCAAAGGAAATGATGGATAAACATGTGCATTATGTAGGAGAAACATTACAGGAAGACTATCATATATATTTTACAAGGAAATAATCCTTTAAGTCTTTTAAGACTGAAATAACTCCTTAGTTTTTCTCCCCTTTTGGAATACCTTGTAAATCCTCATGTCAGAATTCGTAAAAAACTCAAAACAAATATCAGAAGAATCTGGACTTTTTCAACCAGAAAGACTAGTGCAAGAAAAGAGATGGTAGAAAACATTCCAGCAGTGACCAAAAAAGCTCCCACCCTGTCAGACCCTGAGCTGCTGGGGTGCCTCCTTCCCCCACTGTCAGGGCTTGGAGTTTGGGCAATTATATTCCAGGGGTTGAGTATGGTCTAGATATGTCCAGATGCTTTTCTCCCTCATCATAGTGAAAACTGGGAGTAATGAACTGCAGAGGACCTATATTGGTTGCATTAAACCTGAGAGAAACTGGCTTATGGCCCACAGGCTCAATCTATAATTTTGATCATTAATATTGCCCAGGAGGAGTGCTGCTCACAGGTCAGGAAACATTTTTCGAGCTATATACACCAAAATACCCACCCGCTGCTGCTCTCCTTAGCTCCTGCGGCAGCTTTCTCCTCTGCTTTTTCTACATCAGATGTTGCTGCCCTAAACTGCTCAGGTTTGCAGAAGAAAGGTCCTGCCTACGTCATCTGTTGTCTCAGATTTGCTGAAAGCATGCCCAATTTTTTTGCTTTCCCAACATACGGATTAAGGATATTTAAAACCGCAGTCATCGAGCAGCAGTGGGAAGTGCTGATGAAAACAGTCACATGCAGTTGCTCCTCCCAGTCCTTGATGTGCAACTGTCCAGCATCAGTCGGGTCATTGCTCTGAAATGGTTGTTGCTATGGAAGGAGGATGCTGGACCCCTGGTGCGGAGCATCCTCCAGACAGCCATTCTCTCTGTGGGGTTGTGCCTTTGCTCTCCAGCAAAGGTCTCGGTAACATCTTCCCTTCCAGTCTGGGCTTGACAAGAAATGGTGAAACTCTTCACAGCTGTGCAGCATTTGCTGTTTCTCAGGCAGTCAGAGAATCACCCCCATGTCACATTGTGGGACGCGTGCCAAAGCTGAAAATAAAGAAAACTCTTAAAAATCCTCCAAAGTGGCTGCACAGCCCCGTGCTTGACTGGGGGACCCCACGGACCCAATAAACATTTTAATGTTAGCTCCAAAGCCTTACCCGTTTTCTTGGAGGGCTTTATGTGCATTTACTGTGCCTGCTCGCTTTACCCTCGTGCTCGAGATTACCGCCTCCTTCCAAGCAAAACACCAAGCCAAAAGGTAGTTCTGAGGGAAAACCAGTTGTTGGATTGGGCCAAGGATCTAAATTTCAGCACACGGGCTCGAATGCTGACTTTGGCGATGCTGTTTGGGCTAAACCAGAACACGACACCGCAGGATGTTATTTTCGCTCGTCAAAGCTGTCATCTCACCATCTGATTTTTGGCTAAAAAAAGTGCAGCTTTAAGTAGTAATCTTTATTTTTTAACAAACTCTACGTTCACATTGATTTTAGTTTTTTTTTCCTGTTTTTTTTTGTTAGGTTTTTTGTTGTTGTTGTTAATGAATTCCTTGGAGTCAATTTTCCAGCCTACCAAGAAACAGTTAAATGACTGAATCTCAAAGGTTCGAGTACTTCTACAAACAACAGTCACAGGGAGGAAAATTAACGGTTTTCTGTTAATGACTCATATTAGTCCTCTTTGGTGGTCCATAGCAATGGATTATATTTTTTTCTTTTTTTTTTTCCTCTCCATTTCTTCCATATGCCTGTCATGGGGCTGCTTTTCTGATTGCTAGTTTTGTTGTTAAAAATGTCACTCTCTTTATTCACCCTCCTCCCCATAGAATCTTTAAAACTAAACGCAGGAAAAGTGGAATATACCTGTCATTTAGACCAGCTAGAACAAAGGTTGATAGAAAATACATTCCTAGTTTGAAGAGGCTTCCCTGCTGATTTTGTTTATCAGAAAATGGCAAGTTTTGTTCCTAATGGACTGAAATTTAAATAAAATCTGACTCTGGAAATAAAAGCAGCCATTATGACAAAATAAAATTATATATTTTATAGGAGAAATTGAATTAAAATGCTAGTTTCCTTTGGTTAAATTCTTTTACATAAGGAAATGAATAAACGAGAGAGAGTGAAATAGAATGAGATAGAAAGCTGATTGTTGAAGTAAGCTTTTTAAAAATCAATAATCTCTTGTAATTTATATTTTTGAAAAAACTTTGATCAGACTTCCATACAATATCTTGAATTAGAGCTACATTTCTATGTTTCCTTTCATTAGAAGTTGAACTAGGGGTTAAATAGTGTTTTCCCCCTGGGATTTCAGGTTCTTATCAGGCTGTGGCTTGGGACTACAACCTCCTACAAAAGAAAAGCCTCTCTAGAACCCAAGTTAATTGAACAATTTTATTTATTAACATTTAATAAATAATTATTTTTAAAAAATCAGGTCATTTCTCTTGCCAGAGTGAAAACTTAACTATCAGGGGAGATGATGGAACCAAATCAGTGTTGAGGAGGGTGATGTTTGCGAGCAATCCACCTGTTTGAGACAGCTTCCAAGGAGGCAGTTCATCTGAATTCAAGTATTTTAAGATTCAGGTCCAAAAGCCTGATGATTAGAACTAAAATCAACCTATATGTGCACAAGTTAACTTGGTATGTTGCTATATGCATCCACAGCAATTTCATCAACCTTAAATTAGGATCGTGTGCTTTGGAGACATCCTTGCAATTCCTTGCACATAATTGTCCAGGTTCCACTGGCCAATTAGAGTTTCCCTAAAAATAAATGGCTGGGGTTTGGATAGGCCAATAAAAGAGCTTGCAAACCCTAAACAATTAATTACATTTAAAGGGAAGATTAGACCTGTACGAAGTTACTGTAATAAACTTGAAAGTCCATTCAAAGGCAGGTCACGACTCTCTTGTTGAGTTCAATTTGCAGATTTCCCACTAAAAGCAGGAGGCATTCCTGGACCAGGGGTAAAGAGGTCATGAGCCATGGTGATGGTTTGTTCCTCCCTGAGATGTCCCACCTGGCCCTTAGGCAAGAATGCATGGGGAGGAAAAATATACTGGGGAATTGCAAATTCTAATTCAGATTAAAATAATAATAATAAAATTACAAAACATAGATTCTTGAGTTTTCATTTGTCCTCTCCAAATTGTGACTCTTTACCATATGCAGTGTTTCCTAGTAGACCAGAGGATGGGAAAGGTGTGAGCACAAAAATATTGCTTCCCACGTAGCATCTTGCTAAGACAGGTAGAACCACCTGTTTCCATCAAATTTGGTTTTCAGATCTGTGAAATGGCAGCAACGCAACCTGGCTGTGGTGACAACAGCATCGTTAATCCTCACAGAAATCTCTGCCACCCTTGAGTGTCAGCAGGGTTGTAATTATTGTCTTCTTTAAACAGCGACTGGGCAGATCTGTTAACAGATGTTTTAAAAGTGCTTTGAAGACGAAAACATCTAAATATTCTTATTACTATTATTATTACTGCTGTCCACAGTGATTACTGTGATTACACAGCACCTTTCTGACATGTCCCTAATGACAAAATATCTTGTGGATTGTGAAGGATTGAAAGTGATTCCTCTGCCCCACAGGAATGTGCATATAGGACATGGTTTTGGGCAAATCGAGCCGGCGGTGCTGGGCTGGCCTCAGCCCTGCTTTCCCCAGGTGGTATTTGGGAGAATGGAAGTCCTTGGACTTTTTTTCGCCATCAATTTGCCATCCAGTGTGCCTGTACGATGCCAGGGATGAGTTTCTGCTGTGGCACAGCAAGACTGTGGGCTGCACCAGTCACAGCATCCCACTGGTGGCTGCCTGAGTCTTCCTCCAACGATGCAGAAATGCAGAGTGAATCAAGGAAATTGCTAGAACCACACTGGTTCCTGTAGTGAGGTGTAGTGCAATAGCACTATATAAGACTTTGCCTGGTTTTGGTTTTCTTTTATCTTTAATTTTTTTCTTCTACTGACCGTGGTTGTGGTTTAACAACTGGTTTAACTGTTTTGTTTCCAAATGAAGTCTAAGCAAAAATCTAAGCTAAATTAAGGATCCTAGGTCTATATTTAGGCATTGAAATTGAAGTGTTCTGCTGCCCTGCCGGCACCCTGATGGGCTGCATACAGCACCCACCGAGATGAGCAGGTGTGCAAACACACTGCACCTTTCCAGCTCATGTCTCACGTTCACAATATAGGCTTTCAAGCCTAATTTCAGCAGACTGAGTTGGGCCCTTTTGATTGTTTCTTGCTAATAGTTGATGTGGAAAATCCTGCTCTCTGAGAAGTGAAATTCTGTTTCATTTAACAGAGAATTTGTCTGCTGACATCACGAGAAAGATGTGCGACATAGGGCAGGTGTGTTACCTGGGCACGGTATTTCAGAGCTCCTGCTAATGATGGAGAAGCAGAGGTGGACTAACAGCTACTACAGCTGCTTTTATGCTCCGACTGTGTCAGGTGCTGGAAAATGCTCCATTTTTCAAGTGGTGGAGGGTACTCTTATGACTGATCCTTCTCCATCCCAGGTAGAGCAGGGCAAGGTCTGCTGCAGAAACCAAAGGGCAGTGGGGTTGTGCAGAGGTTGCTCTCCTAACAGGAACCATTTTGCTCAGGACACCACTGGGAGCAAGACAAAGGGACAGGATGTCCCTGTACCTAGAGCTGGGGACAGGAGGAGATCCAGTTGCGACACCTGGTGTTTTGTTTGTAGGGAGGATTGATTTTTAAGTACTTGGACCAAATGAGAGATGAAGGATCCTGGTTTGGACAGCTGTGCATTTTCACCAGATGTATAGGATCCATCTTGGGGCACTTCTAAAGGTTAACTGCTGGAAACCAGCTTTTACAAGGAGAAGCCAGCTTCCAATGGTGTTGCTCAGTGTTGAGGACGATGCTTGTGCATGGATGGGAATATTCCTGCAGAAAGGAGTGTGCTTGGTGGAGGACAGGAAGGTCCTTGTCTCTGCTCTACCAGACCACCAAGAGTTGCACGCTTCCTTCTGAAGCTCTAAATCTTTTGAAACACTTCAAATACATACTCTGGTCTCTCCCTCGTCCAACAGCAACCAAACCTGGATGAGTTATGTGCTCCTTTTGGAAAGGTTCATTCTCCCTTGAAGATGAAACGACCTCTAGTAACTTACGGCTGCCGCGTGAGCAAGTCATAAGCGTGTGTTTGTGCGTGCACGCTGCGTTCATCAAACACATCTGTGTGGTGATCAGAAGATACAAAACTCCCTGTATATTTGTGGGCAAAGTCCAAGTACAGTCAAGGGCCCTGACAGTGTTTTCAGAAAATAAATTGCTCATGATAATCCTACTAATTTATCTGCAGGTTTTCCTCTTTCTAAACAAACCTGCACGGACCGAAATCACTTGTAACACAGCCAGCTAATGTGCTGGTTGTATTTTTACTCTCATTGAGCAGGGTTCAGTTTCTTCTTTCCCATTTGGCTCTTTTTTTATTATTATTTTATATTTGATTACATCCTATTGTATCTGATATTTACCAGAATTAAACTCTCCTCGCCGTAATGAAACCTCAGTAAGCCTGGAGAGCTTTGGCAAAAGTAACCTCAAGCTTGTTTGTCGAGAGGGTTTTGCCAAGCCCACACAGCTCTAATTGCATCTTTTCACTGGCCTGCTTTAAACTGTCCCCTCTTTCCAAAGCCTTTTGTGTGCTATGCAGAAATACGTTGTTATAATAAATACAGTATGTTTAGAATAAGTTTCATTGGATTTGGTAGCCAAGCAATTGTACGTTTTTATTAGAGGTACTGAAGACTTCCAATGGAGATAATATTTATACAGTGGTCCAGAATTGTTTGCCTTTAGAAGAATAAATAAAATGAACAATATCTAAACAAGATAATTAAAATGTCAGTTACAAAGTACCTTTAATTTTCTTTGGCTTTTGATTTGCATATTCTTTCCTTTACTTTGAAGACAAAGAGAAATACACTTGATACCAAATTTCCAGCTCTCTAATATATCATTTAATAGCCAAGTACCTCCCTTTTGGACTGTATTTACAGTAAGTAGTGTATTGCAGAAGTGTACCCACACTTGCATCTTTGGCCAGTGTTTTTCAGTACACAAACATTTTCTGTCTGGTTTTGTCATCATAACTTCCATTTTTGTTAAATCACAGTGTTGTGGATGATCGGAAAAAAGCCCAACCCAACCCCAGACAAACACACGAACTCTTGAAGTTGCAGGTAGTGCTTGCAAAAAGCCGTGATGCACAGATAGTTCTGGAAAACAGTTTTCATTAGTCACTAAAGTGTCTTTCTGTAGGTACCCATGTGTCATTTAACGCCCTCCACCCCCCAATAAAAAACCAAATCAACCCCCCCCATTGTTATATATATAAAAGATACTTAAAAGTATATCACACAGAGAGTTAGGTAGATATATGGATGGATGGATGGATGGATATACATACATAGAATAGAAGAGAGGGGAGAGAGAGTAGATCTGTTCATCTCAGACATTTAAGGCCTCTTAACTTACCAGCTGTGGAATATTTCCTAAAGAAGTGGACTTTGAGTAACTATAGCCCTGTTTAAAGTATGTTTTTGGAGTTTGCTGGCAGCAATATGATGACAGAAGTTACAATAAAAACTTTGTGAACCTGTTGACTGTTCCATACCTACAGTTTTCTGTTTGTTTACTACATATTCAGCAATTCTTTTTAAAATGTGTAAACTTGCAATACCTGAAAATATTTTGTGTTTTGGACTAGCAAACTCTTTCTTGTGTTTTATGAACGTGGCCATTTTTAAACAGATCAGACATTTCTTATCCCTGTTTTTTTTTTTTTTGTTAAACTATTTTTTGTAACTGTTACTGTGCCCGTGCCATGAATTAGTTGTCATTACTGCTTATTGCTCTCCATTTTGATCTTATGTATGGGTACTTTGCAAAATCTGTTGGGATTATTCCAGATGAAAGGCTTGGTATGCAAATATGGAGTATTTGTTACTAGTTGCAAAGCAGGGATTTTAAATGAACAATTGTATGGCATCCTGAATAAATAGGGATGGTGGCTAACAAAGCCTGTATGTCTCTGAGACAAGTGGAAAAACCAAGTTAAGCTTTTTATTTTTATAATAGTTATTTCAATTCTCAATTTTTCTGGTGTGCTTTGTTAAGTAGATTTTTATTTCCAGAGACTGAAACGTACTCCTCTTTCTTTTTCCTTGAAAATTAAAAGCTTCTACCTTAAAGAAGTGAATGATACATTATCTGCTGTCTCTAAATTGAACCCATTTGGAGCTATTTGCATCCTGTAGAAACCTACAGCTGAGTGCTGTGCTCAGAGGTGTAATGACTGGTTGTCACAACACGCTGGAGGTGGCCCCATAACAAAATGATCCCCTGTCAATCCCCTTGCAGGAAACGCATTGGCAACCTGTAATTCGGCCTCAGTATTAACATCCTGCCTGGGTTTTGTTAAATAGCACTTTCTAGGAAGTAGATCTGCTGAACTTGTGCTTAATAATGTTTTAAGGGGAGTATTTGATGGAAGTTTTAGAAAGCATCACATGGGGTTAACAGTGATTTGTCATTTGTTTCTAATTAAAGGACTTAATCTCTGATCACTAGAACAGCCTATTTTTTTATACTAAAGGCACAGATGTGAATAGAAACATATTAATGAGATGTCATACTACACAGTCATTTAGTGTTTTGTTTAACTTAAACATAGCAGAAAATGTGCATCTAAGTAGACACATGTAATGACATTGAGATAGAATTATAATTTCCTACATTTGCATAACCTTTAGCAACATCCACTTTAGATCCACCTTGCAGTGGTTATTCTATATTCAAAATTGATGTTTGTTACAGTAGTAAAAGGGTGTAAAATCACACGATGACATTGTTTTCCAGTCAAATAGCCTGTTTTCTTTAAATCAAACGTGTGTCTGACTTTGTTGGTTCCTCTTAAGAGAGAGAAACAAAATTTCTCCAGACTGACAGTCATAGCTTGCAAAGTGATGAAAACCTCATCTGTAGGTACCGTGCTCGCTATTGTTGGGTACAAAACAGCCATTTTACAGCAGAAAGACTTAAAAACTAGGCAAAAGTGGCATGGGTTAGTATAATATTGAAGATCCAAAGGGACAATTTTGGTCATGTGCTCTGGCACAGGCTGTCATATATGACTCCGTAACATCTCCGTCAAGCTCAGATAACCTATGGATGAATGAGAGAGGGCCATTGTTTCCAAAAAGTCACACTCTCAAGGTCGCAAAAAAAGTTGGGGTTAGAGCAAGGATAAATGAGTCATTTAATGTATTCAAATGCACTACTAAGGGATTTTTCAGCCCAGGTATTCAGTATGCACATTGTTGAGAAAACCCTGTGAGAAATGAAAGATTTCATTCAGATTGGGTATAACAGAGTTGCCAAATAAACATAATCAATGAAGAATTCACCAAAGTTGTACGTTACACTTTTTTCACTCTGAGAGGTGCGTGAAGCTGCTTCTGCTCCAGGTTGGTGACTCCAGCTCTCAGGGATGTGCCAGGACAAACGCCGTTGCTAACACCAGAGACCAGCACTGGGTAATGTCTATGTGAAAAACGCTGGTCCAACTTCACCTACAAGGGAACTTTTGTCTACTTTTTCACCAGAGACTGGGAGTTAAGACACCTGGACTGTATTTGTCTGACTGTCTTGCAGTACAGCTTGAAGCAAGTTGCTCAGAGCTGAATTGTGGCCCCACTGCAGTGGCTGTCAACATTTCCTTAACTAAGTCAGAATTTCTTCTTTGATTCTGCATGCCAAACTCTAACTTATGTGCGTGTCATAATGTGACTTCAGGCTTGGTGCCTTTCTGTTATTTTGGATGACTAAGAAGGATAAGAGTGATCATTACCCCTCCTGCCTTAATGGCTATAGTAAAAAAGTCTAGCATTGCTGTCAGCGTTTATGTCAATTACTCTGAGAAAGCATGGTCTCTGCTTTTTGATGGCCTTTTCGTATAGCTAACAGTAACGAGAAGAAAAGAAAATCTGCTCCAGTTTTCGCTGAAGTGATGTATAGTTATCTCCCTTTCAGAAAAGACTAGATGGTTCCCATGCTGGAGGCAACATCAGGTGGAGCAGTACTGGGTGCAGGTCGTCTTCCAGGTGTTAGCCAGCTCACTTGGAACTGATAATGCAGAAAAGGTGTGAGGTGCCCAAAGCTGTGGCAGCTGGTGGGATGTCTGTGGAGTTCCTTCCTTGGGGAAAGAGCTGCTTACTGGATTGTGACCACCTCAAGGACTGCTCATGGTCCTGTGCCAGAACAGCCTGTGTGGTTTCAGCACAAATGGTAAACTTCCATACTTCGAATGCTTTTCTTTTCCCAGTGCCAGGATCGCAGCTTCCAGGTTGATTTTACTCCTTTTCACTTTCCTGCATATTTATTTTCCATCTTACTCTTCTCTCTCAGCTCCTTCTTATATCTCCTTTTTCTCCACTGTGCCCATTGTGGCCATTAGCTCCTTTGATTACTGTGATCTTTTCCCCTTAAGCTTTTCATTCGCCTCCTTTAGTCTTTCCAGAGTGCACCTACGAGAATACCTTACTCTCCATCCCTGCTAGCCCATCTCTCCTCTTTCCTTCCTTGTGCTCTCACCCTCAATTCCCATTACAACCCAGGAGTCATGCCAGGGCGATCCATAATCCTTGCTTCAACTACGGTGCAGTAATTTCTTTTTGCTTCCTCTCTTTTAGCTACTTTTTTTCACTCATCACATTAATTTTTTTTTTTTAAATGTCTCATGTCCATTCGTTTTTGTGCACTGAACTTTATCCGTTGCTCTGAACTCCTTCAGAAACACCTCTTCCTGAAAGCCTTCCTACTGAGATCTCCCTGATCTACCTTCCTTGGTGGCAATATAGCACATGTGGGCTAGGCAATGCTTTTTCTGGAAGGGATTAACCATGTATTGCAAAGGAGATGCAGATCAGCCAGTCAAGTCCTTGGTCAGAGGTTTACTTAGCTTTCCCCCAGTTGAGTTTTGCATAGTTATGTTTTTTCAAAAACTGTTGATTAGGCATGGAGAGAAGTAGTAGTTTGGCATTTATGTCAGTGTTTCAAATGTTATCCAGAAAATTAAGATTGTTTATAAAACAACAGCAGTAGAGTTTAGTCAGCTATGAAAATCAATTGCCAGAAATCATGAAACCATAAAAATTAAAATTTGGTTTGAAAAAGAGCTTGTAATGTTAAGATCAGCTTGATGTACTTTCCACCAGGGAGTTCTTTCAATGTCAGCTCTAGCAAATAAACCACTATTTTAGTGGTTTTCTTTTTGTGTTATATATATATGTATTTATATGCTAGTAATGAGTAAAATAAATGATTAAATAGGCCTACATTTTAAAACAAAAGTGTCTATATTTTTCCTCTAAACTGGTTTAGAGATTATGAAGTAACCATGCTACGGTGGCAGTCAATTTATCAAAGTGTAATAGTTGAAAGTAAACGAGGATTATTTATGTCAATATTCATTTGCTTTTAGTACAGTAACTCCGTCTAACTGTTTGATCCATTACACTTCAATTCAAAGGATTTCTCAGTCAGTCAAAGAAAAAAAATATTCATTAACATAGTTAAGGCAGAAATACAATGGAGCAGTCCTAATTGCCTTAGAATAACGTTCAGCACACAAAGTTGCATGAGTAAATCTTTTCACGTGGGTGGGAAACGTCCATATATATTAATGTAGAGACTTAAACCATGAATGAACGTAAATCCACGTTTTTCCATTCAGAATATTTGGACCACCATGCCTGTTTGCCTTAGTGCTTTCTTTTGTATTTTCTTAGTGGGAGACCATTTATACTGGGTGACGTCTCTTCTTTTATAACAAATTATTTCTTTTGGCTGGCATGGTTATGATAACTAAGACTGTTCCTTCCAAATTCCGTATTTTACTCTTTCCTCACTTGTACTGTAAGTTTTCCCTAAAATGAAAATAATGATATGGTAAAAAGAATCCAAAACCATGTCTATACAGCAACAGTTAAGAACAGCTGTATAGCAGAATTAGGTTTTTTGAACATGCAGTGATTTTCTCAGGTGGCTCTAACCTTTGGCTGTTGCTGATAGTTAAGAACAGCTCATTACTGGAGGACTCCATAAATATGTTTCCTGGTGTTATGAAACATCCTTTTAGAGAAAAGCACAGAAGTACGTTATTTGTGTTTAGCTAAATGTTCTCCTTCGCTTAATGGAAAGATTGTGATGCAAGTGAGAATATTTCATTTTTTTTACACTGGCTATCAAATACAGCAGAACTAAATGGCCTTAAATGAAAATAAGAAACTAATGGAAAATTTGAGTGCTTGTGTACACTGACTAAAAAGAAAAAGTAGATTCAGTTTTGGAGATGAGACCTATGGTTTTCAGTCTTTTGCTTTCTTATTTTAGTCACTCACAGGTTTTAATGTTGAGTGAAACTCAAAGGGTGCTGAATAAGCCTGGTGATTGATTTGGCTATCACTCTGTATCCCTCTCTGTGACACGAGCAAAGACTGAGATGCTTTTCCGTTTTACCTGTGCGTATTGAGCGATCAGGAATGCTATGATGGCAGAAGACTTTATTATCAGGGCTATCTGCATACCTAGCAAGGCAAATGTTGTGCAATTTTAGTATTGAGTAACAGGTGCACTGGGTTGCATGGATTCCATGTCTAGAGAACAAAAACTAATTTTGTGCCACCTAGAATGCAAACTATTGAACTGATTTCTTGTCTTTACACGCTGGTTAACGAGAAAAACCCAGGTAGGACACATCTGTACAGAGCTGCCCCAACCTCTCCATCCAGCTCTACATCTGACCAAGAGACTGCTGGTCTGTTCAACTGCACAGAGAAAGTTGTCAGCCTAGAGTTTACTAAGCATTTCTATTCCCCTTTTTGCCCTCTGTAAAAGTTTGAAAAACGCTCATAAATGGCAAAAAGGCAGTTGTATATAAGAAATGTAACTTGGCAATAAAAGCCTGTTTTGAAGTACACTACATGGTTTCTGAATAAATATTTCTTTAATGCATGTAATTACTGGATCAGCAGAATAAATGTGGTCATGTCCTTGTAATTAATACATTGTCAAAAGTTCATTTAAGTATAATAATTTCACAGGAAAAATGCTGTCTATGTAGTTCGTGCAATAATTTGTTAAATTAAGTGCAATAAATATAAAATTATTGGTAGATATATATTTATTTTTTAAAGTTCTTATTCGTTTCAACATGTCATCTAATACTCTTAAACGGATTTTTTTTTTTTATAAAAAGCAAAGACACTAAAAATAAAAATGCTTTAATAATGTTTTTCTTCTTTTTGCTAAAGGAGTTTTCAAGCAGCACCACTTAGTACCGCAGCTGCAGTTGGCAAATATTTAGTTAAGAATTGTGTAATCAAGTTGGCAAAGACTTGAAGACCTAGTGAGGAATGCACAGAGAAAGATGCCTGTTTATCTACTGTAGAAAAACAAAATGTTTATCCCTGGATTTTGTGTCATACTTCTTCAGTTCTAGCCAGAGCCGCTTACGGGGCTGGATTAAATGTTACAGCTCTACAGAGCTTTTAGCAATGGGAAGAGTGTCAGTCTTGATATTCAGAGCTTATTTTAAATACTTCTTCAGAAAGGAAGTATTCTGATTCTTTACTGCCAGTCTCAAAGTGATGACTTTTGTTTGGTGACTCGTTTCGTTGTGACTGGGGAAGCAGAGGCTGCGGAGCACTGATGCGACCATGACTACTGGTGGTGGCCATGGCCAGGTTACCCAGCAACATCAATATGTCCTCGGTCAGCGTGTACACATTATTGACTCCTGGTGAACTGTATAGTTCAGAGAAATTTCTGCTGGTTTTATACTGGTTGGAGAAGGGCTGATGGCACCTGCTCCAGCACAAAGCTTTTGTTAGAGGATGCTGACCCATTGCCAAGCGTTGAACAGTTTTCAAGTGGCAGAATGATGTTTTTCTGGATCAGGACTTGGTGCTGTAGAGTCATGGCATTTCTCGTCTGGCACTACAACTCCTTAAATCTATGTATTATATTCTTGAACCCTGGTCAGAGATTAGTTTCTCACTTGACCATGCGCATGACAAATTAATATTAAAAATAGAACTGGAATTCAACTCCCCAGTTTCTAAACTCGTGCTCAGTTAGTGCTCACAAGACCACACCTCTCCCATGTGACATAAACCACAAAATGACTAAGGGACTATAGGACTTTATAGTACTCCTAATCAGACTTTTAAATTTATCCAGGCAGTAACTGTGGAGATACTGAAACTTCAGCTTTTCTTTCTCGCTGAAATTTCATAAAATTTGGTAGCCTATTGTCCTAACAGAGTTTAGCCAGTGGACAGTATTTGAAGAATATAAACTAGAAAGGAATTCAGGTGGTTTCAACTGAAGCTGGAGAAAAAAACCAAACCAACAAACCAACCAAAACCTGGTTGGATGAGTAGGTTCAGAGAGGCAGTAGTTAATGGGTGGACTAAATCCTAACCCCTAGATGTCTGTGAGAAGTGATAGAAGAGACTGAATAAGTCTCTGTGACTTATTCTGTGCTAACATCTTTATCAATGTCCTGGAGGAGGCAATGGAGTGTACTCTCAACATGTTTGCAGATGACACCAGACTAGGGATCCAGATGATAAGCTCAGGGGCCAGGCTTCCTTTCAGAGGGACCTAGACAGGTTGATGGTGTGGTTCAGTAGGAACTACAGGAAAATCAACAGGGAGATATGTAAAGTCCTGCCCCAGGAAGGAATAATCCCTGTCAACAATTCTGCTGGAGGGCATCTGGTTAGTTAGCAGGTCTGGGGAAAATGCCCAGGTGCTGGTGGGCAGCGAGCTGTGCAGAAGCCAGCAGCATCCTGGGCTGTAGAAGCAGGGATGTGGCCAGGAGGCTGAGGGAATTATCTCCCTTTACTCAGCACTTGGTGTGGGGCAGGAGGATGAGGGACAACAGGCATAAGTTGGAAAGTTCCACGTTGCATACAAGGAGGAACTTTTTCCCCATGAGGGCAGTCAAGCAAGGGGACAACTTGTCCAGAGATGCTGTGCTGTTTCCATCCTTGGAGGTTTGCAGGGCATGAGTGGATCAAGCCCTAAGCAACCAGGTCAGACCCCAAAGCTGACCCTGCTGGGGCAGGAGGTCAGGGCAGAGACCTCCCTTAACCTCCCAAATTACTCTGTGATCCCATGGATGTGAGGAAATGTTAAAAAAAAAAAAAAAAGAGTCATTGACAAACGTTGGTCAAGTAGTGTGATTTGGGTGGTTACAAGAAACCATAAAAATGTTGTGATACTGCAGGGAAATTGGCTCCGATGGGTCTATATCATATCTTGGCATTGAGACATTGTGTGCAGTAGGAATAAAGCAATGCTGCTCATAAATAGAGGAACATTAATTACATACATTTAATTTTATGTAACATCACACTTGTGGAAAACATAAGAAAATTCATGTATTGTAAATGTCATCTTTTTTCCTGAAGGAATTTTCCATTATTATTTTATGATGATAAAATAAGGTGTACTAATGTGTTCTCAAAATAATTTTATATTTATTTTTACGTATTTCAATAATATTGAGTCAATAAAGATGGTATCAGGAAATCTATGAACTATAATGAATTTTATTTACATTTTTATTATAGCACTAACTTCACATCAGTTCCCTTCAAGTGTATATTTGAGAAAAATGTGCAAATCATCTCTTTTTAGCAAAACTACCCAAAACATCTCCATCACATTTTGTAATGAAGTTTTTATTGCGATGTTTGAAAATATTTACATCAGCAAGAAAAAATGTTCATCAAATGAGGCCATATTCTGGGAGAACCGGGAAAATGGAGTAATGTAAGTGAAATATTACATGGTGAGAACTGGCCCTTGACTTGATAGCCCTTTTCTGGAAAATGGTATTATCAATATAGTAAGATGAATATATCTCAGCACGGAGACAAGTTCCAGAACTTGTTCTGCAGCGTTGTATCAGTAGATGAATTTCTTTCTCTTTAAAGTGGCAATTCAGGTTTGTCATGAGCGTGTTAAATGGGATGGACAGTGGTTCTCCAGTTGTAGTCTGAAGACGCTGTTATCCAGATGCTTTAACAACTGGTTACAGTCAGAATCGGTCAACTGTGACCTCAGAAGTGCTTTTAACTACATTTCTGATGAGACAAGTGTTTTGTCGTCTGAGGGAAATGTTGAGGGTGGATGGCAGTCAGTTGGCACAAAAGTTTGGGGGCTCGATGGTCCAGAGCAGTTAATGCAACGATTGTGTATTGGAACCTGGGAGGAAAAAGGTGTTTCTGGCAGGGAGGACTGGAAGGTCTTCGCCACCTCCGAAGCGGTGTCTCTTCATTTGGAAGCGTTAGTGGCACAACTGATGGCGTTTGTTTAAGGCAGCCATCTGGTAAACATGAGAATATAATGCACCATATTGCATCCTCAATAACATTTTAAACTGTTTGCAATCTCAATAATCTCTTAACTTTTGAAACACATGCGGAGAGGTCAGCTCCTTGCTTCTGTTGGAGGGAATATCGGATTTACATAGTGTCTGTATACTTCCATTTCCAAAAGCTGCAAAGCTGACAGCCAAAAATAAAAAAGCAGGCCAAGAGCAGCACAATCTCATGAAAACCTCTGTTTGCTGTTTTTCAGTTCTGTTTTATTCATTCTACCTCTACTGATTGAGGTTGGGCTTCTGGTTTGGGCCACTGGGAGCTGCAAGGTGTGGACCTCCCTTGTTTTTTCCACAGGAGGAGATGATGGGAGTTCTTTTTGAAACTTTGGTGTTGGGAGCCTGCAGAAGTGCCTCCAACCAATAACTGCCTCAAGTCTTAAGCAAATATATAACTTTTCAGAGTTTTTCTTTTTTTTTTTTTTATTTTATTTTGCTGTGCATTCTTCGCACAGTGTATGATGAGATGAAGCATTCCTACTTCTCTTTTGGCAGGGTAGCTTTTGGAAAAAAACAGAAATGGCAGAAGAGCAATTTTCTTCATGTTTGATTCTATTCTATTCTATTCTATTCTATTCTATTCTATTCTATTCTATTCTATTCTATTCTATTCTATTCTATTCTATTCTATTCTATTCTATTCTATTCACATCCACAGCTGACTGTATGTTGTATCTGAGCATATTTCCTGCAGCCTTTGGTGTAGTGTTGCTGCTCTGTTCCGGCTGTGACTACCCAGAACAAGGAAGCTACAGCTTTATTATGTACTGAAAAGAAACGAGTGTTCTTCCAGTCATCCATATAACTTCAGTGTTGATGAAATCTGGGTTCATGTTAAATTGCTTCCCAATCCAAACCGCTTTCCTGACCTGAATTTTTTATATCTCTTATTGCACCAGGAGTCTGCGTTGAATGGACACTCTGTACCACAACGTAGTTAGTTTTGTCTTCCAGAGAGAACCGTGCTGGGTCTCACGTGCTGCCTTCTCTCTTGTTCTGCTACCGTACACCGTGCCACTCAGGGTAGCAACAGACTGTTGCCCTATTCTTTTCCATGTAGTGCATCATGTTATTGTCTAGATATTTCAGTGATGAGCCATCTCTTTTAGGACGGTACCACATTATTATAATATGCCAGATACTTATGTCAAGGCGTTGATATATGTCATTAACACAATGGAAATAAATTTAAACTCATACGTTGTATTTCACACACTGAGTTTTATCTTGACCTCCTAAGGTGAGAGACAGATGTTTTCCATTGGCAATGCTATGGTTATTTGTTTATTTTTGTAAAATGCACATCTGAAATCCACCTATATAAAACTGGAATATGGGCTGCATTTTAAGTGAAACCAGGGAAAAATATGCAGACTTTCAGAGACGAAGGGGAAAAAAACCTGCAGCAAGCACCAGGATATGTGAGTGAGTAAGCATAATAGATCAGAATAAGGCCCTAAATCAATTTTATTTTCACAGTTCTAGCATCATAAAAAGTGGGTGGCAGTAAACCAATTATTATGCAACTTAATGAACTAATTAGGAAAATCAGAGCAATAATGGTACTGGTACTGACTGATCTGAATATAAAAAGTAGAATTAAGTTCTCACTATTGAATTTTTCAATAGAAAGGATTATATAATAACTTTTAAAGCATTTCAAAACTGGGGAGAAGGAGGATTGCATCCGTAGTTGCTGTGGGTACCCAAATTATCTGCTATTTTATGTACTGAACCCGTTGTGCAAGTACACTCGTGTACTGATTTAAAAAATAAAACAAAACCAAACCAAAACACAAGTAAGGACCAGATCGTTAAAAGCTTCGTTTGCATTGATGTGCCCCTAAATACTGTTGAAATGTCGATATCTGTGGTCAGTAGGTGCTTAAATACCTCGAGCATATGGCTTAGGTGGCTGATCTGGCTGACTGGAGACAGGAAACCTTGTACACTGGGATTGCTGCATAAACCCAAACACTGGTTTAAGCTTTTGGAGGAGTGGGCTGTGCACCAAATTGAATCCACAGGAGCAGAAGAAAGTAATCACAAAAGCACAGCTTCTCTTCCTTAATATTAGTATCGTAGAACATGCTCTGCTTTAAACTGTTTAAAAAACCTCACATAATACTGTACGTGTTGACAGAAATTACAAATATATTGCTATCCGACCAGTATTTCTCATTATACATCTGAGATTATGTATGAGTGTTTCAAGACCTTCAATAGTTTGTTGATTTTCTTTCTTTACAACATTTCTGCCTTTACATACGTTGATAATATGATGTGTGATTATGGGCCTAAACCTTTTCTCTTTAACAGCAATGACAAGGTTCCTTTCGCCTTCGGTGCCAAAATTGAAATGAACCGTCATAAATTTCTCCATCATTTCCTTGCTATTGTGACATGTACTATAGTATTTTCATTGATTCATAATATACTTCTTTATCATACAATTATAATATTGTTTCTTTAATAGTTTTCACGTGGTTCCACATATGCTTTGTCCTTGTTGGGTGAATTTAAGAGCTATAATGGTTGTTTGTGGCACATGTTGATTTTTTTAATGGTCTTTATGATATTTAGATATGGAATTACTCTTATAGATTGGGTCCTACATGTGTCAGGGCAGTTTCTCTCTTGAAATACAAGCCTTGCACTCTCAAATGGAGTGTTACTCGTGTGTGTACCTAAAGAGAGGACTTGGCTATACCACTATCTGAGGAATTGGGCTATTTCAGATAGCGTCCGTATTTTTTCCAGGAAAGTAGCTATTTGATCCACAAGTGTTTCATCACAAAGCAAAGGTGAAAGTCATTTCTTAAATAGCTTTGTGGAAAAGCACAAGTAAGAAGAAAGTTAATTTCTGGTTTCCATGATAAAAACAATCAATGCAAATAGTTTTGTTTATTTTCCTGGTCAAAAAGTCACTGTCAGAGTATATTTAAAGCAAATGGGGAGATGGGAGGGGCAAATGGCCTTAAAGCAAATGTATCACATACAATACTTTTTAAAAAAGAAAAGGAACCCAGGCCAGCGTGTTAAAAATGAGCATTTCCAATACAATTTGTCACCCATGCATAAATCTTGCTGACATTTTCAGTCACTTTAATAGCCTTCCCATTTTATAAATCAGTATGAACTTGCACAGTTGCAAAAAGTGTGTATTTTGAACATCTCATTTGCATACTTTACCAAAAGCCAATGAGGCAGTGGAAGCAACACTGGTGATCATAATAAGTGTTTGGGAAAAGGCAGAAAGATCACTAATGGTTTGCCTTTAGGGATTTCTGTACTCCATAGGGGACGAAAATGAGAAATATTTTTCAAACAGCAGGGGTAAAGGTTTTAAAACTAGAAACACATGGAGTGATAAAAATGTTAGTGCCACAGGGCGCATAGCAGGAAAAATTTACAATGTAAAAACTGTAATTTCAGCATTAGGAAGTAATAATCGTGTTTCATCATTGTTATTAAAGCATGACCCTTAAAGTCACATAAATTAGATATAACTTTCTAGAGAAGTGTATTAATCTTCAATGGAAAATATTAGGAAAGTTTATTATCATATGAGGATCAGAAGAAACTGGTTTTTATTAAAAAAATGAAGTTAAACTTGGTAGGCCCTTTTTTTTTTTTTTTTTTTTTTTGGCAGAAATCTCCAGCATTTTGAAACAGCAGATAGACTTGTGTTTACTCAATGCAAAATGCAGTGGCCAGCTTTTCTCTGAAAACCAATAATAGTTACGTGAGAAGAAACAAACAACCAACAATTAAAGAAGGAGCTAAGGAGATCCAGGAAGTTCTATTCATAGGCATAAATGGCTTATATTTTGGTCAACACAGTCTTTCTATTGTGTTGATGCCAACTGCATCCGAATGATTAATGAAGAATGTTAGAGTCGTCGGAAAAAAATAAAAGTAAAATTTGTAGCCTGAGGTACCATAAGAATATCCACTGGGAGACTTGAAACAGAACCAGTTATCCAAGGTGTGTAATTAGTGACTGAGGGATACTTTCCATCCTATCTGTGAAGTGCAGTTTTACGAGGGCCTCTCTATTTCTCCTAAGTGCTGTTTAACAAGGACACTTCACCTGCAAGAACTTTTGGATAAATTTGTATGTGCAGAATTCTTATACCACACTAGTGCTGGGGCTGTGGGAGCCCCCAGCTCTCGCAGCTTGGGCTATGAAAAAGTGATGCAATGTGGTGAGAGTGGACCTGGTGGAAGAAGCACCTGCTGCTGAGGACCAAAACCCTACCACTCTGTAGCACTGGAGTGCATTCATCCGGGATCAATGTGATTTCTGTTGTCTTCCTGGCTCCAAAATCTCATAGAGTTTCCTGAAATGAAGGGCTCGGGATATGGATTCAGCACTTTCTGCTGCGGCCCACAGAAGCTGCCCAGATAACTATATATAACGAGAACAAGAGCCTGATTTCTGAATTTCTTTATTTCCATAGTTTTATCTTGACATTTCTCTTCCTGGTTTCAATTTGAAAACCTAACTGCTAACATTTTGGAGTGGAATAGTGTGTAAAAGAGAACTCAGGTGAACCTGACAGACTGGGTGTACTTTTAATGTTCTGGAGGTAAAGAATAGAATAGCGCTATGTTGTTGATAAAGCTTTTTGACTCCTTGCAAGACAAGCAAGCTTCGACCTGTTAGAGTTTGCAATGCTGGAGGCATCTTGTGTCAGAGCACCAAGGATGTGCTTCCAAGAGTATGATTTAGTCAGTTCTTCCTTGCTCAGTCACTAGAGTGGAACCATCAATAACAGAATAGTGCAGAATCCAACTCTCCACATCGAGTGCCATCATTGTTAGGACCCAGAGCTTGACTTCTTCTTGCATACTCTATTTCTTGTCCTGTGACTTTCCTTTTTCTTTATCCGCATTTGTTCATCTGCGAGAGGAAAAGGTCCATAGTTCCTTTGGAAGAGCAGACAACCCCTTCCCAACTTAATCTGTAGCTTGACTTTGTGGGTAGTCTCCAGAGAAGCAGTAAACTCTTTCCCAAGTGCTCCAAATACACGAATGCTATGCATAAGGAAGGCATCATTATTATCTCTCTCTCCAGCTGTGTTCTTATGTGAAAATGGTTGTAGCTGTTGTTTATTCTGTCCCTTTCTGCCAGTCCCTCAGGCAGTTTATGAAGCTCATGCATAGCCAAAGATTAGGCATCGTGCTTCTCTGTGCCATTGGAACTAACAAGGCAAACTTGCCCAAATGTGTCTTATTTTTTTTGCAAGATGCCTTTCCTGTTTGCATCAGACATGATTTCAAGATTTCTGTCGCTAACCTTGGCGGTGGAAATTGTCATTTTCCAAAGCAAAAGGATTTAAAATTGTTTCACTTTTTAAAAAATTATCAGTTTTTCTAATCCAGAAAGTTCATATTCTTAATACGTGCTAAACACCAGCTACCGAAATGGTCTCAATGGAAAGAAGTTTCATCATTTTCTTGCTGAAAAGGGAAAGATACTCGATATTAGTCTGTTTAAAATGGGGCAGCTAAATTAAGATAATGGAATAGGGAAAATAGTGAATACGTGGTGAATTTGTTGACTTTGTAGCTTTATGGTGCATTTTGTGAAAATTCTGCTGCTTTCAGATATTCCTTTACCATAAGGTGAAATGAATGACAGAAATGACTTGCTACTCAATATTATTAACCATCTGCTTTATGCTGGTGTAAATTGATTTAGAAAAGAATTTGGCAAGTGTTTGAGCCATCTATGCAATGTTAGAGACTAAAGCTTTCGATTTCCAAATACAGAATTCTTCTTTATCTGGAAGTCTGCTGCTGAGGTCGCAACATCATTAGTCGGCAGTCTGCTTCTATAATAATGATCTGTAGAACAGAATTAAAAAAAAAAAAAAAAAGAATAAAAATGTCCCAGTGTATGAATCATTTATGTATATTTTTATCATTTGAGAGGTTGAAGAGTAAACTGGTGGCATGCAGGCTGACAATGAACTCAAGTGATCTTAAGAATTATTAATGACATTCATCCCATAACAATATCGTTTGATGGGACCAAATGTGGTCAGCATGGAAAGCGGCGCTCTCAGTGTACCAGCTGATGTCTGCTCTACCTGTGGCTGTACATGTGGAAACTTCTGTTGTATAAGGGACTGAGACCAAATGTTAACTTAAGTGGCCAAATTGTAGACTAGAAAATGCTGTGTGCTGGTGTTGCAGTCATGAAACACCTCTGTCTTTGTGTGGATGGTCGTCAAAAATTGGACCTTGTTTAGAAGTTCAGCCTCTGAAGCTGGAGCCTGTAAATGCTAAAACAGGTGATTAGGATTAGCTTTGGAGATCAGGAGTGTTTTTACATTTTCTAAATGTAAACTGCAGCAATTAGACTTTAAAAGACTTTAAAATAAGTTTTTGACTGGTGTCTGAAATGTTTATTATACAAAGTTCAATGTAGTTCCATACTTTTTGCAGGCTGGCACTAAGAAATGTCAGTCTTTTCCTGTGTGAATTAAATAACGTTTTTAAAAACTCTGATTACACTAACTGAGATGTTAATTTGGTAAAATTTAGTATATTTGGTTGTATCTATTCAGTTTATTTATAATATGTATAATCTGTGGTCTGGACTTTGTGGTCTAACAGTTGTGTTTTTCAGGATCTGTTCTCTCAATCTTTTCATCTGTGATACTTTGAGCCCCTCAGCTTAGTTACTTCAGTCTGAGAAATTAGAGCAGCAATACAGGCTCTAAAGACCTGTTTAAAGCCATCTCTCCAATAGCCAAAATACTAAATTACCAGAAAGAAGTGGAAGGTGTACCTCTACACAATACATGTTTAATGTATAATAACAGTCAAATAGAAAAATAGTAGGACCTCTAAGGCCAAACCTAATATTTACAACTTGAACCATTTAAGTGAATAATTTGAGGTGATACCATTTGGAAAGTGGTAAGGAGAATTGGGAGAATTATGATATAGCTGTAGAACCAGCTATCACAAATACACGTTGGGGAGTGATAAAAGGTGGAGAGACATGCTGGAAGAAAATTAGAGTAGAGGTTATCAAAGATAAGACTTAAAACTTATCACTCATGAAAATATTACATAGAATCATTGAAAAAAAAAAAAAGAAGGCATTTTTTTTAGTACAAAGTTTGGAAACATCACCAGTTCAAAACTGATTTGAGATATACAGGAAGAACTAGACCGTGTTGAATGCTGAAGCGGTTTATGTGAGACTAAATTTAGTACTGTTGAAATTTAGCTGCTCATGAAAGAAATTTTCTATGAACTGGAAGTTCTCTACAGAGAACAAAAGAGAGGAAAAAAAAAAAGGAGTTGATTGCACATGGGTATTACAAAATGATTGAGATCTACCAATACAAAATTATTACAAAAAAAGCAAATGCAATCTTAGACCCCAGCAAGAGAGATATTTCCAGCAGAAAATAGAAATAATATAATTCTACAAGGGGCTTGTAATTTTTATTTCTTTTTTTTTCCCCTCTGTCAGCAATATTGTTTAATTTTCTTGTAATTCTTTCTTCTTTCCTCTGGTTCTGTGGGATCAGTTTCCCTTATTGCATTCATTCTTTGGCATGAATTTGCTACAAGTACATTCATAGTTACAGTCATTATGGATGTATGACATATGTTAACTTTACATGTCCTAAAAATTAAAGTGTGGGTCTGAAATAGCACACTCCTCCCCCCCAAGTGCACCAATAGTTATACAAAGGCAGAAAATTTACTGTAAGCTGGATCATGACATAGTTTCTGAATTCCTCTGGGAGGTCATGCACATATCTCAATATCTTGCTGTGTGTCAGACACACATCTTGATTTTCCCTGAAAAAAAATAATTCTGCTTTTCCTTTCCATTTGGCTCGTGCAGCTGAAATGAGGGTTTGGAGCTGTTACATGATGTGAGCTTTACAAAGGAAAACTCACTTTAATGGCTGGGTACATCCTTCAGTGGAAGATCTCTGAAAGTGAACTTTCTCTGATGAGGCAGAAGATATACACTGAGATCCTGTGTGCCAGGAGAGGACAACAAGGCAGTAACAGAAGCAGAAGTATCTTTCATTGACTAGTGGACTAAGAGGGCTCAGGCATGCCACAAGATCCTGGGCTGCAGGATAGACTGAAAATCTCCAGGGAACCCTTGTCATAGGTCGTTCATACACGTGGGCCAAAAGAAGTATCAAATTTAGTCCTTTTTTAAATACTTCTGACCCCTTGTAAAAAAAAAAAAAAACCAAACAACATCAAATGGACTGAAATGAATTCCTAAGTGAAACCCACTAATTTAGATGTGTTTTCTCACTTTTTCTTTATAAAGGCTATGAATTTCTTGATATACTGCCTTAAAATATGTCACAGTAATCTTGTTTTTCCAAAGTCAGTCAATCAGTCAGTAGTGGGCAGTCAACATCCATGGAAAACCCTACAATAATAATGTTTATCCTATAAATAACAAACTGGTTCGTATGCTTGATGGAAGGAAATAAATTTTGAGGGTGATTTCAGTATCAAGTGATTGAGAGGTTTATTGTATAAACCAGAAGTGAAACACATTATTAAAAGTTATGAAAAAATAGTGTCTTAATAACGATAGAATGCCAGTCAAAACATGGTATTTTGCCATGCTGCTTAAATTCACAGTCTTTTCCCCATGAAATATATTTTCTCTATGAGTTTTTAAGTAAATATTTTCTTGGGAAATTATGAAGTGTATATTAGTTAGGAAAATCTAGCCTTGAATAAAATGCATTTAACGACACCATTAGCATCTTAGAAAGGGTGTGGTAATAGTCCCTACTGACCCTAACATATAGAGATATCTTGGATCTTTCCAGATTACCAGTTTTCACAGTTCTGATACTGAAACAGAGAAATATTATTTATTTTCACTTTGATCTGATACAACATTTGCACCTATCAAATTGAAAAGTCTCTACTTCATATAAGCCATGAGAAATACTCACATAAGAAGAGCTGATCTGGTACACAGTAAGTATAAAGTAGATTGCAGGTGGGTACCCTGTAGTTGGACATGGAGAAATTTGTTGCAATCATCCCTAAACTTGTGAGTGTGCAAAATACTTCCAGCTGAGAAGAAAATATAATGGTCAAGTTCAGCCAAAATATTAGAAGGTTGAATTCAGTTTTGTTCTTTGCTGGTGTGACCACTGCCTGTGTTTCCTACCATCTGTAAGGATGCAGATGTAGACCATCCTAGGTGGATTGTTCTGTCTCTCCTGTAGACTCTCTGCTATTGTGTTTGACCAATAAATGTTCACTCCCACAGGTTAGTGTTTCAGCTCTTAGGTTTTAAATCATTTATCTTTGGTGCCATTAACGTTGACCATTGGACATAAATGTTCCAACAGGTCACTGAGACTCTTTACTGAAAAGCTTATTACAAAAACATTGAATCAAGGAAGAAGAAAAACACTGATTTTGGTAGCCAAATCTGGTTTTAGTGTTGTCCAAATAAGAACTGTGTTCAACTTCCTAATGTGTTGAAAGTGTAAAGATTAAACACATCAGATTCGGTCATTGTCCGGAAGAAAAATAATTTCTAATAAATGTTGGCTCCATTAGCAAGACACCTAAACACATAGTGAACCAGTTATTGATCTTATTTTTCTCCAGGTTTTAGATAGTGACTTGTATTCCATCAAAATTATGAATTATTGGTAGTTGATTTAATTCATACAGATTTATGTTCCTAGTCAAAACCCACATTTTTAGTAAACTATTAATAGAGATACAAGAATGTTTGTGAAAGTGCACATATTCCAGGTGTGTCAATCATCACTCATGCTGGTGGTGTGAACTGATCTCCTCTAACACACTTCTTTGAAAAACTGTGGTCAACTGCAAATTCAGTTTTTTCATCTTTTCCCCAGTATACACTATACATAGATGGGAACATTTTCTTTTTGCTCAATATAGCTTAGAAGAGTAGAATATTTTCTTATGCACAGAATATTGTACCACTAATAGCACAGTAAACTTTTTCAAATATCTAGGCTGATTTTCTGTAGCGTACAAGTTGTAAATCTCAGACATTTCTATGTCATGCATGGACCTTCTGCTGAACTAGAGTGTAACCTCTGAGAAAAATATTGTGAGTTTATTTAAAGACCTTGAGTGAAGGAGATCCATATGAATTGTTCCTGTGATTAATTATTTGAGAACTGCGTTGTGTTTCTGCTCTGGATTTGAGTGTGTCTATTTGCATTTGCCAAATTTTGGAGCTACTTATACCATTTTCTCTAATAGTGACTGAACTTTATATTTTCCTTCTGGTCAAGGCACAGTTTAACCTTTATTGGGGATAACTAAGAAGGATTTAGCTTGTAAGTCTTTCCTCAAGAAGACATATCTTCAAAAAATTTCAGAAACACTTTTTTAAACCCTTCTCGGGTTTGTGACATCGAAGTAGCAGATAGAAAGAGGCAGATGATGATGCATGTTTTCCTACCTGATTCTCCCAAAGATGGAATGATGGGATAATGATGGAAGTGAACTACCTATACAGCAAGGTAAGACCTGGACCAGGCAAAAGGCACAAGAATCATTTGGCAGCCTGCAAGTGGCTAACTTGAGCTATGATAACGTTTCAGTGCCTAAATACTGCTCTTTTGTGTGCTGGAAGTTGCAATATTCAGACTGTAACTCTTTATGCGTTGTCTGAGCTGGTGCTTTAAGTACTAAAAACCAGAATGGAGATTATATTGGCTACTCCAGGGCTGGATTTTGGAGTACAGTCAATGCAAAAGTGGTAAAGGTGCAAATTTTGGCGAGTGGCGTTAACGCAGAGTGCAATAGCATTACCAGCACGGTGGGGGAGGCTTATTAATTAGGTTTTATCAGGATTAGTAGTGACACCAGTGAGTAAGGCAAATTCTTTGGCGCCTCGAAGAGCAACGAGCGTGTAGAAGGAGAGACAACTGCTGGTGTCCCTCTTTGCCCGGCATTTGGTATGCACGGGCGTAGGCATGGAGCGAGCAGCAGACAGCACTAAACAAGGACTACCCCGCTGCAGAGAGAGACGTGCAAAGTGAGAGCAGCTGCGAACGCTGGCACGTTCAGCTGCTAAGAGCTGCCGACCCTCGCAGATGAGGCTGGCACGAGACTGCAGGAATGAGGATGGGGGCAATACTAACAAGAGCGAATCGATCTGCATATATTTCAAAGGAAGACCAAAACACTTGCATAATCACAAATCTGTAAAGTAGGTCCAGGGGAACACCTTGACTTTCCCAGGGTTTGAGAAGGCAGCTGCGGATGTTTTTGGCAGAAAAGTGCTTTTGCTTTGGGGAATTGTCAGCCCACCGTTCTTCGCGCTGCTCTTGGTCTGGGCTCGGTTTGAGCGTTGCCAAAACTCACTCTGGGTAGCCCCACGACAAGATTTAGTGTTCTGTGTTGTGGATCTGGGAGAAGCAAAAATAAGCCTCCTGCCTAAAAAACTGTATTGCAATACAAACACTATAAATATACTATGGAAAGTCGTATTCCTTGCTTCGAAGGAATAAAGAAAACCAGGGAGCATTTCTTTCATAAAGAAGACATTATATCTCTTTCCCTGATATAAAACAAGATTGATGGTTAAGAAGGGTCATCTAGCTATTAAATATTTTAAATATGTTTTTATGACAATATTAATACACTCTGGGCAGGTTTCGTCAATACTTTGCGTTACGGTGTTGGTGTTGCAGAAAGCTTAAATGAGAAAGGAAAACAGGAGCAGAAAGAGGCAAGGAAATATATCAGCCCTTTTCTCTAACAAAGAATAAAAACATAATCATGTGACTTGCTGATAAGCTGTAAACTTTTGTATGCTGCATTTCCTTAGGCAACCACAATTGTCCTCCGTAAGAATTGTTTCAGCAAATCAGGCTATTTGGATAGGCGTAGCAGAATATTTTAGCAATCTCAAGAATTGCAAGCTCATTCTTGCACTTGGCGAAGTGCGTAATGTAAAGTGATGCCTTTAGAGAAAGTACCCTATAATGCAAGAAGACAAATCACTGATTTGGAATTGATATGTTCCTTGTACTTGATATGTTCATTTATATGCAAGAAATTTATTTGATCCCAAATTCAGGAATTTAACCAAACAGGCAGATAATTATATGGCCAGCAAGTGAAGAAATGAAAAAAAAATACCCCATCAAGATCCCTGTTGCAGAAAACAAGTATATAAATTAGGGAACAAGTGACGAATCCTGAAGAGGAAAGCAATATACTAAATAAAGTATGTGACTTGTGTAACATTAAGGTTATGCTTATACAATGAGAAGTAAGGAAATTGGAAGTAAAGAGAGAAAAGTCAGCGTTAATGCTGAACCTTGCCCTTCTAATTTTTAAAAGGAATTTATTTTTATTTCCCACATTCACAATGCATACGCCAATATAAATCACAGTGCGTTATTAACACAAACGACGTTAAGACATAGAAAAATAGAGAGCTTAGAAGAAAACCAGACAATGTACAGCTCCCTCCTTTCTCTCTCACACACACACTCGTTAGGCTGTTGTGGGGTTTTTTTCCTTAATGTGACATCTTTTTTATTTTAGGGTTTAATTACTAGATGCATAGCTGTAAAATTTACAAAATTCCTTAGATATTTTTAAAAAGAGAAATATGAAAAAAAAAAATACCCAAAGAATTTCAAGGTCAGACATCTCTTTTCTGTTTTTTTTGAATAATATGTAATTGGATTATTTTGATACTTATATTCAAACTTTCAGGAAGCATTTTAAAGTGTGTCAACTAACTAGGAATCTCAGTTTCAGTAACAATCTGTAGTATTTCAATCCAAAAGGACTTAGGTGATGGTGCTTTCTACTTATTTTCTTTTCTTTTTTTTTTTGTAAGAAGCTTACTATGAAGTGTTAATTTTTATGAATAATTCAAAATTAATTAAATATTGCCTGTATACCTTAAATGTATAATTTTTTTGCTGAGTGATATACTCTGCAATAAATAAGCTGCTACCTTCAGATGGCCTGGAGCCATCTCAGGTAAATGAGCAGGAGCACTGGAGGTACGATTTTCCTGAGATGGCTCCATGCCTCTTTTTGGATGGTTTTTATTGTAAATGCAGTAATTTAATCCTAGAAAACATTTATGGATCTCAATAAGAGTAACCCTTCTTACCATTAGCAGTTCACAGTGTATGATAGTCAAATGACATCCAGGATCCTGGTCAAAACTGTGAGGAAAAATATGTTATGTGTTTGCTAATTATTCATAGTGAGTAGGAAGGGGCTATGCATATAATATGTAAAATTGTAAGTATAAAAAATATGGAAATAATTTATACTTGAAAGAAGGGACTGGATCGAAAGTGGCATTTTTTGAAGTACATCTGGATTTACAAAAGCAGTAAATATGAGTCCAGACTTAGTTGCCTTAATTATTTTTATTGAAATGTGTATCATTTTAGTTTCCATCATTCCAGCTCCATGAAAAACCACCAGACTTTTGGCGAACCTGATCTATTGAACGCTTCATGGTTGGTTTTGTTTTGAAATTGCATTAGACACACATGTAAACAAATTGTGTAAAAGAAATGTGATTTATGTATCTGTATGTATCTGCCATGATTTTTTTCATTTTTTACCTCCTCTTTTGCCTTTGAAACTGAAAGATGCAGAATTTCATACACTAAAAGAAGCAGAATCACCCAATAAGTCTGAAAGTCACAGCTATACAATCTGTGGGGAGTTTAATGACCAGAAACTTACCCAAAGAGATGATTTCTTTGAGTGTCACGTCTCTTTCTCCACATAAATTAATTTCAAGCACAAGGAACTTGGGGTATGAATCAGATCATTAAATGTGAATGTTTGGAATATTCCACAAGGTGCATTGCACTAAGGTTGGGATTTTTTTTCCTGAATTCTGAGGATGCATTAAGATAATTGCAATAGTCTAATTAGACTTTCTCCTAAAAATGACTTGTCTACTAGTGGTTTAATAGATTAAGGATTTTAAAGGGGTTAGAGAGAACCAGTTACAGTAATCAGAGAAGAAAAAGTGCTGAAGGTATCATGAAGGCTCATAATTAAACCGAAGCTTACAGCTCAATTAAACTTGAGCATCATTATGCATAAAACATCAGTGGGCATCAAGAGTCCAATAAAAAGAGATGCTATCAATGTTAACAGCCAAAAGGTAAGACATAATATGGATTGGACCAAGTCTTCCAGATAAAGTCAAAGAAAATTGTGAATAAATTAGAAGTTGAAGTACGATCTAAGCCACGTCTAATAAGCTGATTAATAGAAGTTTGACATTGGAGATATAGTAACTGCAAGACATAAGACTGAGCTCAGGTCTGTGCAAACCACTATAGATTACTTTTGAAGAGGGGAAATACAAGAGCGATTTATCTGGTAGAAACAGGACAGGTAATGCCTTTGACTGCGAAAACACCACTTGTGTTGTCCAATCCTGTGCAGGTTTTTTTTATACTTAGATATGGATATCCCAACCTTAGTTTGGGTTTTCATTTCACTTTTGTAGCTATATAATTTGGCAGCGTTTCCTATTTCAAGATCCCTATAATCACGTAACTCCTTTGTAAATACATGGCAAATACTTTATAAATAAGCAGTAATGGAGCCACCAAGCAGATGACTTGGATTGTGAGTACATTTCCAAGCTCAAGGCAGCTTTATCTGTTCCTGGTCGCAGTTGGCTTGTGTCAAATTGTGGTACACCTTTGTTGTCTTTTACGTACCTCAAGGGAGCTGCAGGCTCAAACCCACCCAATTTATTATGAAAATCTTTGTAGCAGAGTAGGTGATGCTTTGAATCCAAAGCTCACAGGTTTGTATCTTGAAGTTTTCACATTTTTCTTTCAGTTAAGTCTTATGTTGACTTTTTTTTTTTTTTTTAAACACATATGCAAATGCACCTGTCAAAGAGTTTAAATCTTGTTGAATTCCTAGCAGGGTAAAAACATTAGGAAGAGCAAAACAGGAAAAAACAATGTGATAGAAATTATTTATGACGTTGATCACAGAAGAAATCTGTGGCAAAAGAAAATTGCATAAGAGAAAAATCCCAGATTTTGGTGCTTTTCTCTGAAAGTACAATATCATCAACTAAAAACTTAAGAATGCATTGATTGTGAAATGTGTGTTTCTGTAATGGGAACTTTAAGCTAGTGAGTGCTGGGAGAAATACTGCAATATTGTTCTAGAGCAGATAATCAAAGAAAGAATTAAGGGATCTTGGCCTGAAATGTATTTTACTCAGATTCTATAAGATTCATAGGTATTATTAGACTAATGTATCTAGATTCTCTTGTTCTTTTTTCTTTTTTTTCTCTTCTGTAGTGCCCTCTGGATTGGTACCAGCAGGAACCTCCAAGTTCTACTTGGATAAATAAGATGTTAGGAAGAAAACATCATTGTTTAATGTAGAAGGAAGAAGAAAATTTGTAACTTATAGGCATGGAAGTCCAAGTGCAGGCATGTGCAGGATCCAAGTTTTCCCTGACATATAGAATGCTCATACAACTTCCATTGTTTTCCTGGGGAGTACTACATAGAGCTTACTGGGTATTATTTATGCAAAGACTTTCATGTCTAACACGAGTTAGCTGGGCAGCAATGGCTCCACAGCGAATGTCTACATATGTGCTCTGTGGCAAATGCAAAGTTATTTACTTTAGCTTAGCTCACAGAGAAAGCAGGATAAACCAATTTAAATTTGTCCTGCCTGGTTAGTTCATGTGAGGTAAATTGGTACTCTTTGATAGTATTTAGATTTTATTGTGAAATCAATAGTTAAGTGTACATTTTACATTAGCCAAAACAGCACACTTGCTCCTCTGCAGGACTTGAAGTATTGTTTTTGTTATTATACTTGTTAGAGCATTATTATATTACATTAAATAACATTAACTAAAATTATAATTGCAATCATTATAGTTAACATTGTATTAAATGTTATATTGTGATAATATGATCATATTATAACATTAATAGCGATGGTTGCAGTCATACACATCCATTTCTGTAAATAAGTAAATTCTTTATACAGCTGAAGCAATGGTAGGAATATGAGGGGATGAAAGAATTGGCAATCGTGGTGAGTTTAGCAGAAGGAATAAAGATCTAAAAATTACTACTCAAAATCATCCCTTAGAATTTTAGGTCCATGCAATGCACAACAAAACACTTCTGGACTTCCTGAAGGAAAGACTTTCCGTTTAGGGCTATTAGAAAACAAAGAATAAGGTGCTCAGAACACCTGCCCAAGTCAATACTCCAGTGTTAAAATTATTTATCCCTTGGTTTAGGTCAATTTGCCAGCTTTTACCCTGCAACTTTTTCAGTTATTTTAAGATAAAGGGGTACCAAGTCACCCCAAGAGAAAATACTGTTGCTAAAAGCTACAGAGTGAATGAATTTGGCTCATGTCTACTGTCCCTACGGTCTTGATACGAAACCCAACAAAACCAAATGAACTCGTGAATCCCATAATCAATCCCTTTCTAGGTTGCTCAGCATATACTGTGATACCTAATGTTTGGACTGTTGTAATATATTGACCTAAGTGAGTGAACAAGAATGAAGAACGTATTATTTCATCTTGAGGCTTTTTTATTCTTTCCCAGAAGATGCTGTTAGTAGCATGAAACAAAAAATTGTATTCTAACAAAATTGTATAAAAATAAATTCCCTCCCCCCAAGCCAATAGGTATTGTCTTACAGCTGGGAGGCAGAAAACATGTTGGTTGAAAACATTACAATATTTAAAAACCACATGGAGTTGTAAAAATCGGAATGAGTCCTCTAAATCTTCTATAAAATGGTTAATCAGTTGATCCTTAACAACTGCTATGTACAGTACAGAGAGCTTATAATTCACAAACGCAGGTTCAAGCAGTGTTCCCCAAGGATGGGGAGAACAGATTGAAACACTGAAAAGAAAGAAGAGGGAGACAGAAGGAAAGAAAGAATTAAATAAAAAGGTCAAATTCTTAATTCGTTGTTTTTTGTTGGGTTTTTTTGTGTGTGTGTGTGTTTTCCCAACTATTTTTCCTTGTGTCTTGATGCTGAAAAAAATCTTATCTCTCTCTCGATGGAAGTTGAAAAAATCAGTTTCAATATATTTTGGAATGCTAAATATTAAACTTACTTGCTACTTTTTTGTCTCTTCTAAGAAATCCTGCTGTATTTTGCAAAATTTAAAGTCAAGGGCTTGCCTGCAGTAGAAAGGGAACATATATTTTTTTTTTTTTTCTTTTTAATGACAGTCTAACAATAGTCACACAACTCACCAGTGCATTCCAAAAATTTCATGCTGTCATCATAAAAATCTGACTGTAGCAGAATCTGTCTGGCACTAGACATAGCCCTAATGACCTTAAACTCACATACGATCCCTGGTGATCGGAAGAAGAAAAATACGGTAAAAATAGAGAAATACGTAAACTGCTTAAATGACAGAAAAATATTCTCTGGAGAATGTCATTCTTTTTTTTTTTTATTTCTGTCTTTCAGAACTGTCAGAGGTATCGGCTCTCTGAACTTGTCTTTTGTTTTGTTTAACAGGAAGCGTAGGAGAATTTACTAGTCACTTGGAAAGTAAAATTAGTGATGAAGTCGGGTCATTCCCCCATTTCTGCAGTTACAGAACGTTTACACTATTTAAACAGGAAGCATAACATAACCCTTTCCACTCTTACAAATGTTGGTAGTGATGAATTTCTCTCATCAGACTTCTGTTTCCTAGGGTTCATTTAACGAGAAATTATGTTTCGATGTAAACCAATAAATAAGGTTTTACACGAACACAGAAAAGTCTTAACAGAATCACACACGCATTTAAAAAAAAAAAAAAAAGTTGTTTTTTGTATGTGCTTCTTTTTTTGTGTGTTAATACGAAATAGCTTGAATTTAATTGTGATTCATTTCTAGCATTGCTATAAATGAAGTAGGGAGCAATTTATAAGATTCTTTGAAAGTTCAAATGCGTTCTAGAGAAATTATTCTAAAGAATTAAAGAATTTAATAGACGTTGACGAATTTTTGCCATATTGTGTGACATTTGATGTTTTTACCTCCAGCTTTTGAAATCAGCCTGATAGTAGAGACTTCTTTCTGTCTGTCTCGACCATAGGGGTAAGACTGAAAATATGAATCTTAAATATGCTGACCCTAAAAGCAGCGAGAAATACCAGTGTAGCATTGCTTTGAATAAATTAGTGACACTTTAAAGGCAATTGGTGTTTAATTCATTATGGTTTCAATGTTAGTGGTTTTCAGTGGTTGCTGGTGATGAGCAGTAACAGTCTTTCTGCGCTCTGTTTCGTTTGGCTGTGCTATAGCAACGTGTTTTACACATTATCATGAACTCATTGATTTTCCTGTGACTTGTGTCCTTCTTCTTCTTGGTTTGGGCTCTGAGAACCACACAGAATGTTTTCTTTCAGGATTTCCTTTTCCTCTCACGGGAACTCTCGAAGAAACATTTGGCTTTTATGGAGCTCTTCTGAGGTCAACAAAATGAAACTTCCTTACGAATGGCATAAATTGGCCAGTATGTGAATTTCTGTTACTAAAAGTGTACAAAAAAGGAAGACCCATATGACCAAAGACCAAAAAAGAAAGTCATGATTCCGATATGCAAAGATCATATATTTGGGAGAAAAAAATCCCTCTTATCTGAAGAAGGCTCTGTGCTTGTACGGCTTGGAAACACAGACATTGAGGGATTTGCGTCGGCGCGAGCAGTAGCTGGACGATAGTCCATCAGGAAGAGACATTATTTTAGTTGCTGATTCATCAGAAAGATTGCTCTCCTAGTCTCCAACCAAAGAAAGGAAAAATGGGCAAATTGTCAGCTCAATACAATCCTAACCTATGTTCCAGCCAAGGAGACATGTTCTCAGCAAAAAATAATTTGTTCCCACAGAACTGGATATCTCAGTGCTTGGAGAAGAAGAAACAGGCAATTTCAAAACCAGATTTCCTGATATAAAAAAACTTTCTTAAAGCCACTAGAACTCCCGTACTCAAAACGTGCTGAGGTGAACATTAACATCAGTGAGTCCACTCCCTCCTGATCAAACCGTGCACATCCTCATGTTTGATTGTAATGGTTTATAGGCCTGTGTCCACATCACTGTAATGCTTTATGCCTTGCAAGTAGGAACAGATCTAGCTTCACAACATCCTGAGAGGTAATGTCAGGAAGACATCATATAAATATTTTAATCTCTCTTCTTGCAGTAGAACTTTCACTTCCCTTACACACATCCTTTATGTTTGTTGAACTTGTATTTATTGGTATAAGTTTTCTTAAACCAAAACAAAAGAGTAATTTATCTAGTTTATTTCTTTCAAAATGGTGTTCTTAAAGTACATCTTGCAGATAGATTATCTGTCCCTCACAGCAAAGCCTCACACTGGGAGTCTAATAATTGCTCTTTTTCTAATTTCACTAAATGAGTTATAATTATTTTATGTCTGTTTTATGGTTACTGAATAGTATTAACCTAAGCTCTAATTATAATATGGCTTTCAAAGAAATGTATGGACACTAAATTGATGAACTGCCAGCTTATGTAGGAACATCACATAAAGCAGATATACAGCTAATAGTTTAAGGCATAGCATGTTAAAATTCAGGGGCACAACTTGTTCATGAATAAGTAACAGGGTGTAAATTCGTTGACTATCTTTTTTAGTAGATCAAACAGAGAACAGCATGATTAATACATGTCAAAATGAAAGTACAGTTGAAGTTGAATGTTACTTATACTGATAGGATTGGAAGTGTCTGAAAGTCAGGTTAGTCAACACTATAAAGTTAATGATAGATATTTTGTCTGTTTTCTTACGAATTACCCTGTATTAGTGCATTATGAATGTTACTGCCATAAATTACACCATGGTTTTTCCTGTATAAAGTGATTCTCTACCAAATATTTTCCAATTCTCTTATTGTCAGAGGTGGTTGAAGGTCAAAACTGTAAGAATCAAAGATTTTAACATCTATGCGTGCTTTATGTAGCTTCTACCTACCCCTGCCAGTGAGATATCTGGCTGCAGATTTGTAGCCGTGGACCCTGATCTACCCCGATGATGCTCCCCAGGGCTCCCAGCTCCCTCCGCACACTCATGCCTCCCCCTCGCCCAGTTGGAGGGGATTCATGACTTGCTTGTCTCATAATAGAAAATCAGATATCTTTGAGCATTTCTTATCCTTTCACTGGACAGGTCAGAAAAAAAAAAAAAAAGCTATTTGGCCCTAAATCCTCAGAAGTGGCTTTCAGTGTGGTTTTTCCTTTTGTCTTTGGTATGAGAGGCTGCGTTGGGCATCGCTGACTTTTTGCTCATCATCTTAACACAGCTCAGAGAACGATGCCTGACCCCCACCCCACGCACACCAGAAACAGCTGAGAATTTCCTTCTCCAGAGGTGATCCTTCTCGTTTAGAGACCCTGAATATATGAGACGCCCATTCATCCTGGATTTAGGTTTTAGAAGTCGGTTGCAGACTCGTAGTAAAAAAGCACTGTTTGAATTAGCGTCAGACTAAACAAATTAGATGTGTAAAACACACCTGGCTCTTATCTAGCTAACAGCTAAACCTCGGACTATGAGAACTAAATAAAACCTACGAGCCATTTCCTGGCCACTATGTGAGATTTTCCGTGAAGTTTATTTTTTAAGCCTCAGTGTCTGTTTCTTAATTACTTAAAGGTCCGTGGATTCATTCTGTTGTATGAAATCGAATATAAATTGTTTACCAGACGTAAGGAGGCAAGGAGATTATGCACTTTCTTATTTTTAATATTTCTCTCTCCTATCTGCTGTGACCGGACAGAAATTTCAAGCAACAGTTCTTGGAAAACATATGGAGATCAGCCTGGGAGTTTTGCAAGGTAAGGGACCGGCCGCGATGCCAGGATGTCTGGCTGCTGCTTCTGCCGAGCAGCTCTGCATCCTTTATGTTCTGAAATTATTCTCTTGTACCCATTTTCAATCTAGTTTGGTTTGGCAATATATCCTTGTTTCTAAAGGTGTCCACACTTATTTGACTACAGAAAATATTTACTTTTCTAAAGGGCAGCTTAACCTTTGTTTAAATTTGAGGTGAGCAAAAGGTCATTGTAATTATTTGCTGTATTATTTGTGTCACATCTGAGTTACTATGAAGGCTGAACATGCATTGCCCTTTATTAGGAAACTGCTTAACAAAACCCAATATAACCACGCTTTGCATCCAGCAAATGTTTTTATTGAACCAATGGCTGGTGCAGGAAACTTTCACCTCTCTTGGGCTCTGACTGAGAAATTTAAGTCAGCAGAGGCTTTCCCAGCATATGGGATAGAGATGAGGGGTTTGATACAGCAGCTATAGTCACTTTATTTTAAATATCTTGCAGCTGGGAAAAGGAGAAATTTGAGTTCAATGCTTCCTGATAAAGAGCTGCAGAGTAAAGAAATTGCAATACTGATAGAAGTTTTATAACAAAGGTGGCTTCACAGGAGCATCACACCGCTGCTGCTAATGAAGGCAGGCTAGATTTCCTATGACTTTCCCAAAACATAACTTCCCATAACTTCCTTGAGAGTTAAGGAAGAAGAAATATGCAACATGGCTGTAAATTGTAACTAAAAGTTACACATTTACAGGTAGGAGTATTTATTTGTCTTCCAGAAGGCTGTTAATCACTGCAGGAGACAGCTCCACCATCGCAGGCATCATGGGTGGCTGCTGCTCCTCTTCAGCTGGGGTGGATGTAATTCCCAGACTGACAGCCAAGATCACCCTCTAGTTTTGCTGCTATTGATTTGTTGCGGTGTTTTCTGGTCTAATGCTTACTACTTGTGAGATGTTACATTTTGTAAATAAAACTGCTGCCTCTACCTTGATAGGAAGTTGTTATGCAGTGGATAATTAATTGCTTATCTCATTTGAGACAAAACCCCCAATGCTTTTGTCATAGAAATTGTCTTTTAAGCAGAGCAAACAAACGTTTAACTACCCTTAGATTAGTATATCTGGTTAAAGACTGAAAAAGTTTCACCTGAGAGTACTCAAACATAAAAAAATGAAAATGTCAATAAGTCTTCAAGAGCAAAAACTCCACCTTGAATTTGTATGGATGCACAAGTAGCACAGAATTCAGCATTCAATAATACAAGTTAGATTGGGATTATCTCAGTTCCAGGCTGTGTAAAATGGGTCAGGGAAG
Organism: Tauraco erythrolophus; assembly: GCF_009769465.1. NCBI lineage: Eukaryota > Metazoa > Chordata > Aves > Musophagiformes > Musophagidae > Tauraco > Tauraco erythrolophus. The sequence continues at coordinate 41,825,328 of NC_141472.1, read as the reverse complement.
AATATGAGATCCAATTGAATCAAAACAAAGAACAAAACGGGAATTTGAGCACGGCAAAGAGGTGACTCCTCTGTTAGCTGTATGCACCACCTAATGTTGGATGATGGGTGACCTGCCCCTCTGGACCAAAAGTCTGTGTCCTCAGCAGGAGCCCAGCTGCTCTGGTACTAAAGATACTCTGAAGAGCAGTGTATGTAGAGACCAAGCTCTATTTTAAAGTCAAGAAACATTAGTTGAATTTTTTCTTGGAGAATATCCCAAGAGCAGCTTGTGATGATAGATGATGTGTAAATAATCAGCACCTCCCAAGTTACTCCCATGATAAAGCATGATAGCTGGAAAGGGTTACCGCTTCATCACATCACTCAGGTGGTTTTATATCTGCATGGCAAAGTAGCAAACATCTATGGATTTGAAAGTGCTTGATACATGGGATATTCAGAGCATTTTTATTATTTTTCTATTTGTGTGTATTTGTAGTCATTCACTAAAGGGTCAGTGATCCTTTGATAGATTAATATAATGGACTTCAGATACAGTAGCACAAGTAAAATGACTTTGACAGTGAATCCACTTGTTAGTGCATGAGCTCCTATGCAGGTGGGAGAAACGATAGGCCTCCGGTTCAAAAATCTTTCCTAAAAATCAGCCTGACCGCCAAAGTACACTGCTATATTGAGTCAGTCCTATCTTTTCAGTAAATAGAGTTTTTTGTCTTTCACTCAACAAGTTCCTTTTAACAACATCCATTTAAAAACATCAAAGAGAAGATGGAGGTGGTAGGAGATAACTAGCAATCACCAGCCAGGACCGGATTGCACAGACCTTTCAGGGTCAGGTGAGAGTAGCGCTCCGTGGAAATACTGATGTGAGCAAAGGGAAGCAGAGAGATGTCTCTGCGTGACCTCGCAGCAGGAGACGAGTGTGCCGTGCCCCAGTGAAGGTTTGCGTTGGCAAAGGTCCACCTTGGGGAAGGCCGTGCTGGTGTTGCGCGGTGTCTTTGTTGTTCCGCGGATAACGTGACACGGGCTCAGCTGGAAGCGATGCCATTTTTTCTCGTCGCTGAGGATAAAGTCAGATTTCTAAAAACACCAAAGGCTTTCAAAACATTTTTTTGTTTGCGTTGTCGAAAGAACTGCCTGCAAGACAGAAGTCTCAGATCAGAAGTCGTCTTGTAAAAATGCTGGGGAGTATTGTTAACCCTCCGTGCGCGTTTGGTGATGTGTCAGTCTTCCAGCGATACTGCTCTTGCCAGGAAATCATAATTTATTGAGGTCAACGGGTTAATGGGCTGGGCTATGTGCTACCAATTGGTAGACATAAAATATATTTAGTCCTGTGACATACCTAAAAGGTTTTCAATAGAGGGAGGCTCGCAATAAAACGTGTGATGAGTCGTTCTATTATTTCTCTCCCACAGCATTCTTTTCTTTCAAAGATAAAGGAGAGAAAGTTGATGTTTGAAATCAAAAAAAGGCTGGGTGACTGTTATGTTGCAGATGTGCGTTTTATAGTTTAATATTTTTTACGTGAAAAAGCAGTTGGGATTCTAAGCAGACGTGATGTAGAGCAATTTAAAATTAATAGAGCACTTCAAATTTTTAGGAGCACTTTAAGTTAGAAGTGATCTCGGTTTTGGGCAGGCTTGGTGTAGGAAGATGTAAAATTATGAAAGAGCTCCAGATACAGAGCATCTTGGTATAAAGGCAAAGACTAATATAGCGGATTAGGACAAAGCAAATTACTTAAAAATGCAACAAAACAAAAATTCTAACAGCAAAATTTGTCTTTCTATATACTTTCAGTATATTTATTTGGCTTCCATTATTCTATTGTTTTAAATATGCCGTATGAGATGAAATAACGATTCTCAGAGAAGCATATTGAGAATAAATATTACCAAAACCGCAGAAATTCTGCTCTTTTCCGTGTGTCCTCCTGTGTGCCGACTCTCCCTCCTGCGGAGTAAGCAGGTTATTGATCAGCACCTGGGAGGTATCCGCCAGCCCCTGCCCATCTTTCCTAGGTGAAAGAGGAGGGTGAGCAGGAGACAAGCTCGTTGAGTTTCTCAAAGGCCACAGGGGCAAGATTGGGCTAATAAATTCTTTTTTAAAGTAAGTAAATGCTTATGCTGCCTCGTGCCCTCCGCATTTAGCCTAGCTCTGTGTTTTCTGGGTCCATATTTTTTTCATCATCACAGACGTTTTTCCCACTGGACCAAACTGGCCAAAATTTTTAGTTTGGTTTGTTGTTTGGTTTTGGTTTTATTTATTTATTATTCTTTTTTCTTGGTTTTTTATTATTGTACCATCCTCAGCATCCATACAGTAGGAAAGAAACAGAGTACTATAAAACTGCTCAGCTTGTCAAGAGTATGATGTGATATTCGTGAACGTTCTCTGGACGACCACATGCTTGTGGCAGGTGGGAGAAGGGACATTTCTGGGGCTGGAGGATGCCTGGTGGTGGCCTGGGCAAGGGACACTCACGTGAACTAAAGGAGAATCTCCCTGGGTTGACGGAGGCTCTAACACCAGACTTAAATGCTTGATCTATAGCACATCCATGCAGCATTTGATTAAACCGAGCCTGAATTGCCATTTGAATTAATCCCATTACCAGCTTGTCTGTCCAGATCAGTTATTTCAGTACCAATATCCATTATGGTCCTCTGAAAACCGAGGAGCATCAGTCACCTGTCATGCATTTGAGGCTGGCATCGTAGATCAGACATAAAAAGCACACAGAGAGTCTCCCAGACAGGTACGTACAGTCTGTAAGAGAGAAACCACGGGACCCTACTGGACCCTACTGAGCCTGAGGGATGGGGGAAAGAATTAAGGGTCGTCAGGAGGGTGAGACGTAGGAAATCTCAGTTCCTTTTCCATGGGAAAGTGTCAAATGTACCCCCCAGTTTTTTAAAATGTGGGTGCTCTGTTAAACAGGGCCTGTTTTTTTTTCTAATTCTTTGCTTACCTAGTACCTAACATAAAAACATCACCCTCAATTATGGTGCACTGATGTGATGTAAATTATATTATTATTATCCATGGCTATAAGGATAAAATCTTTAATGGGTTTGAAGCGCTCCTCCACCAGCTGCAGCACAGAATAAATATCTAGATACATAGATTTTAGGCACTTTAAGCTTTCTGTTGCATGGAAAAGATCAAGTAGCTCTGACTACTGCATCCCAAATAAGTTTAGTGCTGTGATATTCCTGTGAGTGATTCAGTAAGTAACCAAATAGTCTCGTCACTCTCAAGAAATTAAGCATAATGTATTACATGTGTCTTTAATGCCTGGTTCATTATACTTTTGTATTGATTAACATTGTTTACCATTTTGAGACATACTTTTCATGTTACTAAATGATGTGTTTTGGGATACTCCATAGATATTATCCCATTGAAGAACGCTTGTTGCAAATATGATAATGAAAAAAGTGATCCCGTCCTCTCTACATGTGTTAAAGTTACATAGATCATCTTATAGTAGATTTTTTTCAATGTCTAGCTGTGCATACAGACACTCCTGTCTGCCTCACAGGAAAAAATACTGTGTATTTTAGTAGGGGTACAGCTGACAATGTTTTATACAAATAGCAAAAAACTTTTAAAAATTTATTAGCAAATTTAGGTTTTTTTAAGCTATCCCATATATCTCCGCATATTTGGTATGAATTTATGAACTAAACTTTAGTGCATAATTTGAAAAAAATCTGTATGAAATTACAAAGAATTTTTCCCATAGTATTTTGGTTTATACATGCATTATAAATATATAATTTCTCATGGGCACACTTTATTTTTCTATTTTGCATTAAAATGACAAAAAGATTTTCGGAGCAAATACGCTTTATGTCTAAAACAAAGAAAGAGACTGGGGGGTCCCCTGCCTCCTCTGAACTGGACAGTGTCTTGTTTATCAAACTTTACACAAAAAATGTGTTCGACGTCACATCCCTTGAAATACCTGGCTTTTCTTCATTTCCTACACGACGAGCTGACATGGTAAAACTTCTGCAGGGAACCTTAAAACAAGTTTAGTCCTTAGAGGTGCTGTACACACCGAGCTCTCTTTTCATGCCGGTCTCCTAACTGCGGAGAGATGGAGATCTGAAGGGATATAAAAAATAAGTAATTATTGCATATGTCCCTTGCCTTCTGACATCAATTTCCTTATAGAAAGGCAAGCCATTTCATCGTGGTGGTTTGTAGCACTGAAGTACTTCGAAAGGAACGGGGGGAAAATAATCAAGCGGCGAGAGCTGTCTTCTTCTGCTTGCATGATAACGCTCCGCTCCGGCCCTGGGACTGGACCAAGGTAAACTGGAAGAAGGATTTAACTGACAATAGCAAAGGCTAATTTACAGAAACCACATGAGGAGTTCCTGAGCTCAGCCCAGATAACAAAAATATTATCGACGTTGTTTACAGTGAAGTCAGTCAGTTTATTAGTTGGAGTGGTTCATTATGTACAAAAGATGCCAATGATAGTCTCCTAGTCAAAATAAACAGGCATAAAGTGTTCCACATATACAGTTTGGAGAGAACAGTTACTTTGCTATTTATTTAATAATTGACCATAAATGGAGTCAAAGTGCAAAAGGAAAAAAAAAAAAACCTAAAAAAAGCAGCACACTAAGGGCTTTTTGAAAGATTGATAAATAATGTGGAATCTCAATTAGGCTTTAGAAGGAATGCAGATATTAAAAATTTGGTCAAGAATCTAATTAGCTGGAGGTAATTAAACAGTCTCACACGGGGTCATTAATCTTTTCCACAGACCTTTGATGTTTTGCACACTGTCTTCTAGTCATTAATAAAATTCATAACACTCCTCTTTGTGGTGTTTTATCATCGTGTTTTTCTCTGTAAGAGCATAGAGCAAGTGTCATTGTATCACAAGGGCCTTACTTTAGTTAATTTCTTTTTTTTTCTGCTTGTTACGCTTAACTCTTTCTTGAACAAAATGATACCAATTTAAGCCATAAGTTTTAAGACAGGTTTTAAATCCCCAGTATGCCATCCCCAGTAGCTTTCAAGATCCATATATTAAGAAATACACCTAATAAGAAACTTTTTTTTTCAAATCGAGTTCATCTATAAGGTACTTAATTTTGCAACCTGGTTCATATATTAGTCATATCCATTTCAGAAAAAGTAGAGGATTTTATTTTGCTTTCTTTCTTTACCTTCAGTTTCTCTTGATGGCAAGTCCCTTGGAGGCATAACCTGTAGTGTGCGGTTAATTTTAGTGGCGTAACCGGAGAGCTCTTGAGCACAAGGCTGTGATAGAAGTGAGGAATAATTATGAAAAAGAACTAAGTAAAATGGAAATTCGTTGAACGTGACTGATTTTATGTACAGTCTCCAAAAGGAAGCCGTACAGTACTTCAATAATGCATTATCCTGACATATTTCAAAGACAAACTATGTGCAAGAATAGCTGAATTTAAAAGGCAAGAAAGCTACAAAGGACGCCTTTGGAAGATATAAAGATATGATTTCTATTACAAATATTAATATACATACGTATATAGTGTGTGTGTTGTATATTTATGGGTGTTTGTATTACAAGACCTTCTTTTATGAGCTGTTACATAGACTTGCGTGAGCAAGTATAAACAGAAAGATATATAAATATGTTTTTTTAATGAAATGTTTGTGTCTGTACAATGCCATTTCACATTTTAGGTGAATACCTTTCTGAAGCAGGTAAATTCATTTTTTTCATAAAAGCATTTGTAGATTTTGTATTTCAGCCTGAACTTTTTCAGGCATTTGCTTGTCTGTGGCAAGAGCAGGTTGAGTCATTACAGGACACCGAAACTGAGCTGATGCTTTTCAAGCCTTCAGGTAGAAGAGCCTGATGCAAAGCTGTATTGCATCGTCTGCTGTGAGATGCATACAAAAATGCACCTTCACTCTCTTCACAACAAGTGAAAAAATGTAAAATGGTCTTTAAATACTGCCATAAATGTCAACGCTTGACAGTGTTGGTAGGAATAGTTTTTGTGTTTTTATGGCTGATTTCCACAGCTGAAACACAGCAGATTTGTGCCTAAAAAACTGGATGATCTTATCCGCTATTTTAGAAAGAAATCACACTTGATATCATTTCAGGAGTAAGAAGAATTAATGAGAGACAGAAATTAAAGTATCTAAGAGTATATAGTTATCTGGAGCAATCATGTTCTGAGCTTGTGAAGTGTTATTCCTTTCGTCTTTTATGTTCTGCCCTTGCGTATTTGTCTGATAAGTCTCTGTCACTACTTGAAGTTGCTACTTTTTGCAGCGTCTTCTATTAAGTTCATATCCAAAATGCAGCATAAATCTGTACAGACCAGAAACATCCCCCCCCCAAAAAAACATAGCAAAAAGCCTTTGGGTAAAAAGTACTGTTTATTTCTCAATTGAATTTTAAATATAAAATTTAATGTGTCATTTTCTCAGATGAAGGAAGTGATAGCAATAATTTTATTTCTATATTTCTGGCCAAAAATGTTTTCCTCTAAAAATATTAAACCAGCTGCATAAAATTTTGCAGAGTGACCTACTTGAAAGTGAGTGGGAGGTGGACAGCAAGAATTGTTCTCTTTTGTGTTTACTTGTAATTTATAAACAAGTTCTGACTGCCTTTTTTCTTCAAAAAAAAATAAGGAAAGAGATTTTTATACATTTTATTTAAATTGAAAAATGCTTTCTTACCTACTAAAGGATATTATTTTGGCTGGGAAATTGATAAAATGATATCTTCACAAGATGAAAAGAATGAAGTCTGAGCAGTTGCAAAGAGAAAGTCCTGCTAAAACTGCCTTCTTTTTTTTTTTTTTTCCCTTAATGCTCATGCATTTTCAGTGACTAATTAACTTTTCAATAAGGACATCATCTTTAGTGATTTGACCTAGCTTTCTTTTACAATATGAACCACCCAATAACCTCAGAAGTTCCACCAGGAAAACAAAGGACAGATGATGATGTCCCTGTTACTTCCAAAGTAAACAAAGAATAAAAAAAATACAACAACTGAACAAAATTGAGCAGACTTCTAAGGCTTTTGAGAGTTCTGTTTGTTAACAAACACCAGAATAACCTAAAGCAGCCTAAATCTTTTTTAAAAAAAGGGTTACTTTTAATGATAAATTTTAAGTAAATTGCAGATGCCACCTTGTGACCTTTTTTCAAAGTGATGGTAATGAGATCCATAGGTGATTTAGACTACTTAATAATAATGAGATTGATACAAGGAACTCTCACATTGGCAACAATTTGATAATTGTCTGAGCAGGAAGAACTAGCCCTCCCTGGTGGTTTGAAAACATAGCTGAGATTTGAAAAGCTGTACAGAGCTCTTATTTAATCTGAGCAATTCTATAATGATGTGAAAAGGTAAGTGTTTTTGATTTAGTGATGTCTATATTTCAAGAGACAAGATGTTGATGATAAAGAAAAAAAGAAGGCAAAAGATGAATGGCTGGTTTCTGGAGACATCTTTTGGCTTAATATCTAACACCACGTACGCCTGTGTGCATTTCCCTCCGTTTTCCCACTAGTATAATAGAATACTAATTAGATTTTGATTACAGTCAGTTTTTAAAGTGTGGAAGGCACACTCACATTTTGCTATTAAAAACTAATGTAATAGCTGGACACAATCCTTGGAATCTGACGTGCTGCCAGGGCTGATCAGCTGGAAAGCAGGCATGTACACATGGCTTAAAAATGTGGTACGTTTCTTTCTGTGGTAGAAATCACCTGGGAGCTTCCTGGTGACAAATAATGAGTCTGATGAAATACTTCTTTGCACCTTCTCAGGAAAATTGGCCTCTTTTTTTGGCATGTTCATGGCTTAAAGGTTAAGAGGTGAAGATAAAATTCTTTGCTGTAGGTACCGTAGAGTTTGAGTTTTGCATTAAAAGTCACTGAGGTTTACACAGGTAAAGATTTATAAATATCAGTGTAAAAACTTGACATACAACCTGGAAATGCCCAGAGGTGAACCTGAATGCTGGTTTCCGTGACTCTGAATTCAGCACAGAAGTGAAGATGCTACAGGTGACTCTCTTCAATCACCTGGGTCATCCCATTGCAGGCTATCCTTCTGGGGAACCAGTAGAGATAGTGTCCTGGACGAGTCGTTATCACTCTGCTGACCAGCAAATGCCGTTGAATTTTGTGGATGGAGAAGAATAAATACCTTTATGCTTAAATAAGTACAGCAGTTTTGGTTTTAGTGTATGTAGGAAATAGTATACGTGTAAAACAACTACTTACATGACTTAGGGTACTAATATATTGTGTTCATAATGCCTGTCCACTGGCAAAATATTTCAAAATACGCAGTGTAGATGCACTTCTAAGTACTTTACATCCTTTTAAAATGCTGTGCTTCAACTTAAAACTAGTTTTGGGGTGAAAAAATAAAATGTAATCTCAGGAGAACTGCTGTTGAATTTACATTTATCAGTGTGAAATTTATCAGTTTAGAAAGCAGTCCAAAATGCTGAATGCATTTCTTTTATATCCATGGACTGTATTAGACATCCTCTTGCTTTAGGGAGAAACGCCGAAAAAAAAAAAAAAATTGACAAGTTTTCCATGTAGTTGCAATATCTTTATAGACATGTGATTATTTGTGACTTTGTAGCATTAAGTTGTTAGAAACTGTGCACTGTGGCCAAAAAAAAAAAAAGAGAATTATCCAATGAATGAAATAATAGAGGTCTTTGTGTAATATCAAATTTTAAAGAAATGTGTTGTCTACCAACACACTGGCTATTTTAGATCTGAACCAGATCCCATACTTAAAAAAAATAAAGTTTCTTAAAAAAGAAAGCAGTTACTCAATAACAGGAGTTAAAAACGTTCAGTAAAAAGTTTCTCAGTGAAGTCTATAAATATCTATTAGGGTGTCCATTAGGTCGAATCAAATATTTCCTTTCACTCATTTTAACCTTCCCCAGACTGAGTTCTGTGAAGTTTTATGTATTCCTGCATGGGAGCTTGGGTCTGAAAAATGAGAAGACAAAGGTGTAAATCTTTTGAGGTTCAATGCCACCTCGCAGCTTCCCAGTTAACCGTAAGGTCATCCCACAAACAGCTGGGCAGAAAGGAAACGCGGGGCTCCGGAGCCATTATATCATTTCCTCCTCTGTTTCCTCTCAGCTCCTTCTGCCAGAAAATGGCTAATAATGGGCTATTTGCATAGGGCAATAGGAGAAGGCAGACTAAAGATACGTTTTAATGCTAAATTTCCTTTGTAAATGTAGTTATAAAAACCGGACTAAAGAGGGCAGGAGATACTCTATTTAAAAAATAAATGCAGGCGACTGGATAGTAAAACTCTGTGGGGAGAAAATAATACATATTTCAGTATATAATACAGTGATTTATTTTCAATAAAATCTGTAAAACTGCTTTAGTTACTTTGACACCTTGATTAACTGGAGTTTCAACGCTATTTGTGTGTGTGTGAACCTTCTTCATCCCAACAGTTGCGAATACTTTATCGCGTCTGCTGTTGAATATGTATGTTTTAAAAGCATTTGCTACACTGCAGTTTTACTGGGTGTCAGGGACAAAATAGATTAATATTAGACCTCAGCCAGAGAGCATTTCTGTGGCAGCACGTGAAATGTAGCACTCTTCACTGCTGACGGTCTCCCTGACTTATTCCTTGGGATGCTTTACACAGAGCTACGGGCTACGGGATGGATTTATTTCCTCTAAAATCACCGATTACCGTTATAAAACCCACCCCTGAAAAGTTTGCAGCCGTTGAGGCAATTTCAACTCTGGCCCTACTGGGAATAAAGGGATTAGGGAAGCCAGGATGCATTGCACATGAACAGTTGGAGTCTTCCTACGGGGTGTATGTTAGTGCAAAACGTTCCTTGTTGTCTCCCACCCGGGATAAAGTGGTTACGCCGCATCCCGCAAAGATCCCAGAGTTTTTGCTGAAGCCTCTCCTGGGACTCTGGGAGGTTTCAATGGATGTTGCCTCACACTTGAAGGACACCCAGTGCCTGGCAGCAAATACTTTCTCTTACACGCAAGCACAGCAGGCGAAAATTTACATCAGGAGGGAATCCTAGCATTGAGAAAGACTTTTTTTAAAATTTTTTTTTTCCTTAATACATGTGGTCTTTATGAGAGCCTGTAGCTTGGTGAGGGTGGAGGAGGCTGTGAGAAACAATGGTGTCTTTCTCCTGCCCTCTCCCAGCCTGAGGTGTGGGGTAAACTGGATGCAGACCTTATTTCACGCAGGGACGTCGTTGGGCTCTTGCTTAGGTGCAAATGGCACGTTGCAGGGATGTGGGAGATAAAGGAATTGCCTTGCCAGGGTGGTTTTCTCCTGCCTTTTTGTGCCCTTCTCTCTATACCAGCACAAGAGTATATAAAACATCTGTCTTACCAGTATGCCATTACCCCATACCCCAGCATTTATTAAATAGTCTGTCTTTTTGTAAAGGGTAGCTGCAGCCGGGCTGGGGGGGCTCAGCTGTGGCAAGGCTCCACCAGAAGTTGAGTTTCCTGATTCCTATGTTTAAACAAAATGGGATCTTTCCAGGAATTTTCTGATGCTGGGTATAAACATGTTACACACCAGCATGAATTTAACTTCCACTACTAAATACAGTTCTATTTTGATTTATTTTTTCCACCTCTGTGTATAGACACTGACTATATCTTACTAAAAAAAAAGTAAAAGCTGGATTTGTTTTTCTAAAAGCTGCTTACTTTCTACATTTTATATATGCAATTAACAAATATTAAAAAGTACTGTCAAAAACCAGAAATATGAAGTTTTGATAAAGCTTGGACTTTAAAAAAATGAAAGAAGAAAAGAGGATTTATTTTAAAATAATTCAAACCCCAACACCTAACAATGTTGCAAATTCGCTGTCTTGTGTATATTGACAACCTCTGCGCTCTGTTTCTGCTTGAATATACCAGAAGTTTGTTGCTGTTGTTGGGTAAGTGCTTCCAGTGCATTCATCTCAGCCAGTATTAACCAGGAATAAACAAGACCTTGCTGAAGTTTGAGAGCAACATTCCAGAGACATCAGTATTTACGTGACAACTGTTCAGAGTTAATTTTAACTAAAGACCCTCTTTTTGTGATATCAGAAGTACAGGATTCCTTCAAAGTCCCTGTTTATCTGTACATTATTTTTTTTTCTGAAACTTTTCAGGTTGTTTTAGCACCAACGTGTGTCAGTCCAGCGAATGAGCTGGAGAGTAAGAGCCACGTTCTCCAAATACAGAAAGATTAGAAACTTGTCTGCGAAAGAAAGTCCCAGAGTAAACAAAGGTTTCACGATTCCCTTGGGAAAGTGCTCAACTTACATGTCACGTGTTAAACGTTCCTGTAAACCTCAGGATGTTGGTCCTGTTTGGAATTTCTTATGCTCTACGACACTCTTGCTGGTATATCGCTACGTGGAGCTGAGGGGAGAAGGACACCAAAACTGTACAGACAACTGTGCATAAAAAGAGCATTAATAACTTCCAGGACTTTTTTCCAAGGTTGATGATAATTTACTCTACAGAATTAAGACCTTTTTTTTTTTTTTTTAAGATGTCAGCATGCTAAAATGAAAAGTATGCAAAATTATTCCAGTTTGAAATGTAAATTATGCTGCCAGAAAGATGGGTGATATGTGTAATGGAAGAATTAGGTCTCTTAGACTAAAGCAGATTCCAGTAAATCATAAAATATATAAAGAGTCTGTAGCCAATCCTGGATTTGCTAAGATGAATATAAATGTGATGAGCATCTGATAGTACAATAACTTCTGCCCTTTTAAAGTGGTGAATTTCCATGTACAGGCAATTCACAGCAGCACAGAGGTGCATGTGTTTTGGGCTAAAAACCAATTGGAGGTGAACACAACATACATTTATGAAGACTTTTTACTGTTTTGACAGCATTTTCTACCAATGCATTGGACTGGAGATCACGGAGATCTTCTTACTTCTCCATATTCGTCTGCAGGCTGCTCCCTTTGCTGCAGTGTGGCCAAGGCAGCCCTGCTGGGTGGGTTTGCAAGCTCAGGCCCAAGGACAGGTTGTCCCAGGAGGTAAGAAGAACTGTCCAGGATCCATGCACAGCTGAATTTTTTCTTTTCGTGCAATAGGATCCCAGCTTTATTCCTTGAGTTTGACAATGGCTCTGAAGCTTTTTCTTTTGCCATCAAGACTGGCTCTTTCATCTAAGGGGGCTTGAACTTTTTGCATATCCAATGAGCTTTCATGTCTCTGTAGAATTGCTGTTTGTCTGAAGCCCAGTGTTTTACCTGGTGCTATATACTCACACATCTTCCATCTGCTGTAGGATAGAGAGCACACTCTGCCCCTGCAATATGCTAAAGACCTTAATAACTTTTCCAGGTTCTTGGGCTGCGGCCAGAATCAGGAAATCACTGTCCACATTTGATCTGACACCACCTGAGTGATATACAGAAGACTTTGCTCTGGGGAAATAGTAACCAGGAAGTTTCTGCAGCTTTTATAGTAAAATATAGTAAAGCTCAAGCTTCTTTTACCAGTCGTTGAATAAATTCTTCTTGTCTGTGTTTATATATGTGACATGGATATATACAGACAGATATGTATAAAATCTAACTCCGAACTTTGCTTCATTTGCTTTTCCCAAAGGCTCTAGAGAGTATGCTTGCAATCATCAACCTTTTCCCAGATTCATGTTGAGTTCACCTCTCACATATTTGTAAACTAAAAAATAAAGTTACTGTGGAGCTTGTTTGACAAACTCCTTTTGTTGGTTGCACTCTCATGGCTTATAATGTTTATTCCAAGAAACGAAGACGTGACAGTGTTTATGCCCATAGACCAAAGCCAAGTTTCCTTCCTTGTTTTGGCATATAGAAACTCAGGTTTAGTATCCTCAAGATGCATAAATTATGGGTCTGCAGTTTTGACCCATAGAGTTATAAAATTATGGCATTCATACCTTCCATTTATGGATGATTTAGTTTTACTGTCATATCATCTCAAAACTCAGGCTCTAACACAGCTTTTGAAAAGCTCAAGGTGTTAAATTTTGCTTTGTGTTCCTCCAGGACTCTGGAGCACAGTAGCTTGCTTAGACAGCAGGAGCAGGCAGCTGGGTGATGTGCCAGCTCTCTGACCTGGTTTAGCTTTCCTTTGCACCACTTTTCCCATTTGGCCTTTTGGAAGCAGTCTGTGAAGATTTCTTTTAAAAGAGAAATGCCATTTCCAAATTCTTGTAGCATGAGGCTATGCATCTACAGCACATCTTAGGTATTGTGCTCTGTGCCACAGGATAGGCAGATCTATTCTGCTGTTTTTCTGGTGGAATTTCAGTTTCATAGGCCTAATATTCTCAGATTTCTTCTTCTGCAGTATTTTTGATACATGGTAGGTCCACAATTTCAGGACGTGTCTGTCGCTTCTTAACCGCCATTCAGAACAGAGTAGCTTTATTAGGGTGATAGTGTCAAATTGTTTTGTGGAGGATTAATTAAATCTGTGATTCTCCATTGAAGTGGATTTCTTGCTGTCTTTTGAGTGTTTTATTTAGATTCTGGACATGATTTGGGTTTAAATTGGGAATTGGAGTCCTGTTAGTAAGTTCCTTAAATAAGCCAGCCACTCTGCCCTAATCATATCTTCCTATTTACTCTTTATTTACCCTAATCATATCTTCCTACTTATTCTTTAAAACCTTTATGCTATGAATTCTGTTTCCGTGTTTATGTGAAGTGCCAAAATCTCCGATTCTGTGCAGTAGTTTCATAGTTGCAGTCCTTGTCTTTCATAAGTGAAAATTCTTACGCAAATGTAGTTCACCATATCATTCTTTGAATTAAGGGTAAGTTTTTCGGTCTTTTTGTTTTTCTTTTTACTCTGCCCTGCACTGCTTGTGGATGCAAAGGCCATTTAAACATTTTTCTGTTCTTTATTAGCAGAGCATTTCAGTTCCCACAAGCCCTTCCAGCTTCTGTGTTCTTCTATCCCAGCTCTTTAATTTCTTTTGATTGTTTTTGGTATGGTGGTGTATTCACTGACCACTTAATGGCTACGTCAGGACTTTATTTTGCACCACTTTGGAGAAGCTGGGCACAAGACTTACAAGATCTCCACAGCTTCTTCATCAGACAGACCTTCAAATCCTCATGCCTTTGTACCCTGCTTCCCTGACCGTGTGGGGACTTTCTGCTGGGAAGAAAGTTGTTTAAAGAGAGTCTTCTCATGGACTGAGGAAGCTTATGAAGAACCTGACCTGTTCAAGACATCATCTCAACAGCTTTGGAAGGACAAGTAGGTGTGGGAGGTAGTAACAGAAGGATTTCTGTAATGCCAAACCTGAAACTCACAAGGAAGTGAGGGCAGGGAGGACACTTCTGGTGCCTTCCAGCCCATGGAGCACAACTTGAAGGACAACTACTTGTCACTGCCATCTCGCAAGGATGGCAACAGCTACTTAGATAGCTGGGATTTCTCCAGCAAGCAGTTCCAGCCAAGCTTAGGACAGAATCTGACAAATCCAGAGGAACCACTGACTAAAGAGCGTGGCAGGTTGGACCACATAAAGTGTGACATCTGTGGGAACCCTCTGAGCCCTGTGTTACTGGGTTTGGAACCAAATGTGGGTTGAATCCTGCAGGAGGGGGAGGCAGAGAGACAGGCTCATTTCTGTTTTCCACTCAAAACACTGGTTCTAAAGAAATGAGCAGCTCTGTCCTTTCATTTGCACAGGAGGAATCTCACCCTAACAGGGCGAACCACCATCAGATTGCCACTGCACAAAAACTGGTGCTTCTTGCTACTAAAGGAGCATAAATAAGCAGTAACACACAGAAGCCACCATGCCCCCATGCCTTGGTGTGCAGTCATCAACTTCTGACTTAGATGGGTTACAGTCACAGGAATTTCTCCTTTATTGGCCTTGTGAAAATTCACCAGAACTGTCACAAACCCATGGAACATACCAGGTAGGGACTTTTTCTAATTAGGATATCAAGAGTCCATTCTCAGGGAGCATGCTTGTACCTTGCACAGCTCCTAGATCTGTCCAAGCTTGGTGAGCCCCAGCCCGTTATATCTGCTGTCTATGGCCGATGTGCCCAAGAGACAAGTCCTGGCTGGGAGTACAGCAGAAGAAATAGATGAGAGCCAGGACTGAAGGTCTGAGACCTGAAAGGGGTAGAAGGTGTTGATCAGGCAAAGATGGTGAAGCTGAATGCTGGGTTAATAACTGGAAACAGGTGGGAACAAGGTAGTTATGGACTTGGCACCAGCCAGGCTAGTCGTATGGGGGAATAATGAGATTTTTGGGAACAGGGTTAGTATCTGGGACAGGAACAAGTGTGGAAGGAAGAACAAGGATTCAAGCCTGGTGAAATCATAATGAAACACCTGGGAAGACGAGCAGCAAGTACATGAATAAAGGGCTGTTGCAGGAGAGAGAAAGATGGGATGAAATGGTGGGAGAAGTGAGAACGTGGAACATGCCAAGCAGTACTGATGCCACGGTCCAGGATTTGTAAATCCATTCCTAAGGAAACCAGACCTATATAACTGTGTAGTCTATGCATGTGTCTGCCCTTCCCTGATAACTTCTAAAATTAGCCCATTTTAGCCACTGGGAATAAGGGTCATAATGTTATTAATTTCCTATAAATTTCATGAAAGTGGGCAATTGAGTCAATGGAGTAGACTCCTCAAGTTATTGAGGAAAAATCTGCATCATCAGTTCATCTGTGACAAAGGGAGAAATCCATGCTGGAAAGAGGAGGAAACCATGCTTCACAAATGCATCTTCTTGTGGAAGCACTTGTGTGCCACAAATCCAGTTTATTAAACCAAAAATTACATTGAAAACATTCAGGCTGCGAAGTCAGATACTTCCAACCTGATACAATTAAAGTAGCCTTTGCATTTTCTGCTTCTGCATTATGACAGCGGCTGAAATCACCCAATCCTGACATATTTTCCCTTCGATCAGTGCACAGAACGGGAACTCTTCAGCCAAGATATTATCCACACAGCTCACCGTATATCTGAGTGTCTCACATAGTGCACACCCTTCAAACCTGACTCTGAAGATGTCATTACTAATTTGTTCATTTGCTATTCAGTAGTGTGTATCTGTAAAATATGAGTGCTTTAGAAATGTTAGTTAATTGTCACAACCCCCTAGTGAGGATGGCAATTTCTCTGCTAATAGATTAGGAGCCATGGCATGGGAATGTTATCAAGGAGCTGCTCCCTGAATACTCCAGGTAACATGCAGATCATGACACTGCAGTCACCATGTTTGGAGCATTCCATTGACATTAGCTGAAGCTGGGAAGGAGCTTGTGTTTGCTGCTCCAGAAAGTTAGGGACAGAGAAATAATAGCCTACTGGGAATAGTTTGGGTTAGGTAACTTGCTTCACATCCCACCAGAGACTGACAGAGACGATGCATTTTATTTCTGCATTTATTATATATTCTCCAACTTATGCAACAACTGAGATCTATAGATATCAGAGATATAAATATATTTATATACAATTATGAGTATACAATTATACAGTTATCATAGGTAATTCTTGTTTTTTATCTAATCTTAGTACTTCCTCAGAGCAAACATTTGTTGTGAACTGAATAAGGAAAGGCTTGTAAGGAAGTGATCAGACAAATAAATCACAGAATCATAGAATGGGTTGGGTTGGAAGGGACATCAAAGACCATCTAGTTCCAACCCCCCTGCCATGGGCAGGGACACCCTCCACTACACCAGGTTGCTCAAAGCCTCATCCAACCTGGCCTTGAACACTGCCAGGGATGGGGCAGCCACAACTTCTCTGGGCAACCTGTTCCAGTGCCTCACCACCCTCAGAGTGAAAAATTTCTTCCTTAGATCTAATCTAAATCTACTCTCTTCCAGTTTAAAGCCATTGCTCCTTGTCCTGTCACTACACGCCTCAGCATTGAAATGCTGCATCATAGTAAGTATCAGGATACAGTTATGACTGTCCACAGTTCTTAAGGTCTAAACACTTGATTTTTCAGTGCTGATGTTCTTTCAGCAGCTGTGGGTGAGAGAAAGGCAGAGACGGGCAGAAGGAGAAAAGAGAAAGGCTCTTATTGCTACAGTTCTTCTTGAGTTCAAACTCATTGTAATTGAGTGTTAATTTTTCTTAAATTAGAAATGATTAAAAAACTGTGGCCGGGGTTGTAATGTGAGATGATCCGAAAAGAAGGGTTTGCTTTTGAACCACTGCAGAATGAATTGCAATCTTAACAAAGTAAATGGCTTGTAAATACATCTAGTAATTGTGTATTAATGGAAACTGTTGGGCACACACTGCACGTGTCTCTGTGGCTGCAAAATTTGACTGTCATTCAGAGATTTGATTATAAGACGATTTTTAAAAAAGTCTGGAAGGAATGGAAAAACTCATGGTTCAGAGCACAAGCCAGAAGAGACTCAGGTCAAGAATGTTTTTCTCTAGGCAAACTATTTTAGAATAGTTCATTTCAAGGTTTTATGTTCTCTCTAGGAAACACCCAGCAGTGGCCATTGTCAGAGAGAAGATACGTTTCTGACCTGGTGGTGTTATACCTTTGGCACTTTGTGATGCGGTTTTGTAAGACTTCCTTGTTGCAAAGAAGAAATTGCTAAATAGATTTTAAGTTAAAACAGGCAAATATTTAGACAGCCTACAACATAACATGGTAAAAATAAAATTCTACCCTTGCTTAAATTCAACCATCTCATTACCATTATTAGGGTTGCATGTGTAACTGATAGCAAAATTTGGGTAGTAAACCTTGAAGGACTTTAGTTTAAAAAGAGATTTGTATGTACGGGCCGGGAAAAAAACAGCTGAAACTGATAAAATGTAATTTATATCACCATAACGACAGTGCCTAGTAGTAAGATGTTGGTTTTTTTCCCCTTCAAGTGGGTAAAGATTGTTCCCAGACTGAAGCCTTCATCACTAGCCAAGATTTAACTGCAGGAGAAATGTCTGAACTGGTGAGTTAAGCCTTGCAGATCTTTTTTTTTTTTTGATGCTGGAAATGTTAACATGCAGTCATACGGTGCAAAAACCATCATAGTAAGCAGGGATTTTGTCTGTGTGGTATCTTTGTGAAGTCAAGAAGTAGGATCATCTCTCTAGATCGTAGTTTGACTTTCCTCTTCAATGTATCTTGGGGTACTGGGGTCATCTTTGCAGAAAGGTATCATACCTTATGTATTACCTCCATGAATAAGAAAGTCTGTTTTAACATTGCAGTCCTAGATATGTTCATAATGAAAATCTCAAAATTTCCATGCTTTAAAGAAATTTTGGGATTACCTTTTGAGCTTCCCATCTAACATGAGTAAATATGTGATTGCCATTTTCACATTAATTATTCATACGGAAGAACAATGATGTAGAAGATGGCAGTTGTGGGCAGAAATATTTCCATTCACAGCTGAAGAGTCAACATTTTATTCTGTTTCTCCGAGATGTTAAATGTCAGAAGTAGTGTGTAATCAGGGAGTAGAAAAAATGTAATAAAATACTGTAGTCCAAAAATATACTTTTATTCCAGAGGGCGAGGCTCACAAAACCTGTAAAGTTTTGTCATTCCCAGCTTTGTGCACTGACAAACACAACTTTCCTGCCCTTTCAGCGCAGTTTCTGATGGTTGGCTGTACCTAGAGGAAAATATTACAGCCATAAGCTATAAAAGACATCCAGTATTTCCCATATACTGTAACATGCAAAGAGCTCAGGCTGCTCTATGTTACACATCCAGATCAAGGAGCTGTTTCTAACCAAAAGTCTTTAATTATCATTACTCTGGTAGCAGTTTAGATGAGATGTATCCCTCACATGCCCAAACATCACAACCATCAGAGATAATAACCCTCCTGTGCGACACCAAATATCTACTGTGGCCCTGGGAAGAGGCTCCCAGAGCACCCCATTCCCCCCTAGAAGTTCAAAGCTTGGCCATGCCTCTGAGAGTCAAGTGCAGGACCTGGCAGCATGTGTTTTCCTTTCAGTACCTGCATGCAGAAATGACACTTACATTAAAACATCTGGCAATACACATTATGAGGTATTAGTGCTGTGCAATCAGTTGCTTGCAAGAGTCACAAAATCTCTATTAAAACAAAGAAAATGCCATGTTTTTTTTCTCTGAGCAATAGAAACCAGGTACTTTAGCAAAGCAAGATAACTCAAGAGCTGATGAATAAATAATACCAGTGAATGAATAATTTAAGTGTAGTGTCAGATGCCTTGAACAATCCTTATCCTTGAAACAATAAAACGTGACCACGTTCAGTGTGATTGTGTGCCACACAGAGAGGCTACAGGATTAAAGCCCTGCTTTTGGGGAGGTGGACTGTAAGACTTCAGAAGATGTTGAGCAATATCACATGCAGCATTTGTCAAGGAGCATGAGCACTTAGCTCCTACCCTGAAGTCTAGGAAGGGCATGTAGCTTTTCCCGAGTTGTTATGCTCTGCTTCAGCTGCTGAGGATGGAGTAAAATGCTGTTAGGTGAAGCTGATTAAGGTATTTCAGCCATGCAGGGAATTGTGGGGACTTAAATTGCAGCTGATATATAGCTAGGAAAAAGTTTTTTTCCATGCTTTTCTCCCTGAACGAGGGATGGAAATATTTCACAACTCAAAGGAACTTTTAACTAATCTTTGCTTTATTTAATGTAGCTCATTAACATTATTCCTTCAGGTGTTTTCAGTAATTGAAAATCCAGGCTCAGGCAGCCCTTCTGCAAAACTCACTTCTCTGGGTTCATTGTGTCCTTGCTGGTTTCCAGACCTGCCTGCTGTGATATGCTGGTGGCTTCTCTCTGCTGGGAGAGTTGTGAAGCAGATGTTTTGGTAAGTCCTGTGGCAAATGGTGGCTTTGGTTGAATGTGGTGAACTTGGGCTTACTCAGTCTAAAGGAAAAGAAGGGTTTGACTGTGAGAGAGAAAGGATTGCTCTCATTAATTTTATTACATAGTTTATTCCTTGAGACGAATGCTTTATTTGAAAAGGATTTTTTTATATTTATATAAATGAAGGATCTTTTGAAAATGCCCACCAGGAAAACGTTTTTCACTTGATCTTTACATAGTGATCTTCGCTTCATCTTCACACAAAAGATTTTTCTAAGGTTATTTGAATAATTCAAGACAAAAGTCTTCGTTCAGTCTTGGAAGACATTTGTGAAGTAAGAAATGCTTGTAGTAAAGAGAAATTAAAGATATGTAGTCCTGTGAAATAATTTACTTCTAAAATTAATATGAGAAAATGGGAATCATAAGAGCTCTTTTAACCTGGTATAGTCTGGACTAAAACCATGGTTCAGTTCTTATGACATTGAGCGTTTTGGCAAATATTATCTTTGGGCTTTGACTTGGACTGTTAAAAAATATGATAAGAGTTAAGAAGGAGAGATCCTCCATGTATTTTGGTGAGGAGGAAACATGAAGTGTAATCTCCCTCTAGATCTAGGTGAGGACACCTTGCTAAAGTGTCTTAGCTGAAGGACAAGCAAAATAAAAATACACCTTGTGCCATAACTCTAGCTAGCGTGTTGTGGTAAACGAAATTATAAAAGTGTAAGGTTTTGGGTTTTTTCAGTCCACTTTCAGCATGTAGACTGAAGTATCTCCTGAGAGTGGATAGGGGTACTTTTACCATTGGCAAATTAGCAAAATTCTAATAGTAGTTGAAATCTTACTATCAGTGTAATTAATGTTTTATTTGTATTGTCATCATGCCTATTGAGATCTCTTGAGCTATGATAATATTTTTAATACTCTGCAAGCTACAAAACTGAACATTTTATCAAAAAGCCCACAGGTAAAAATACTAGAGAAACAGGAGAAGTCATATTGAATAGGTTAGGAAGTGGAAAAAGGCCTTTTTTTCCGGCTTTAATCTCAGTTTTTATTTCCTTCTTCTTCCTCCATCTTGAACTACAGAAAAGATCTGGATTACATGACTGGCCATCAATATTAATTTAAACCAGACAAATGCCACTGTTCATTTATATCTACAAACACCAGAAGACAAATGAAAAGCCAGTTTAATTCTAGTACAGTATTTTTTTTCTTGTTATATTGCCATAACTATTAAAAATACTGAATCAAGAATGATGAGAGGAAAAAGATTACAACTTTTCAAAAAAAAAAAAAAGTCCAGTGTCCATATGACATTAGAGGTAAGGAAAAATAGATAATATCTCTTCAGAGGAGTATGGAAATAAATATTCCTGAAACTGGAATTGCTGGATTTGTCATGGGTGAAATCCAATGCTAGTCAAGAAGGGTATCTGGCCTTGAGTACACATCTGCACATGTCTCTCTGTGCTATTGTCTTCCATGTATTAGTGATCATAGTGATTAGGTTGCAACAGAGAATGACAGCAAGAAGGTGCAATGTTAATAAAGCAAATTACTGTGGGAGAATATATTTGAAACTGGAAGTCTCATCTCTGTATTTTGAATTCCTGACAGTTGCACGATTTTAAATCCTCCTTCCTGTGCCTGGAGTTGAAGTTTGTCTAATCTCTCTTTCCTGTTAGTGGTTCAGCCAAGATATATTATAAGCAGGCAGTCAGGTGAGTGAAATAGCTGTGGAAGCAGGGAACAGGGCAAAGACAGAGGTCAGGACAGATTTTTAACCTTATTTAAATGCTATTGTGCTGCTGAAAATAAGAATCTACTTCAGGGCAGATATCCTCCCAAAAGTCACATATGAGATGAGGAAAGGGAAGATGCTCTGTCTTCGTGTCTTCTTGTCCAATGGTGTCAATTTAAGTTTAAGGAAATGGATATTATGAGGTTTATCATTTGGGAAAGAGCCTGCCCTAGAAGCAGCACAGATACTGCAGCACCTTCATTTAATGTGCTGTCAAGGCTGGTAACTAAAATTGTAGGAACTAAAGTAACTGTAAGTGAGAAAATATAGTTCAAACAAATAACATGAAATTATAGAAAGAAAGAATATTAGTGATCTCTGGCAGATCCAAGGCAAGGAAAGCTTCTCATTTTTGCATTTTTCCCATATCCACAAAAGACAAGACTTGATGGGGAAAACAGGAGGGGAGTGAGGGATACTGATGCTGCCCGATGCTGTTGTTAAAGTTATAATGGCACTTATGTATTATGGAAATTATTGGCTTAGAGACTGTGCAAATTCCTGGCAAATTAGGGCTGTGTTGGTGGTTCAGTAGATGTTTTCTTCAGAGGTGTGTGTTGGCTTGAAGGTGGTTCAAAAAGAATTTGTTCTAGGCAGAGCTGTACACCAATTTCTGCCTCAATATAGGGAGGAGACACTGTATGCCATAATGTAAAAAACATCTCGGTGAATAAAAAGATGGAGATTTTTTTTGGTTTGTTTTCCACTTGGGTTCAAGAGTTGCCTGTCATCTATTTTCTTAGTTTTACCACAGACCTTTGGGATATAAATAATGATTTAAGATGGGATTAATTTTGTGTAACTTCAGCCACCTGAAAAAGCATTTAGTCTAGTTATCTACCCAGGCTACCTCTACAATGAGTGGAGAGAGATTCATCACCTCTGCCTTAGACACACCTCTTAGGGTGGTGTCTGTCTTTTCCCGTGTTCTAGGCCATAGGCTATTCCCTGAATTAATTTCTGTGTCAAATCTAAGAACCAGGTTTTACTTGTAGCACATATTTTTCAGAAAGATACGAAACTGTGATATTACTATTTTTGATGCTGGGAAGTCCATTAGCAGTAGTCTGCACCAAAAGTTTAATTAATGGAATATTTTTTTTAAAATCATCATATTTTTAGTCTTAATCTAGTTTGGTGTAGTAGTTGTTGGGTGTTTTTTTCATCAGTTTTTTCAACAGTGGCCACTGTTTCTAGTTTTGGTAGGTTTTTTCCCCATGGAAGGTATTTACTGATTATCGTTGGTTCAACCTACAACTATGAAACTTCTCTTATTTAGACTTTTGCTCGTTCTTGGGAGTTTTGTCTAAAACTCTCCTTTTTCTCCCGATTGCACGTGAGGAGCTGACGACAGAACCACACGCACGACGTTTGAGCGGTTGTAGTACGTGTGCTTACTGCGATGCCGGTGTGTGTCCTGTGCTGTGCTCGGGTCTGACACATCTGGGCATCTTTTGAGCCCCAGCACTGCCTGTCTTGAAAAGGCTGGTTTCCCAGAAAAATCCAGAAACCTTTGTATTAGTCAAATTTCCTAATCAGTATTTCTCTTTCTCCAAACTCATCACCTTCAGATCTGATGAAATCATGATTATACCTTTTCTTCTTATTTTTGGTTGATATTTTAGAGTCAAGACCTCACTCCTGCAGGACTGCTATGAAACTGCTTAATTAGGATAACCCACTCTCAGCTGTGTTTTGAGGCATAGCCAATTTTTAATCCATTTAATGTGTGTGAGGTTGATTGTTCTTTACTGCGGTTTCTTAATCAAAATGTCATGTGTAAGGAAGTCAGATGCTTCACTGAAGTGTATTAAATAAACACAGTATTACCTTTATCACCCCAACTCATAATCTCATTTAAAAGATCAGGTTCCTGTGATTAAATTAGTTTTCCAAAAACCTATTAATGGTACTACACCTGTTTCTTCATTAAATTTTGTCCTGTATTAGCCATTACATTACTTTGTCCCAGTTGTAGGCCAGGCTGACAGATATACTCAACTGTTTTTGTTTTTACAGGGGTGTGGGTTTTCTGTAACTTATTTTTATTTTGACACATTAGCTTTTTTCTCCTTATGTCTATGTTCTAGCTCTACCATCTACTTATGATATTTCTTTCTCATTTTGCTTTTTCCATAAATAAAATAGCAATAGTGTTGAGCAATTTTTCTTTTGCTGCATTATAACTTGAAACTAACTTAAACTTAAAAGACTATTTGGGTTCCACTAGTTTTCTTCTACATCTTTTACTCCGTTTACCGGTTTTGTGTGGATTCTAATTTCTTAGTTATGTTAATTGCAGGCAACCTCTTTCTACTTTGAGTTATATATGAGAGCCTTAATTAAGTGGCTTTATAAACGTCAAATATTTTTCTAAGTTATGTCTTTCTGGTGAAACTTTGTTTGAATACACTGGACTGCCTTCCCTTTGCATGCAGGTACCATTCTTTGGGTCTCGTTCTGGTAAAGTGGGAAGTGTATAATGACATGGAAGCAGAAAAAATATATGAGCAAATGAAATTTCATTGGTGTTCCTTAAGTGCTTTCATTAGGATTAGTATATAGCTATTCAATCATGCTCATTCAGTTCTCCCAGTTTGAAGCTGCTGACTTTTCTTCTTTAGAGATCATACTGTAGTCTGCTCCCTGATTTCTTATTGTGCTACTGAAACTTAGAACATAGTCCACTTGGTCATGCAACCTGCTGTTCAGTTAGTCTTTGTCCATGAAACAATTTTAATTCATGATGTGTCTTGAAGTCTGCAAAATTTGTGAGGAAAAAAGTTCTTTAACTTCCACAAAAAAAGTATGTTAAAAATCTCCATTTGTAATTATGAAGTGGATGAAAACACAGAAGCTTTAGAAATGTTGTGTGTGCCTCAGGGCTCTGTTCCATCACTGAAGATCCAAGGGTTCCTTGACGCACAAGTTTGTGTAATCTTAGATCAGAGTTGTTGCATGAGATCTAATCAAGTGATTCACTACAAAGTCATCAGGGCTGTAAAATGAGTTCATCTCAGTTTTTTGAGAGTCCACATGCCAAAATTAAATAAGGAATAAAAAAAGAAGTCCCATGCAAAACGTTTTGGGAGGGGCACACAAGGAAAGAGCTCATGGGCAAGTTTTATTCTGTGACTGTTCTACTTCTGGGGTTGATTTGCTGTGTCCTTCTTTTAAGGAAAACTAATAGTTGCCATATTCATAGTTACTCCTTACCTATGGTGCCTTACATGTTTTTATCTTATCTCATGATGAATTCTTCCTGTAGTAGTGATTTGAATTTCGATGGGGTGATAGTGTCAAACAGAGGATTGTTTCAGTCTCGTTATAAGTGACAATAAAATCAGAATGAGAATTTTCCATGGAATTTGGCAAAAATACTTATAGTGGAAACATATCTAGGCTGAAATGAAATGCATGAAAGATCCTATAGATCTTGAGCTTGTGCAGTATCTGTTCGATGCGTTGCATTGCCAGTGCAGGATATATTTCTGGGGTAAATCAACTTGTGATTCCTCCACAGGTGACTTTAGGTGCTGTAACTATTGAGCAAAGAGAAGGCTATAAACAGGAATGCAATGTTTCCAGGATGTGATGGATAAATCATCCAGGTCCTATTCACAAGTGTCTCCTACATTAGACCCAATTCATGATTA
This sequence comes from Tauraco erythrolophus, assembly GCF_009769465.1. Classification (NCBI taxonomy): domain Eukaryota; kingdom Metazoa; phylum Chordata; class Aves; order Musophagiformes; family Musophagidae; genus Tauraco; species Tauraco erythrolophus. The sequence goes on along the minus strand of NC_141472.1, from coordinate 41,799,975 downwards.
TTTTGATATTGCCTGCTTCAAGGGTTTGTAAGCAGGGGTTTGGTGCTGTGTTGCTGAGGCAATACAGTTACAGGTGTCACTACGTACCTGCAGTACTGATGCTGAGTCCATCAGAAGCACACGCAGTGCTCTCAACTCCCATGGCTTTGGTCGAACTGCCCACTGCTTAGCTTGTCTGCTCTCTGCACGTGCTTGCAAGTTTGATTTCGTGTTTCACTACAAGTGCGTTAGGCTCACAAACCTGTGCTGGCTGCAAAGGCACTTTGCATTCAGTAAATATTGTTTTGATTTGTTCTGCTTCTTGCTATAGACATTTCTAAGGAAGAGAGGGCGAGCTAAGTCTTTTGGAACATAGTACAAGAAGGATATTGAGATGGCAGTGGGTTCTTGATTACTGAGGTAGGACTGTTGTATGTCTTTGCTGGAGGCTGATGGATCAGAGCAGAGGGCAGGGAACATGCTCTGCTCCTATTAGTGCTGGTTGGGTTTCTGGTCACTCTTTACCATGCAATGTGGTTGCAATAGTACAGCTCCATCCTCTTTCCCTTCTGCCTCTGTTGGACCTGCCCAGGTGCACCAGCAAGGTGACAGCCTTGCTGGGATGGACTGACCCTCGTACCCCTGGCACACCTGCCTTGGATACAGTCTGCAAACACCTTGATGAATCTCATCCAAAACAGCCCAAGACTCCCCTGCCATCCCTCTTCCCTTGCCCAAACCCACTCTCTGATATTTTAAATATTAAAACAACATGGAGAGGTAAATCTTCTTAACAACACAAGGAGAATTAAACAGGCAACTTCCCTGGGTAATAATGGAAAGTTTTGTAGCTAATTCTCTACACATACTGTGCGGAAAATGAATCCCATAAAATACAAATAACTTCTCCCTGAGCACCTGTAACTTCTTCCTAATATTTAAAATTTATTTACATTTCATTTAAATAAATTTTAAAATTGCAGCACAAGCTCTGTGTACTTGCATATCTGTACTGTGTATATGTATTACAGACCACTTCTGCAGAAGGAGTGGTTGTGTAATAAAATGCAAAGGTAAATGATAAACCAGTTTTGTCTTGCAACTTCTGACAGCCTCTCCCAGAGTTTGGTCACTGGTTTGCCTGGGATTGTTAAAATGAATCTAAGAGCAGCTGAAAATGATCCCAAATAGCACAAGGTCAAAGTAAAACAGCAAAAAACTACAAAAAAAAAAAATTGATACTTTTCGTGTTTTAGGATGTGCAAATACAAAATACTTTAACTCTTTGTATGTTAATGAACATTAGCTGTTTTCTTGCACTGTTATCTGTTGGATTGCATCTTGTACTGGACTTCCTCAAAACTAAGGCTGTCTAGTTATGCTGTGCATTTCATACAATTTCATCTTATCACTAGTACCAGCTAAGTTCAGCTCTTCAAGTGTGAGTGCCTGGACCCTGGTGGTGTGGTGATCTAAAAGGAAAATCCAGAAACAAATAACGTTTTCATCCATTCCTGAGTCAGCTCAGGGCAGGACTGATGCACTCTTAGAGTGGAGTGGAGATGGTCAGCGCTACTGTTTCCTATACATCTACAGGCACGCTGCTCTCTCAGCACCCCAGTAAACCATTTGTGGTCTCTGGGAAACAGGTTGTACCCAGAATTTATGGTGATGCAAGATATGAAGGTAGAGAAGAGATATTGCTGTTTGTCATGATTCTCTTCTGTAGATTCCTTTTCAAAGAAACCCAAACAACATATCTCTCAGGTAGTATTACTGATGCACAAAGAAAGCAGAGAGTAGGACTACGGGTAACACGTCTGCTGTACAGCATGTACCCAGGTATCACACCCAACCCATGTGTATAGGGTACATGTGCAAAGCAATGTAATAAATCGCTGAGATTTGTGTTTACAGGCACACCAGCACTATTTACATGAAGGGATAAAATGGCTCGTGGCATTATAGAACAGGTTTTAGTCTTGCCCAGGGTAGGTAGGCTTGTACTATTTTATTTGACCCTTCTTTTATGTTGCTTTCAGTGTTCTGGTATAGAACCAACCCAGTATAATTCAATTCACTACTACTTTGCCCTTCAGTTAGAGCAAACCTACAGTGAGCACACAAAGGCTACTGTGATGGTATCTTCTTTGATCTTCAGCTTGCTCAATCTACTTCCTACTGTGCTGGCTCACAATTTCATTTTAATAGTTAAGTAGTTTGGACATCATTAAAAGAACTGTGTCTGGAGGCAGTGATATGGCACTGATCAGTTTGTCAAGTAATTCCATTAAAAAAAAGTTCACAGTTCTGTCCTGATATGATGTAGAGAAAATGTCTCATTAAAAACAACTTTTGTAAAATACTTTCACCCATTTCAACTTAAAAAAAAAATGAGGATAATTTCTGGAGACTAGCTCTTTCCAGTCTAATACATCATCTTCTTTTAATCTCCACTAGTTCCTGCCTTTTTTCCAGCAATTATTAATAATTTTGTTGCTCTGCTTAATTTTCATAAGTGGGCTCAAATATATTTTTGGAAGCTCTACAAATGAAGGACTGGCTTACAATTCAGGCTAAATGCCCGTTCAACATGAAAGTAGGGTCAAACACAAGCCTACCAGCCCTGGGCAAGATTAAAACCCATTTCTTCCAAATGGGATAGAAGACAATATGGTCTGTAGCCTCCTTTCATGATTGTGTCCACAAAAGAAATCAGATATGTATCTACCAAGGAAGTTATCACAGAATACCTCTAAATCCATGCCCATCTACCACCTTAATCCATCCAAGTACTTGAGTTTCCTCCTATAGGCATTGCAAAAAGGTTTGCATACCCATATCACAGCATTAGTTCAGAAGTCTTATAAATGTTCTTAACCTCAAAGCCTGCCCCTTTATATTGTGGGGTTTTTTTGTTTTGTTTTGTTTTTTTCTCAACTGGTCTTTCTTTCTCAACTGTTATCTAAGGGGCAACCAGGTAGTAAAATGCTACTAAATGGTTGGTTGGTTATTTTTCCGTGCCTGGGGAAGTCAACCTGGAGGTAGTAACCTGTTCTAACACTGCTTTTTGCCTCATTTGAGGCAATCCTGCTATCTCTTAAATCTCAAGAAAACACATATTGCATATTCTGGGTTGAGTTTGTTTTGGTTTTTGGTTGTTCGTGAGATTTTTGTTTGGTTTATTTTTCCTCCTTTCTGACGAGGCTGTTCTGCTGTAGCTAGAGATGGTCACCCAGCAGGAGAAGGAAATGGACTGCAGCTTAGTGGTTGATATCTTTCTTTTTTTAAATTTATCTATTTTAATTTTTTTTTTTTAAATCCAGGAAATGTAGTGAGTCAGCTTCACTATTATCCTTTGTATTTGTTAATGATAGTTATGTCCTCTATGCACTATGTAGGTAAACTGAGCAAGTAATTTTGGCTAAGTACACCATTGTAAAGTGAGATAGCTAAAAACTGCTTCCAAAATACAGATTATTATCCCTGAGGCATAGTCATAAGGAGCTGAGAAGCTGCTGGATTATGGCAGCATGGGCAGGATGAAATGTTGGCTGATGTGAGGAGGTGTAGTAGTTTTCTGCCTCATAACAGCAGAAGCAGCCAGCAATAATCTCTGTGGAGTAAGGAGAACAGAAGGGGACACAAGCTAGCTCCAAACCAATTTGCCTTAAGATGTGTCACTCTGTTTTAAGTTTCTGCATTTGCAATGGGACTTAAACTTGTCTTTAATGTTAGCTGAAGATTATACAGGCGAGGGAGTTTCACTCTGCTGTTAATGGAGAAGATAATATGTAGGCACCGATGCTGAGTTTTCAGGATGGTGTTTTCTGTTGGGCTGAGCTTACTATGCCATGTGAAGGCAGAACTTTTAATCTACACCTTTATATTAATAGTCTGGTTCTTATAATTTTACTGTTTCACCTGATACACAGCTATAACCAGGCAGGGAAAGGTGCGTGTGTTCAACATGGTAATTCAAGCTCATTTGAAAGCAAACTGCTACCAGTGTCAGTTGGTCTTGGAAAGGACTAGTGATCTTTTTTTTTTTTCTCTCCTTTTTTTTGTTGTTTTTTTTTTTTCAAATTCGTTCTTCCAAATCTGCAGATGTAATACTGTTTCTTGAAGTTTCTTTGGGATTTCGGTTATCTTACATATGCTCAAAAATGTTCCTGCATGCAAATCTGGTGGATAGAAGTGCAGGAATACTGAGGTTCAGTTAAGATGGCATTAAAAACATTGGCAGTTTAATCTCTGTGTCCACCTTCTCTGATGTAGCTGTTTTGTTTGTCCGATGGAAAAGAATAGATTTGAAAATTGGACTTAAAGTAGAAGTAATTTATGTCCAACAAAGGCCATAAGAAAGAACTAATAGATGTAAAAAGATGAAAGGATTCCATCAAAAGTGCTTGTCTGCAATGTTGGGTTTGCTTTTTTAAATTCCCTTTAAAAACTGTAGTAGTAATAGATATGTAACTTTTATAATTTCTGATCCGTTTGGCTGAGCAGGTATGTTTCACCTGTAAGGACAGAATATGAAATAATTTTCAGTGTATAAATGAATGTAGCTCTTCAATTTCCCACCCCGAAGGAAAAAAAAAAAAAAATATAGCGAGACAAACCCATAGAGAATACCTCGAGCCCTGGTATTTCTTAAAATAACAGATGAAAAAAGAAATTTGAAAGCAAAACGAAGAGATAAAGAAGCATCAGCCGCTCAAACCCCCTAGGTATTATACCTTCCAGTGTGCACCATCTGACTGACACACTTCTCCATATGCTGAGGAGGAGAAAGAACTATTCCCAGCTAACCCACAATTATGCCTTCATTATTTCTTTTTAATCTCCTCAGAGTTCCCATAGGGCCTCATATTTGGTTAGATGAATGTCCCTGCAACAGACCAACTTAGAGAGCTCTGCGAGTCTAGGAGAAAACTTTCATGTTATGTTTAGTGCAAATTTGGTCCTAAGCTATTTTTATCTTCCCTGTACTCTCCTTTTTGTGCTGCCATTAAATAAATTATTTTCAGGGCTGTGTTTGGTCTCTCTGATGGAGTTGAAAGATTTGTTAGTGTGGAATAGGAATAACAGACATTTCAGTAATAAATTTTTTCCCCATTGTGTTTTTAGAGGTGTTTTTTTATAGAGTTTCTTTACAGATGAGTTGATTTTTTTAGATGTAAAACGGGAGCTGGACCACTTATGTGGTTCTGTAACAAAAATCCTTGGATTTCACTGGAGAAAACAGTGGGACCTACTAGTCACATTGAGTGTACTCTATATATTTCACACTCTGTTCAGTGCAGATCTGAGATAAAAATGATATAAATGCAGATATGTATTTTTGCCTACCTATTCTGTGTGTAAAGTTATTTCGCTTGGGGGCCCAAAGTATAAGCAGTATAGTATTAATATGATGAAATTGCTACAATTATGTTGTGCTCCTACATTACCTTTGATGTGATATTTTGCAAATTGTTCTGTGCAGAATTATTTTGCTATGGTTACATTGTAAATGTCATTTTGTGATGAGACACTTTGAGATGTATATAATGACTTATAATAAACTTTATGGAAGAATCATAAATAAGAGATTAAAATCTTATGTATCGAAATGTTTGTTTGGCATCATTTTTCTGTACCACCTGTCCTAGTTGCTTGTATTTGAGCATTATCTTTTGCACTTCAGAGATTTACTTAGTGACTTTAGAGCTAGAAGAAGGTGATCGAAGGACAGGGCTGACTCTCATACCACTGCATGGTCTTTGCTTTTACATGTTCATGATGGAGGCTTTTAAGTGTTGGGCTGGCTGGTAAAGCACTCAAATTTTCCACTGACTTCAATAGATTGTTTTGTTTTAATTTTTTCCCTTCAAGTCCATCAGTTTCTGCCTCTGGATCTCAGCTTCCGTCAAGCTTCTAGCAAAACCCAATTGGAATTGTATGGCTTTTTTGTTCTGGGAGCCAAGAAAACAGATTAATAACTTGCCTTAGATTTCATTTATTTATTTAATTTAGCTTAAGGTAACAACTTTGTAGCTACAGGCCCATGATAAATTTGAATGAATTGATTGCTTAAAGCATAAATCTCTGCAGGTCCAAGAGTTGTCTTCTTACTCCCCATTTTTTTAATATAAAAATTAAAAAATGTCAATTGAATCTCCAAAGACCAGTTTGCACCAAGAAATGCAAAAGCCCAAACAGACCAAAACACAGACAGTATTGGATGGAACAAATATGTGCAATGAAGAAAGAAGAGGAAAAAAAATAAAGACAGCAATTACAGTATATTGAAAAGACCACATTTCTGCATTTCCAGAAACTTAAATAAACCCACGTTTGTGGTTATACTGCTAACTGAAAGCAGGAGAGTATTGCTACTCTGGAACAGGGTCAGACACAACCTTTTACTGTGGCTTGTGGATGAAGGCTGCAGAAATACACTTAATGGACTGACAAAGAGGGTGTTGAAAATAGATCCATGAATGATAATTTGAAAAATAAGTTGCCAGTCCCAATAACTTTCTTAAACCCACATCTTAGAAAGCATTTATGCTATTTTGGGGACATTATGAAGTCCAGAGAAAAGTGCAATCAGCTTTGAATACCGTAAAATGAGAATCAAGTTTGCAATTATGGTCTGCTTAAAATCTTCAAAAAGGGAGAAGTTTCTCCATGAGACAGAAAATTGATAATGGCTTTTGTAATAGAAGCAGTCAGTAGCTATTGGTAATCTTTGTATTTCATTGGGAGTAATTATCTTCAGGTATTTTACTGCATTGTCCCTTGGTAAAATTTTTATTTATTTTTTTCTTTAGGTAGATTAAAGCCATGATTTTAAGAGTTTAAAGGACATTTTGTTCCCTTAGATACATGCTGAAAGAATTAAAGACAAGTCAATAAAATCAAGACGTGTTTATTAGCCTATAAAAGTATTTCACACAGGACATGATATGCTTCTAATGAAGAAGGAATTGTGCTCGGTGGGATATCAAAACCTGACCTTCCCCTATTGCCCCACCCCAGGACGCTGAGTCTTAAAGAACTGTCATGGGGCAGATTTTGACAATTTTTTTTTTCATAGTACTTTGGGAGTCTCATAGGTCTGTCTGCAGGTTGGGTTTGCCGCATCATTTGTGGTTTATGGCATAGGTATAACTGCCAGGTGGGGTTTGCTATGGCACTGTTTTCCTTGAAGGAAATAAACGGGAGGAGAAGGCAGCTTCATCCCCGAGTAATTTGCTGCCCACCAGGTCTTTGCACCTCTTCCTCTCTTTACCACCTCCTGCTGCTTACCCAAGCTGATGTGCTGATGAAGTGCTGCTGCTGTCCGCAGGCTGACATAGTCATGAGTAGAGTTTCTATTTTAAATAAGCCTGAAAGAGCAGAGGATTAGTCAGGTTAGATTTCCTAGGTATGGCTGGGCTAGAAGGAAGGGTGGTGTTTTATGCTTGTAAACTCTTATTAGAAGGCCATTTAAAATGTGTGTCAAGGATACCCTAAAGACCTGGCTTGGTGCTGTCTCCAGTTGCCTTTTGAAGATGGGAGTCTGAATACTGATATTGTCATTGTTCAAGTGATAATGTCGGACATGATCGTTGCCAGTGGATTTTATGAGTGATAGTGGTCTTTGGAAAACGACACATAGATATACAGCATGCCCTGTGTCTTCAGTGTGTATAAATTCTGGCAACTTCCCTCAGGTTTTTCTTTGTTTTTTTTTCTTTTTTTTTTTTGAGGTGGTGTTAATCCAGTAATAACTTCTCTTGCAAGTTCATTCCTACCCCTAGGCTCAGTCTCTTAAGGACATACTGTGAACTGATGCTTAATTAACCACCTGCCTCTCCAATAAGAACTTATTCCTATATGATCTTGAAGGGGCTGTTGATATAGGAAAATCGGGTTTTGTTATTACGATAACTCATTTTACATTACTTTACCCTGCTCTTTGTCACAGTGGGCAGAGTGAGGGGAATGGCACTTCAGTAACCTTTTGAGGATACCCATTTTGTTAATATATATGTGTATTTGTTGGACATGAAGGTTAGCTGTGAAGGAATTGACTGAGACATGCTATGGGAGTAAAATCAAATCACCTAATTTTTTTTTTTCTTTGTTGTGAAGCAAGACTAGTTTAAGATTTGAAAGTCAAAGGATCAACCAATAAACCATGATCCGTGGACTTTAAACCCAGACTCTTAGCTCAAGCAATCCCCAGTTTGTTTAAAGCTGAAGTGCTTCAAATCAAGCAGCTACTGGAAAATGAAGTTTTCAAACCTGGCGATGGAGCAGATTTAATGAAATCTCTGTTTCAAGTTGTGCTGTGAGGGTGATCTTATATACTGGTACCGGGTGCCAAGTTGTGTGCCTGTGTATTAGGCAGAATATATAATCTTGTGTGGTTGAGTTTTTGGGCATGGATATCGCTCAGCAGAAGGAAACGAACACATACGAATAACGTTCAGAGATAATTATGCTAGTTTTTCAGCCTAAATACCTTGGAATCTACAAAGACAGCTCATAGACAAAGGGGACACTAGTAAAATCCACTGCAATAGATTTCTCCATTCATAATGACAGGAACATCTCTCTCAATATTACTTAGCTAATGAAGGAATAGATCTGCTGTGAAGTTCCTAGGAGGCTCATTTTCTTGAGTACAGTAGTAAAAGTTAGCTGATGAATGACCTAAACTGCTTAATGTTTCTACTTATAACTTCTGAGCAGCAAGGCGTATCTAGGAGAGTACTGAAGGAGTTATCCTCAGGAGGCCCCAGTGTCCTTGTAGGTTGTCAGAGTCAATGAGCCAGGTTTATTTCAAATGGCTCCTTAAATGAACATTTATTTTGTGCCAGTAACACGTTTTTGATTAACAGCTCCTTTTGACTAATTTGCTTCCCAAAACAGCCCAATAAAGGACTCGTTTAAAACATAATTAAAAGCATGTTATTGCTAGTAGTTAATACTGATTAAAACAGGCATTAAGACAATTATCGTTGAAGGAAAGTAAGCACCCCGTAGTTAGTATAGAATCCGTTCTTACAGTTTTTATGCATTGCATGCAGAAGTGGGCTGCCTGCCAAATGTGCAAAAGTTCTTATTCTGCACATCATTGTATCAAAATTTGATTTCAATTAGATTTGTAATGGACAAGCGATCTGCGAACATTGGTGTTAGATATTTGGGTTTTGGTTTTTAGAGTACATGCTCATTTTCAACAAGTTAAAGTTTACACTTCCTTCTGCCTGGTTGCTAAACTGACTAATAAGAAAGAAGCATCCCTGTTACCATGCCTTGTACTGATACTTTAAAGAACTGGGCTACAGGTTTTATGTCCTTATTGTGTGCCCCTGCAACTTTACACTATAAATTAATTGCTGGGTTTTTTAAAAAAAAAAGAATATAGAAAGCATGATCAAAATACTGATCGCAGAGGTGGTAGTTGTTTTAGGTGCAGAAATGGAAGCTAGTCTGAAAATTGTAAGGTCTTAATGTTTTGTGATGGGGTGTTTTTTGGTTGGTTGTTTTTCTTTTGGTAGCTGAGTTCACAGAGTCTTTGCTTCATATATATCCTGAATTTATCAGAAAATACACATAGAAATAATGTATTGCTCATATTATTAAAATAATAGAATATTTTCAGAGTGAAATATTAAAGTTTATTTTTGTAAGATCAAAGGCTCTAATTATGACCCAGTAGCTTCTTTAAATTACTATAGAGTAAACAAAAATATGCATGTCACCACTTCTAGTCTTTATGTGAAAGTTCAACTTGTCATTTAACACATGCATTTCTGTTTTGAACATCTTGACTCCTTGATATTTCAGCTGCATTCTATATTATGCCATTGCAATTCCTAGCGAAGAAAAATGTATATGCATTGTAATCCATTTTAATGTAACAAGTTGTTAAGAACGGATGAAAACTTCTGAGGTTATTTCTAACAGTTACTTCATCTGAAGTTTAAAATTTAAAGGAATTTTAACTAAGGTCTTGCTTTCAGCATTGATTTCAATTTTTTCTGTCCAACCTCAATATGATATTAATATTGAAGAATGACTGAAATTATGCAATCTCTTAAAAATGAACTAAAGGAAATTTTCTTCTTATTGCCAAATGTGCATTTTATTACGTTGGGGTTTTAATTATTTTAATTAAAAAGAAAAGAGGAAAAGAAAATATAGTATAAGATATTTAGCACATAGTTCTACACCTTTGGCTGTACACAGCATGAGTGTGGTTTCAGCCTTCACATTATGCTGGTTTGATGAGGGAGAGCTGTCAAGGATCTGACACGTTCTCAGGGGCCGAAGCTCTGAGTTTGAGATAAATGCTGCCTGGTGTGTAGGGAGCAGAGTGAGACCGATGTGTCACTGGAGCTTTGAAGTCTGGTGGACTTCCAAGGCAAGCATGTAATTTAGTGTCATTGGTGTCTGCAGTAAAGACTCTCTGAAAACAACCTTCCAACCTGAAGTGGTTGTGGTGGGTCCAACATCATCTGCGTTCCAGGTTTTTACAATAACTTCAGCTAAGAAAATGAATGTTCCCCCTTTTCCTCAGACCTTAGCACTACTGGAGACTAAAGCTCAGTTTAGCAGAAACCAGCTCAACAAGCGTAGAGGATACAATGTTGATACTAATGCTGCGACTCAGGCTAATGGATTTGTGGAAATAACTGGAGGTGGTGTGGAGCTGCTTTTCCCCATCCCGAGCTATTTCTAGGAGGAAGGTATGAAGCTTTTGAGCTTGTGGGCTGATGCTGAAAACAGACCATATGTGATCAGCAGGTTTGAAATAGCTTTTTTTGCTCCCAGTGTGTGCCACGTTGCTGCGTGGTGTCCGTGTGCTCAAACACGCCGCTTTCCCCGAGCGCACCGAGCTCTGACCTCCCGTGGGCGTGCAGGTCCTGCATCAAGGAGCCAAAGGCACCAGTATCTGCTCTGCACAAAGCAGCCCCAACACCACTGGCGTTTGGCACTGTATGCTTTGCATTTCTCCTCGTTGGTGGATATTTACTGTTTCAATCCTGAGGTTGATGTATGTGTGTTGCTGTAACCGTGGTTTGTAGTATGTGTGATACCTACAGCGCCTGACAGCGTTGACCATGATAGATACCAGTAATTGCCATAACATGCTGTAGCCACACTGGGCATAGCAAGAGTGTCTGAAACACCGAGGAAAGAGTTGGAGCTCTGTGTCCGCTGACAACAAACTGCTTGGTCTGAAATGGGACTTTTGCAACTATTCCTGCTCTGGAAAACATGACTTTTCCATTACTGTTAGATGGAAATAGATGTATGTGGCAACTTGGCCAGTGGTCACAGAGCTTCTGAGGTGTAATGCTGTATTCGAGTGTGAGTGTGACATTTGTAATGTGTAAGTGTGGGGAGCCTCTCCCTTAAGCAACTTGCGTATATCTTAAGTCATCTCTGGAAAAAAAACTGGTCCTGCTTCTGTTGCAGAACCTGGCTGACCTCATTGGGTGGAGGTTATGCCTATGATCTAGGTGGAAAGATAGACTATTTTATCCATTGAAGAGGAAAAATGATAATTATGGCATTGCATATAATTAAAATCTCATACATTTTTTTTCCCCGTTATTCTTCTGAAAATATCAGATGTGTGTGTAATACTCTCGGGGGAACTAATATCTCTCTCAGTTTATCTGTTTTAATTAAACTGTTAGTTAATTCTTGATTCTTGGGTGTAAAGAGAGGGAAAGAAATCATCTGAAATTATTCAGTTACTATAGTTTAATGGATTTTTAACAATTACAGAATGAAAAGCAACAAAAATAAATAATACGGTTGTTAAAACTAATAATGTAACAAAGGTAAAAAACCATCCCTATAGTCTAATAGAAGTATTAAAATAAACAAACAAACCCCAACAACCCTACAATCAAAGACTAGCCAGCTTTCTTGTTGTTTTCCCTCTAGATGATCTGGCTATTAATAAGACGTTTGCAAGAGCATCTGAGGAGTGCAGGGCAGTAAGGGAGGGAAAAAAATACCAAGACTTCAAAATTGTCGCAAATAGGTGATGGAAATTGCATTTAGTTTTGGACTAAAGGTGAAATCTGGGGGTTTGATAGTGAATTAGAAATGATGGGTTGTTATACTCCTTGCAAAGTCTTCTGGTGACAGAAAGAGAAGAGGTGATGAATGGAAACAGGGCTGTTGTGGTTGAGGCAGTAGCTCCTGATGGAGCTTTGCAATCGTGTTCTGAAACACAAAGATTGTTTCTTGTGTTCAGAGGGAATAATATTCCTGGTACAGAGCTAAAAAACGGTGACAGTCTGGGAAGTTACACCTGTTCAGAAAACTGTAATTTAGACAAGAATTATAGGAAGACTGTGCAAGACTTAAGGATAACCTGTTTTGAAGTAAGAGATGAAACTTGAACGATGCTTGTACAGTGTGAGGCTAATGTTGTCCGTGTTAAACAAGAAAGGCAAGAACAGCAAAAAAAGTATTGGGGAGGAATAAGTCTTTTGGAAACTGACAGTGTCAAAGTCCAAAAATATGTAACACATGAACGTGACTACGAAGTTCTAGTTCGGACTGAAAGCCAGGAGGAAATAATTTGAGATTTTGGAGAATTGTTTCAACAGGCTGCAGAAATGAAGTGATTTTTATAGACTTGAGAGAAAAATAGTATTCTGCCACCAGCACGAGGTGCTAGAGGCCTGCAGAGCTCCCTCTGACCTTGCAATGGGATGAGGAGGACAATTATGGGAAGAAACGGAATGAGAAATAGAAAAGCTTAGTGCATTTTTCCTATTTTTTCCTTTTTTCACAATGAAAACTTGTGCCCTAAGAGCTGTGGAGGTAGGGAGAGAGAACGGAACAGAGACATGCTTTAAAAGTGGAGGGGAAATTAGTCGACCTGAGGACCCAATGGAGTTGTCAATGACGCAATGTGGTGGAGGTGGTCATGTCCCTGGATGCAGGAGAGACAACTCCATTCCCGCAGGGCTGCCTGGCTGAAGGGTGAGTTGAGCAGGACTGCCAGGAGTGGTGGGACACGGGTGCAAATGGAAGAGGCTTCCACTTGTGCCATGAGGCTCCCAGATAACAGCAAGGAGCAGAAAGCACCAGCCAGGTCCCAAAGCAAGCTGTGAGGATTGTTGTAGGGGTGAGAGAGAATTGAGCAAAATTTTCTGCAAGTGACTTGAGTCGAATAAAATAAAGCCCACAAGCAAGGGCATGGACAGATGGCTGTGCGGATGCCTTTCTACTTCAGCCCTGCCTTCCCTAGTTACTTTCTGCTTTCTCTATTTGAAAGTTAAATTTCTAATTTTATTCAAATAAAGCTTGGCTTTCTTGTGTTTAAAAGACTTTTGGTCTTTAGGGATCTCGCTGTAGGTGATGGCTTCAGCAGATCCACTTCAAAGCTTTGGCGGATTCGGTGTCCTATCATAGCATATACTAATTAGTGAGACTGTGGGCCAAATTCCTGTGGGATATAACCCAACAGATACAATAGTATTATACTGGAATTAGTCCACTAAACCAAAACTGTAAGCCTGCACACACAGAAGTCCATGGCAAATTGGCAGTCAATTCCAGTAAATATAAGATTCGGACATAAAGAAGAATCGGAAAAAATCTCGTGAATATTCTAGGATTGCAAAGAAAAAAGATCTGGAGCTTTTTAATCTCAAAAGGAGAAAAAAAAATTTGCTTAAAAACACTCAGTGTATTAAAATAAGAATGTGAAACCACTCTGATAATAAAGCATTCTCATATGTTCCCAATGTGTAAGAAAACAGGATATGTAAAATGTGTGTAGATGAACACATAAAAAGGGATTTCTCACCTGTATCCAGAAGGGGAGAAAACAGGAGTAATATGTGAGAGAAAACAGGTGGAAAAAATGGTACATGGTAGAATAAACCTGTTATTCACTAATTTAATGTATAGTATTATTGCTGATGTCAGATACATTTGGCATTTGACAGCCTATTTGTTATAAGTGAAAATGAAGTGCGTCTATCTTAAAACTTCTTTCTAAATCAAAATTGTGTGTTTTGACACCTTTGCTTCCACACCCACTCAGAAAGCATTGCATATCAAAATGTTTGAGGAGATATCCTTGCTGTGGCAAGTTCTGTGCAGGCTAATAAGGCTATGGCTTTGTTGATATGTTTTAGGAGGAGAGTGTGTTTGGAAGGAGAAATTGGATGCTGAGCTTTTGTTGTGATAGCTCTAAGACTCTGTACTTTGGCTTAGAGTTCTAAGACTCCATTTGAAGAAGGAAAAAAGGAGAGAAACCAGCAGAAATGATTCAGGTGTCAAACAAAAATCTCTTCCAAGAATAAGATTTATTTCACTGTGTAACCCCTTGCCAGACGTTTGTGTTTTTGGGAAATGAAAATTTCTGTCTTGGTGGTATTAGTAAAGCAAAACCAGCTGAGCACATTCAAACAATGGACAGAGTATGTCTCTGCTAATTTTGAATTTTCTGGCTTTTGTCACTGTATGTCACAACCATAATTATTATTTAAACACAGAGGTGAACTGCAAAACACAAATGAAACTTTAGCTGAGAAATGCTGTATGAAATAAAAGTTCCTGCTAAGTGTGCAAACCTTCAGCATGGCTGCACGTTTTAATTTACCCTTGTTTAAAAGTTTGTATCTGCCATCTGAAATTGCCCCAGTGTAATGAGAAGATCCTAATGAAATATTTATGTACCAGTGAAACGTAAGTTTATCAGGTCGTCGTTGGAGAATTTGGGCACTTCCACAGGTTCAATGATGAGCAGAGATTTAGAGGCTCAATGGAGAGTCTGGCAGCCTGATGCTCACCTGAAAGCGTGGTCCAGTGCTGGGGATGTCAGGCTTTTTCTCTTGCCTTCCAGTTGGCAGATCACTTCTTCCAGTTAATGTGCAGCTCTACTAATGTAACCGTAACTCTATGGTTTTGTGCTTCTCTAGTCTGGAAAACTTCATATTTTAATGAAGTTGCTTTTTTTTTTTTTTTTTTTACTTATGCTTATAGCAGCATATATATGTATACACACAGATATAACCTCTATTTCAAAATTGGTAACTTGGAATAATGTGACTTTACAACTATTTTTGCATTGCCTTTCTAGTGCAGGCAGGTTTAGTGTTAGGACCGTCGATGCTCTGCGATGCTCGCTCCTCTCAAACTTCAGGAATGTTGGCAAGAACTGTTTAAATTGTTATGAGTTTGTTAGAAATGATGCTTATGTTGTAGGATTCTTGTATTTTAGCTGATGTGTCTTACTGAAGGCAAAAGAAACTTTGATTGTAGACACATTTTAATACTGAGAGGCAGCACCTGCAGTTGCAGAGATAGTACTCAGATATCTACGTGAAAAACACTCCTGAAAACTTCAGACATATGTGGATGTTAGGACCAGTTCAAGTAAATCAATAAAAATTCTCATTTTTTTTTAATCTACATGTATGTATGGATAGATGAAAAAGAACTCTGATGAATTCGTACTCCCTGTTCCAGTACACTTAAACTACCTCTAGCCATTCAGCTTCATCATTCCTACTCTGCAATTCTGGGGCTATTTCTAGCCAATAATAGCCCTTCTTTCTATACCTTAGAGTGCACAGATGATATGCCAGATATGTGTGTGGGGCTATTTCCATCCCTGACGGACTCATTCGGCTGAAGGAAGGAAGAAGCCTGTCCTGCTATCCAATTGCAGCCCTAATCTGGGCTCACACTAGCATGGCAACTATGGAACTTGTCTGGAAAGGCAGCATAAATTGCTACACCGGATTATGACATATTTTGTATTAACCCACTCAAAATCAATGGGATTTAGAGAGAATATAGGAAAGGTTCCGGGAACTTTTCTGCAATATCTCTCTGCTGTTAAGTCTATCTGCCTTGGCGGTGCTGGGTTGTGAGCTGATGACTCTGCTGTGTGCTCTGCAAGCATCTCTGTAGTGTACAGTTTTGATGGTAAAACTAGCTCCTTGTCCTGTCCTGTAAAATCTTATGCATATATTTAAAACTGAGGTTAAACTGGAGACAATGCTTTCCTTTGATATGCTACACCAGGAGAAAAGAACTCTCTTTTTTTCCCTTTTTCCCCATAATTGGGTGTGGTGTTTTGCTGCTGACATGTTTTTGTGTAAGGACTTTGGTTAGAAGCAGTAAGAGAAGACCAATGGAAAGCTTGAAACAGGGAATGAGATCACCTCTCAAACAATCTCTTATGTCTACACAGTTAACAAAAAGATTGTGCTGGGTTTACGGGACAGGCTGCAGAAATGGCCCCCGTAAGTAGCTGTGGGAAAAAAAAAAAAGCTCCCCTGGCTCCAAAACCAGTGGGACTGGCCTCTGGCCAGGTCAGACCCTCCCCATCCCCTCAGACCAGGGCTGAGCCATCAGCACCTCTGCGAATGCCCTATTTAAGATGGACACAAAGGAGCCTGGACCGAGGCTGGACGTGCACTGGAGAGGATGGTGAGGCGGGAGCTGCCCATGGCCTCCTTGAGCCTCCCCACGCTGGGCTGCTGCTGCCTGACTGGAGATGGCTGCAGCAGAGAGAGGGCTGAAACCTGAGAGAAATGGCCACGCAGACACCAAGGACAGCAAAGATGGAGCGGGAGGAGGTGTGCCGGAGCTGGGATTCCCCTGCAGCCCGTGGTGAGACGGCAGCAGCCCCTCTGCCACCCGTGGGGATTAACAGTGGAGCAGAGACTCACCTGCAGCCCGTGGAGAAGCCCGCGCCGGAGCAGATGTGCCAGTGCCTGAAGGGAGTCGTAGAGAATGGTCTCCACGAGCTGATGGAGGCTGACGAAGAGGTGGAGAGGCATCTGAAGCCTGTGGAGAGCCCCACACCGGAGCGGGTGGCTGTGCCCGAAGAAGCTATGACTGTGTGGGGAAGAAGCCCATGCTGGAGCCGTCTGATGGGTAAGGATTGCATCCTGCGGGAAGGACTCACAGTGGAGAAGTCTGCGGGGTGTCCCGTGAGGAGGGGATCCACGGGGCAGGGAAAAGAGTGCGAGGAGTCCCTCTCCTTTGAGAAAGGAGTGAGTGAAACGACATGTGACAAACCAACCTGCAGCCCTCCATTGCCAGTTCCTATGTGCCACTGGGACAGGAGATAGCGTCAGGGAGAAGGGAGGAGTGGGGAGAAGGTGCTTTTGAGATCTGGTTTTGTTTCTTGTCCTCTCTGAATGAGCCATTAATTAATTAAATTGATTTGTCCCCAAGCTGAGTCTGTTTTGCCCAGGGCCACCGTGGGTGGGTGATCCCTCCCTGTCCTTGTCTCTCCCTCCGGCCTTGGTGACATTTTCCCCTCTGCCTTCCTGGAGGGGGCCGTGTGAGCGCGGGGCCGTGTGGTGCCTGGGCTGCGGCTGGACTGGACCGCGACGATGATAAAAGGGTTTTTAAAACTAGATTTGTTCAACCTTTTTATTATGTTGTACAAAGAGCCCTTTCCTCCAGCAGCTTCTGTGCTGGCTGCTGAAGCAGACCACAGCTGAAAGCAAAACCTTTCCTAAAAATTTGAGAGTCCTGGCCGGAGTATGGTCCTAGACCTGGGAAACACAGGGTTACTTCTGTGTGCAAACAGTGGGCAAAGTGGATTTCGGGATGAATTAGACATGGGACCTGCTTCAGCAGTCATCAAATAATTACATGAGGTGTCTTCCTTATCTGGAGGGAAGTCTGGTCTTCGTGTAGTTTTGTAAAAGCCATGCTTACATTTCTGTCCATGAAGAGCAGTTCATATGTCCATCCTTAAAAATAATCTTTTGTTTTATCAGGTATATCTGTTCAGGGAAGCTTTAAAATGTTATAAAAGTGGATCCTGAATAATGAAAAATGAAATAATGAAATAAATAAATAATAATGAAATAATGAATAATAATAATAACGAAATAATGAAAAAAATTAAATTGGTAGCAGTAGGCAATACGATATTAAGTCACTGCAGTTTGTACACTCTGGGTGTCTGTTGTATTTCCTTTTTTTTTTTTTTTCCCCCTCTGGAACGAACTAAACAGGCTTTGGCAACACAGGGTCTTATAACATCAAACTCTACTAAAGGCAGATTTCCACAAAGTGCTTGCACAGCACAGAAAGTTTAAGCGTTGGCACTGAGACAGGTTTGTGTGGTACAGAAGAATTCTTATATTTGAGTGTTTCTATCTTACAAGCCTTTATATGTCAAACTTTAAGTGGAATTGACTGTTTATCCCAGTCGATTTTGACTAGTGACGCCTTCCAGGTTGGAGGGCGCTCCCTTCACTCTGTTTCCCATCAGCACTCCTTGACTACCGGCATGTGGTGCCAATTTGTTCCTTCTGTACAGAGAAGAAAAGAAGTTTGGATTTAATTTTAAGCCTTGACACGAGGTTTAATTTGCTAAAAAGGGGAGCTGTGCCATTGTAAATCTTGGAGGAGACACCAAGGTTGCAAAAATTGTCAGCCCAATCTGTTTTGAGCACCATTTCAGTCGTTCTGTTAAAGGAACAATATTCCTTTTCACAGCTTGTTCAGCTGTACCAAACCACACAGGTTAGCGTGGTGTTGGCTATTTAGTGTGCTTTTTAGTGCTTTCTGATCAAGTTTTTATGAGAAGAGAAATTTATGTGCTGAAAATGATTTATCAATGTATTAGGTTGGAGGGGAGAAAAAAGTTATTCTGTTTCAGGTGACTAAACCTGAAAGCACAGCAGCTTATGGCTTTGCCAGATTGATTCACAAAGAGAACAAAATCGTGTTCCCATTAACATCTCCCTAGACTGACTTCTGTAAATACATTGTGGATCTTGTACCGTTCCTTTGAGAAGAAAACTGTGGTAGAACATGATATTGGCACATGTAGGGACTCAAGTGCTGTTTTATCTGTGGTGTTGAGTCAGACCACGCTTAGTTATAAAGACTAGGTAGCGCTTTGGGCAGATTCTCATCTTGGCTATGATGGTGTCAACGGTCCCTCTTCCTTCACTGTTTTACATTGTAGAAGAGCAGAGGGTTTAGCATGAGACTCCACATCTCTGCTGAGAATTTGAATTTGGTTATTGACTTCAGTAGGGTCAGGGTTTCAGCCTCTGTCCTAATTCTTTGTAAATATTTTCTGATCCATGATGATGGAGGATCCATTATCCCTGGAAGTGTTCAAGGCCAGGTTGGATGAGACTTCGAGCAACCTGATCTGAGGGAAGGTGTCCCTGCCCATGGCAGGGGGTTGGAACTAGATGATCTTCAAAGTCCCTTCCAACCCAAACTATTCTATGATATTACCGGGGAAGGGTAGTATGATGTGATGGGGTTTGATAAATATTTACTTAAACTAGTCTGCTTAAAAACAAAACCCAATCAAACAAAAAAAAAACCCACACAAACTGACATCTTTTTTTTTAAACTCAGAAATTTAAAAATGCACCAGGAAAGATATAATACATTAGTGTATATTAAAGCTATATAATATCTTGCTTCAGTCCTTTTTATTTTAAAGGAATGGATGTCTAACCCAATAGTTCATTTATGCTCATCTGTCATGTAAGTCCTTTTTATTTCTTGGATTAAGTGCTACAGACCTAGTAAATCATAGCTGCTTTTTTGGCACCCTTCCAGCTCATGTTGTCAATCTGGGCAATGCGCATGTGTAATGTTTTAAATTCTGCAAAATAACAACATTTTGCTAACTTTTAACTTTGCGCTATAACTGACTTAGCTTTCAGGATAGTTTCCGTTTTTCCATATACCCCAGGTTACTAATACAATGACTTTAATATCTAAAATTGTTTAATTATACTGTAAAAAACCTTGCTTTATTACAAAATATCAGGGTTATGTTGTCTTGCTCCTTCTACTACTTATTCTTTTCGTGAAGAAAGCCTTCAACTCTTTTGGAGGCGGAAAAAAAAACCCTTAATAAACCCTAAAATTCTTTTTGCTATCTTACATTTACTGCTGTTTCTAAGCTACGTATGTTAATAACACAAAAAGATGTGTGTTCTTTTCTCATCCTCTGACATGGTTTACTGGGTGGGTAGATGTATATTCCCTGAAATGTTTTTCCAGATTAATCAGATTGAACTGTGATGTGTGTATAGAGAAAAAAGGAGATACTAGAGATATGACATAAACTGGACTATTTATCAAAAACTCTGCCTGCTTTTGGGTGTATGCAACTGGAATGAAATGGGACCTGGTTCTAAATTTCCAATGGCTTCACTAAACACAATGAGCTGCTAAAGGTTTGCCAAAACAGAAGGAAATGTGGATCCCATTTTGCCTTTGACTGAGAAAAAGAGTAAAATTGGGGCTAGACAGGGTGGATGGGAGCTCTGGACCTGTCCCCATGTGAGCTCGGGAGCACCTCTGGTCTGTGCAATTCAAATATCATCTCTTATGCCTCTAAGCACAAGCACTTTGATTATTTCCAGACTTAAAACTGTGCTTTATGCTGTACATCACATGCCTATTCCAGATTACAGGATTTATGGAGAGGAGGTGTTGGTTACTTTGCAGGAAGTCATGTAGCCACCTTATCTGTGCACAGCTCCTTACTTATCAGCTCTGTCTCCGAGATCTTTTTCTCTTAGTATTTATAATAGGATAGCTGCTACTCCTGAAGGTGAAGGAAGAGTGCAGTTAGATGAGCTTCTACAGCCTCTCTGATTACTACTTTGTGCTTCACTCTAACTCCTTAGAGGAAAGATCCATTTAACCCTTTTGCTGCTCTCAGTCAGAAATACCGTTTTCCTACTTGCTAAGCATCACTGCTATCTGATATATGTTTGATGGACTTATGCGTGTTACGTTTAATCATACATAAGACCATTTGAAACACTGTCACTTCTAAAATTTAACCTGAATTTATGAAATTCTACTACATTCCAGTAAAGAAGGTAGATGCTCCAGAAGAGCTGATTAGCCTGTGATCCATCATTCCCATTTCTACAGCTCAGTTTACTCCACTACACTTGAGTTATGCTAGTGAGCATTATGCTTTTATTGCAAGAGTTTTGCATTTGATGATGGCAACATGGATTTCAGTGCATGGAGCGGTCTGTCTGTGTGTCCGTCTGATCTAGAAACCAGCCTCAGATTCGAGTGAACCCCATGCTGATTCCTGCTGAGAAAAGCCTGCTGACCCGGCGCCAGCCCTCCCTCCACCCCAGGAACGGGGATTTAAGTCAGCTGCTGAAATCTGGCTCAAGCCCTGGGACTGCTCACCTCCCACCGTCCCGCCGACAGCAGGAGATGCTGTTAGAGAGGGGAAGTTTCTCCTAGGAGGAGACCTCTCCAAGCTCACTTCTCATCCCAATTCTCCTAATATTTCCATTTAGGGCAAGGCGACAGCTCTGTTTGGGACTAGAGGGATGCCCAAGGTCTTGTGATGAAGCACAACCTTGTTTACCTGCAACAAACAGAGAAAGGGAGAGAGAAATCCTTTCTCACGTGACTACTGGGATTGTCTCGGGCATCCTCTGTTGGTCCCCGCAGATAAATTGCAGTTGTAGGCACGCAGTGTTTGTGCAATTAATCAAGCACGTTCTGAAGCCAGTGTAATTTGGAAAGATGACCATTTATAGAAGATTTGTTGTTCACTGACCGCAGTTACAATTATCTAGGAGAACAGATAGGTCAGATTTATTTAATTTGCTTTTTTTGGTAAAAGCAGTATATTCTGTTAAAATTGGCTAGCGAAAAGATTTGTTTCCATGCGGGTGTGTATTTCAACACTGCAGAAAAATGGTTATTTCATAAGCTTGAACATCAATCTTTGGATTTACACAAATTTTAAATAATATTCCTAAGAGTTTGTAACGGGAGCCAAGAGTTATTTTCTGGTTATTAATCTTTCTCCGCTATCCAAAAACATCCCGAAACTTTGTTTAGCTGTACAGTCTCTTCAGACTGTTGATTGTACTGTACTGGGGCTGAGAATGTTTCAGTTTATGTAACCAGTCTCTCTGTTTAAATTTCAATGACAGATCTTTTCATTTTGTTTACAGCCAAATAACAATGCAAACATGTCATGCTACAGCCGTAGACATGGTGTGCGGTCATTGAAAAGGGCATTCACCAAATTGATTTCTTGGTCTTATCCTCTTAAAACTTATTAAAAGCATTTCATTGTTACGTAGGGCTATTAGTGAGCAAAAACAAGCTTTCCTTATTTACAGAAGGATGATAGCTGGTCACTCTGTCTTCTCAGTTATTAGTTGTTTGGTTAATCAGAAAGCTGTGTTATTACAGTGATTTTTGTAGATTGCAGTTAAGCAGAAAAAGCACACATGGCATAATGGTGAAATGTTTTACTGCAAACCCAAATACTTAACTCACATCATATCTTTAATCTGTTTACAGCATTGCAGTATTTAAATTGTTTGCATGGATTTGATTATCAACTTTTACGTGGATATATTCGTGCTGTAGTGTTTGGTAACACAAACGTCAATGTGAGGCAGCTTTCTGGGCATAATTAATACTAACTGACAATTTGCAAGTGAATTCATCTAGTCTCTTCTGGGTTTTCCATCTGGTCCTTATCATGCAAAAATATCCAGTCAGCAGTGTTCAAGTTGTTTTCAAAATTCTTCCCCACTTTCTCTACGCACAGAAGACTCTTGCTATTTGGCCTTGATAAAGTTTCCGAACCTTCCTAGCAACTTCTTTCTGCTCTTCTAGGAAAGTGTAACAGCTTCTAGTTGTTACAGCATAATAAATGTTAGTCTTTTCCCTGATATTTTAGAACAGATTTTTGAGATAGCTTAACGATGCAGTCTGAATCTAGGGTCTATTTTTGGTGACTGCAAAGAAAAAAAACCTCATCCTAAAATCCCGTTCATAAATTTATCAGTCTCTGTCTTGAAACTAGTTGAGTATTTTCCGTGCACGGCTTTGCCTACGGTATGGAGCACTGGGTGGCTATGCAGGAATGATGTTCGTCTTGTGCTTAACCACTGTTTTCTGATATCCAGCCTAAATTCACTGACAACAGGTTTATACTCTTTTATATCTGTGCCAGCATTAAGATCTCATCTTCACTTACCTTCCTGCTATCCTGAACAGTCATGTTCCTCATCTTCTGCTGCTTTGCCTAGGATTAACATCCCATCTCGAGCTTGTACTTTGAATAACTGTATTTAATTACGTTTATACTAATCTGGTCAAGGACACGGTACATCTATAGGAAATATAACTACCCTTCTGTGTATGGATGACACCCGCTGACTGTATCGCCCGCGGACTTCACCTTTATAGCAAAATCATAAATGAAGTGCAAAGGCTTGATTTGAAAGTCTTTTTTAAGGAACTTCCCCAGTATCTTTCCTCGAGAGCATAACATATCAAGGTGGGTACTTCATATTGTTTATTTTTCATTCTTTTTTTCTGCTTTCCACCTCATTTCTCTTCCTTCAACTTCATTTTCTTCTTCATGACTGTTGTGTTTATGGTAGATTTTCGTGGTTTTAACAGGATTGATAATTACTGTCTTGTAAAAACATTTACCATTTACCACTCTTTCCTTTTTCATACATATAAAGAGTATAGGGCTAGCATATGTTTGAAGATTCCCCAGATAAATATTTATTTATTTATTTACTCCCCACTTAGAAATTTTGTTTTCATGATACTCAATGGCTTAAATACATTTGCTCAAGATTTCTGAACATCTGGCAGCCTGGGAAAAGCAGTAGATCCTAATGGTCCCCTGGACATCTGGAAATCCTAGAAACATCACCCACAGAGAAGTGCAGTGAGGCTTGTGTTTCCAGGAAATATCCAACCTGCTGCTCAAACAGCGCCTGCATGGTCGGGGCGTGCGCAGTAAATCGGACTTTTCCTGGAATCATGAGGCTTACAGACCATATATGACACAGTGCGTGCACACGGGTTCCTCTTTGAAAAATTCCAGATGAGATGTGTGGCAACCATTGCTTGTTCCACTCTACTGTGTGCATGTTCTGGAAAAGAGAAAGAAAAGTCGTTTCAGTTTTAGTATTGTATTCCCACTTGTAGTTTTGAGATGTTGATGGGAATAAGAAGCCCCAGATAAGGAGAGAGTATTTAAATGGTATTTCCTCAGTAAACTTAAACACATGTTTATCTGACTAATTTTATTTTTTTCTTCTATGAAACTCGTGCCTGTTCTTCCTAGAATTTTTATTTGTGTATTACCCAACCCAGGATACAGCTTCAAAAGTACTCTTATAGCTCAGAATGTGTGGCTGTGGATAACATAGAGCTTTGAAATGGAAGTGGGTCCGTAAGAACCTTCTTAACCTCTCTGAGTATAGTATTTTGTGTCAATAACTGTCTCCACAAAGGCAAGTATCTAATCTAATGCTGAGATGGGGACCAGAAGCCAGATGGATAAGATATAGAATGTGAGGCAGTGCTGTGGAGACAGCACAAAGAGCAAAAATTCAATGAAGTGACTAAAGAAACTTGTCTCGAGCCAATATCATCAAATACTTTCTGCTACTGGACAACAGATTACTATGACTGTCCACCACTGTTGTATAAAAAATTTTCATAAAGGAGCCAAAGATATGTTAAGTGAACTTGTAGGAAATGAGGAAGAATATGGCAAAGGTTTTGATTAAAAAACCCAGAAAGCAAAACTCTCAAATTTCCAAGAAACATTATTTTTTCTTTGGAAAGAAAACATAAACACACCCCATAGTTCTGAAGAAAGACACATGAAATGCGAGGGAGTAAGGGATTAATTCTTCTCCTACATCAAAACCAGGATCAAATACCCAAAATCTCAACTATATTAACTCCTGGGCACCTGAGGATGTTTAATAGATGATTATTTCTGAGAGGAGGATGTGTGGCAGAACTATCTAGCAAAGAGAAATCCCATTCACATGCCTGAGAACTTCAGGCAATGTCTCGAAAGAAAAGTTCTCAAAGCTCTGGTAAGAAAATAGCAGCTGTGAATCATGCCATGCAGTATTAAAGAATTTAGAAAGCACTCTAAGAAGTTCCATATCAATGCTTTTTCTTAAACGTATTCAACAAACTGACTATTTCTCTTCAACGTTTTCAAATTTCAGCTTTCTCTCCATTCTGCTTTTTAGCAGTAGAACTGCTCAAAAAAACTTGCACGGTTATAGCTTTTAGTGTAAAATCCCTGGATTTCTTGCCTTTAATTTTCCTGCTTCTCAATAGGTTTAGAGAGAATTTCAAAGTTATAGCCTAAAAAGTGAATATTAAAAGAAAGAGATTATAAAAGCAATTGTAGAAAAGTTTGGGAACTCATAACTTGTAACTCTTGTTATAGCTACAGCAGAACTGCATATGTGAACATGTCATTTTGTTCTCCCAGAGTGCTCTAGGGTGAGAGAATAACTTATTGAATCTTTGATTTCTCATTAGTACTTTGCTGATTCATCACTACAAAATGCATTGCCAATAGTTGTGGTGGAAGAAAGAAATTTAGACTCCCAGGCTCCCTGAACAAAGCATTTCAGAAACTCCTTCTGATTAACATTTCTTGATTTCCTATTAATATTTGTTGAATCTCACACCTCTAGAAGTGTAAATCACTTAAGGAAAATGCTTTGGGAATCATTGCTTCATCCGATTCCTTGGAAAAACTTTAACAACTGGGATTGAGTTGCTGGAGCAGGCTTATTGTGGGAATTCTACAACTCAAGTTAGGATTTTTTTTTCCTACTCCTAGTCAAAACACAGCTGTAATTTACATAATTTACATTTGTTATTGTGGGTGGGTTTTGTTCTTTTTTTTAAAACAGTAAAAATAATAACTGTATACATTTCTGTGGGCCTGGCTTATACAGAGGTCAGAATGGATCATTCCAAGGTTTTTCTTGTCTTGAAATATTAAAGTTGTGTAATGTTCTGCTTCCCAAGAGCAGTCTCAGCCTTCAGACTGATCAACAACAACTACTAAAGGTCTCACTTGTTATTTTTTGTTGTTTTCTGACTTTTCTTTCCAGAGTTTATTTATTTGAGATCTTTGGAACAAGTCTGATGAAAAATTTTGAAATGGTGGATTAATGAAATCTGTGACAAAAATGTGTTTCCATACAGCATATTCTTGTTCACTAGACACACCAAAGCTGGCAGCCATAGGACAGATAACTTTTGAAATAGCTCAAAAATTTTGCTTTCCTGTGTATATCAAGTAAATTTTCTCTACTTTATGATTTTAGTAATAGAACTAATGTACAGGATAAACTAAAAAATTAACATCTCAGGAAAGCTACATTTTAACCTCTCTGGCTTCTCATCTGCTGTAATAGATGGGAATTTCCACTTCTCTATCCTCTCAGTTGTATACTGTAAAACCTGTTAGTGTCACTGGAGATTATACGGGTGTTTCTATGGAGAAATTTAGTCTATATTTTACATATATGAAACTGCTAAAAATTGTATCACATTCCTAAAATGATTGCTGCAGGACAGTTGATATCCAGCTAACTCATGCAAAGCTGCTTTTAGACCATCCAAGGTATGAGTATGTAGGGAATGAGAAGATAGGAAAGAAAGCCTAGTTTGCTCAAACAAAACAAGTACCCTGGGGTATAAATAAATAAATATAGAAAAGAAATAGAAGAATATGTGTTTCATCCCTCACTTTGAATAGTTGCCACTTGGTGCTGGAAAACTGCTATACAAGCTCTCCTGATTTAGATATGTGCTGGGTTGCAAGGGTCTCTCTTCTAGGTAGAAAGGTGAGTCCCTTCCAAAAGTGGGTTTGGAAGTTGTCCCTGATTATCCTCTGGAATGAGGAAAGATAGCAGAAAAATAAGTTGATGCCTAGAGAAGGAATGTATTTTCAGTTGTACAGATGGAGTTACTGTTAAAAATGAAGTTTCATTATGTTCAACAGTCTCTGGTGTCACGACAGCAGTAGAAAGGATAATCTTACAATAACTCATAACCTTGATCTCCACCTGCTGTAGAAACATGGACATGGTATGTCTTGACATATGTGACATATTCAGCAACACACAAGTTGGTATAAATTGTATTATGATCATGTGAAAACACAGAACAAGAGTTTGAGGGCAAGAGGAGAATGCCCCGTGCTTTGCTCCTTGCCTGGTCGCCAACGGGCTGACGCTTTACCTCCAGCTGAGAGGTCAAGTGCATGGTCGCCTCTATCACTGATGCTCTTTGGGTTGACCAAGTGGTGCAGCTGCCCTGCTCGTGCAGCAGATGTGCTTAATCTCAAGATGTTTTTGGTCTCCTCTGACCTGGGGCATGGGAACCTCAGTGCATTTCCCAACCCAGGTCTCATTAGCGTGCTGCAATTAGATTATTGGAAGAATGAGTTGACAAAAGGCACGTATTGTTTATAATTTGTGCTAGTGATAAAACTTGCTTTGGACTGAGATTTCATAAGCCTGTCTACGTATCTTTTGCCATTCAACGGATCTGATACAGAAAAACAATGTATACTAAAGAGAACCTTTTAAATAGTTGCATGCACTAAAATATTCCCTTTTTATATTGCTTCAAGAAAGAATTTAACAGTTCTATTCTTCAACTTCCTTCTCTGATGTATGTTTTTTTTTCTTGCATTTATTGATGTACTATTTTAACAATATAAACTATGTAAACTGACTGCTTTTTCTTGCATATGGAGCTTTTCTTAGAAGTTCATGAGTGGATTTTATTAGAACTGAATTCTACAAAGTTTGTGACATATTAAACTATACTTAAACTACATCTTTTTGTCATAAACCACTAATGTCTCTCTGAACTGTACTTTTCTCAATAGAATATTTAGGAAATAAAAGCACCATTTAATTTTATTTTTAAGCATGCTTAAATGAACTAATGTTACTGCACTTTATTGCAATATATTGTATATCCCAAATGATGTGATTCTGCACAGTAATATTTTGAGTATTGATTTTTTTTTTTCCAGGCAAGACTTTTTCTGGAAGTTCCTGCCAAAGTATATTACTTTTATTATATACTCTATTATACTGCATAAGATATTAAAAGTATCTAGCTTTCCCCAAAAGACATACTGAATTATATTTTACCTATAGCTTTGTATTAAATGCCAGTAGATACAATAAATGTGGCCTGCAATCTGAAGCATTAATTAATGATTACATTAAAAAGATATTATTTTTTTTTATTGTGTCCCTGCCCATGGCAGGGGTGTTGGAACTAGATGATCTTCGAGGTCCTTTCCAACCCTAACCATTCTGTGATTCTATGATTGTTACAGTGATTTAGTGTAGTGGTATGATGTGGGATTACTGATGTCCCTAAACATGATGAGACTTTTTGAGGAATTCAGGATGTTTTCATTTCTTTCCGCCTTTGTGAATAGATGTGAAAAAACTTTACACAAAGATCACAAACCTTACATGTGTGTACTCTGCAAGACTAAGAAATTGCTGAAGTTTAATAAAGAAAAAGGGGGATTTTAGGTAGAGTAGGCTATCCTGACAGTCACAGGCTTATTATTTCCTCTCACTTTAATGGTATTTCTGGTGTCTGTTTTGTGCTACAGGCTGAGGCTTGGTAATATCTTTTGTTAAAATAGAGTAGAGATGGTCCAAGTTAATTGTATTGATAGAATTGTTAACTGGAACTTCGGTGTGAACTTCTGGTTATAAACATAATTTATAGTTTATTTAAATACAGTAATATTTGTAATTTATGCTAGCACAGATCATTGCAACACATAAGATACCAGTAGCTCTTATTTCCTTTTTGTCTGGCAACTTTTCCCCCCCTCTGCACACATCTCAATGGTGTATTATTTTTCATTGTGGCAACACTTTATAATACAGATAAAGTTAAAGGGAATGTCAGCTTCAAGCTTTGTGTCCTGTGCTGCTGTCCTGTAGTAAATGGTAAACACTTTCCTGTAGTAAATGGTTCCGTTGGACTGTTTTCACGCAGACGTTAAGGTGGCCCTTCTGTTTGTCACTGGTACCACAGAACGAAATTTCCCATGCGCCGAACAATTAAAACCAACACATTTATAGTATCTAAATGGTGTTATTCCTCCAAGTCCTGAACTGAGTTGCATTGTGAAGCTGCTCTGTCTGCTACTGCTGAATCTCCCACCAAAGAATTTTGCAAGTACCCTCTGGCCAAATAAGACTTCTGGAATTATAAAATATACTGGGTCTATTTTTCTTTCCCTTCAATAGGCAAAGTTTAACAAGACCAAAGCCTGCTGGACAAATAAAAAGAACTAAAGAATTGAAAGAACTTGCAGAAAAAGCAGTTTCAGGCTGCTTTAATTATCCATAGATGCCAACAGGCACAACAAGGAGGAGATTCCTATCAACAACGTGACAGATATTTTTTTATTCTATAGTGATCCTGTCAGTAAAAGAAATTTAATATAGACTCTCTTATCACTCTACCATCTCGTTTAAGTGTGCAGGTGACTGAGTAATGGACCCCAGGAAAATTAATCTTCTCAGAATCTGTAATTTTCTGACACAGACAAAACATACTGTGCTGGGAAAAGGGATGAGGAGAAGCAGTACTTCTACTGCAGAGTATCTTTCCAGTGTATGTTATTTCTAAATATTGCAGCAAAATTACAAGAGTAGCAGCATTATGCTGTTGTGTGTTTGACTGTTGAGAGGTTTGCAACCTTATTTATACTTATCTTGTTGAATGAGACGTAAAAGGCAGGGTATTTTGCAGCATCATTTATTTGTTTAAAAGCTGTATAGAGAAGTCATATTCCCTCAAACAGGTTATAATTTGCACTCTGGGAATTTGTATTTATGTGGATAAATATATATATATATATGAAGAAATATATATATATCTTTATAGAGGTAGCAGCACTTTGCTGTCACTGGGGAGAGTCTCCAGCTTGATCTCTGCATTATCTAGGTGGTTCTGCTCAGCATGCTTCCCTCTTCCCTCCATCCTGGGTGCTCAATAAGCCCCTTTTCATGACACAGTTTCCACAGATCTCAGCAACTTGCCCAGTGCTTGAACCTGTACTATCATTTCTGCGGCTGATCCAGATATACTGACCCTCAAACCAATATGTAAAGAACTTTTCAGGCATGGTTATGGCATAATGTAACTATTTTTCTTCTCTGTAGAATACGATCCTCAGTGCTTGAAAAGTGCATGATGTGCTTTGTTATTTTCCAATGGCATAAGGAGGTGATAAATGTGGTTACCAAAGGAGTCAACTGCAGTCAGCTGAGTTGCAGGATGCTATCCAGGAGTGGAGCAGCAGGGCAAGGCAGGTGTAGGCAGTGCTGGCAAATACCTGGTGCTGCACCTAACCCATCTCCTGTCAAATAGCTTCCCTGCAAAAGCACTCACAGTGAGCAAACATTGCGTGTATAAAATAAGTAATGCTGCGTTTAGAGTGGAGCAGTTTGTAAAAGTAAGAGAGAAGGTATTCTATAATTAATACATAATATTATAATAAAAATAATAGAGAATGACGATTTATTGCCCATCTTGCTATACAGAAATGTATATGCATGTATAAAGATATAGACAAATTTGCAGTGTGGCAAATATTTATTAAGAAAAGGATTTGGCAACAAAAAGTTTTAAATTCTCAGACCTGAAAGATGCAAATCAGTGTTCTCATTCCTCTAACATAAAGAGGAAGATAAGCAATTGGGACAAAGTTTCAGAGAAAATTTGTGGTGCAGAATTGAAAACTAGATACCATTCTAATGCTTAATAGCAAGATTTCATATGATCTTAATCAACAGATAATTTACATTGTCTCAGAACTTATTTCTGGTTGTTTTCAGCTGCTGTAGGTGTATGTTCTGATATTTTGACAAAGGCAAGAGGTAAAAACATTCCTTAACTTAAAAAGATGAACAAACTGGTGCTGAAATAACTTAAAACTACTCTGTCTTTCTGAGGAAACTTCAGAGGAACTGTACCTATGTGTGCTTGTCTCACACTTGAGGATTTTAGGAGGATTTGCTGTTTTGATTTGGGTTATAATCGAACCTCAACGGGACTTTTCTCATAGGCATTACTGATCCATGATCCCCAAACCAGGTAGGATGGGAGAAATATTTTTCTCATTACACTTGCAGGCTAATGTCCGTGTTAAAGATTATTGGAGAGCGGGCAGGGAGTTTCTTTAAGCTAAGGGATTCAATTCTTCACGGTGCTGAGAATATTTTCCAAGTGTGTTTCCCCTTCCGTGGAGCCCGGGGTCCTGAGCATCCCAGTCCATGGAGATCGTTCCCCTGGCTGGATGTAAGTTCTTAAAAACACAAAGATAATATGGGAAACACACTCTTTCGAACTTATCTCTCTAGCCCTGTTTAATAAATGATGTGTTCATGATCTTTTAACATCAGTAACAATTTGTTAGTCATATTACACTGTAGAAGAGAGAGACTGGGAAGCTATCTGAACCATTTTAAAACTTAAATTAGCCACCATAAAGTGCAGAATAAAATTATAAAGACTTTCTTGTAATACAAAATTCATAGAGACAAAACTCTAATTTCCTGATGGATATATGATATTAATGTAACGGATACCTCAGTGTAGTTAAATTGCATTAAATGGTTATTAATGCTTGAATAAACTTCAAGGAAGTGGGTACTGGTTGAAATGGGATAATATTTTGTTCTGCTAAATTATACGTTAATTGGTATTTCCTCCCTTGTAAAAGGACCTAAAGGGCTTAATAAAATATGTGGTAGAAACATTATTTTTTCTTCTTGAGATGTTAAGTCTAGAGTTTAACTGGAAACATTTCAAATCATTCCCAGAAAAATTAGTCGGCACTCACGATGACATGGCTTACAGGACTCCCCAGAGTAAATAGTTGTGACTTTCAGTTATTCAGGAGTAATATGCAAGGGAGGGAAAGAAAAGTTACAAGTGAATTGTTCGCTGTTTTATTTTCAGCTTTGAAATTGTACTTACTTTGCTTAGGTGTAGGTAACTACTTCCAGCGTGATGTCATGAATAAGGAAGCCTATTGACACAACATGGGGAGACCGTTATTCCTGGGCTAAGAGAGGAGGAGAACTAGAAAACAGCCTCAACCCCTATCTCTGGATAATTTGGAGATGTATCAGCAAATCAGGACAAGATTGCTTAAGAAAACCTCATTTAATACATCTGATTCAGTAGTCTAAACTTTCCTAAAGTGATTTTTATTCCTTCTTTGTAGAGCTGCTTATTCCTTGTCGATTCAGAACTGAACAAAATTGTTAGGCAAAAAATAAGTACGGTATTCCTACATGGAAATATCAAATATGGATACTCTTTTATTTGGAGAAGGAAAAGAGAAGAAAAAAGTCTTTATATGAATGTGTATATCCTTATATTTATGGATTTATTGGTATTATGAATAAGCTTCCCTTCACTTAAGTGCAGTATTATTGAATCTTTAACAATTACAGAAAACGAGATGTTTCCACCTTTACTTCTAAAAGAACTTTAGTTGATTAATGAGTGAATGCATACAGATAATTAACTACATCACAGAAAGGAAGTAAAATTTATTTCCTTCAGAACACAGAAGTTAGTGAGGAATCTTCAACCTTTCACTGTATAAAAACCATTCATGTCTTGATTGGAATGTTGTTGGGTTTTCTAAGGCATGGAATGGTTTGGGTTGGAAGGGACCTTCAAGATCATCTAGTTCCAACCCCCCTGCCATGGGCAGGGACACCCTCCACTACACCAGGTTGCCCGAAGCCCCATCCAACCTGGCCTTGAACACTTCCAGGGATGGGGCAGCCACAGCTTCTCTGGACAACCTGTTCCAGTGCCTCACTGCCCTCAGAGTGAAAAATTTCTTCCTTACATCCACTCTAAATCTCCCCTCTTTCAGTTTAAAGCCATTGCCCCTTGTCTTGTCACTATATATCCTTGTAAAAAGTCCCTCTCCAGCTTTCCTGTAGGCCCCCTTTAGGTACTGGAAGGCTGCAATAAGATCACTCCGGAGCCTTCTCTTCTGCAGGCTGAACAGCCCCAACTCTCTCAGCCTGTCTTCATAGCAGAGGTGTTCCATCCCTCGAATCATCTTCATGGCCCTCTGTTGGACTTGCTCCAGCAGCTCCATGTCCTTCTTGTGTTGGGGACTCCAGAGCTGAATGCAGTATTCCAGGTGGGGTCTGTTTTCTCTGCTCCTCCTGGTCCCTCTCCCCATATTAAAATCGGATCCTGTCTTACAGGTTCCTTATAAAATTTGTATTTTTCAGGTGATACTGCCTGGGAAAGACAAAATTGCAGCCCCCAAATATCCTCATCTGAGAGATTCTGCTAGTGTAACTTAAAGCAAATCACAGAGAAAGAGTGAGGTTAGCCAAAGTTTTTGAGCTCTGTGATTTGTCTTAGAAGAAAAACATGATAGCGGAATTAGATCCATTTGATGCAATATAAATACTTTCATATTTACAAAGAATGGGCAAGTTCCCATTTCCTGATTGCCGAAGGAATTGTATAGGAGATAGCATTTTTGTTTCCAGCCAAGTGTGATCCCTTTCATAGATTTAATTCAGGGTCTGGCTGCAACAGTTTCTCCTGGTGTGCCTAGTCTTTTCTGAACATTCTCCAGGCTTCTCTTTCTGCTTATTTTTCTTTAAGACAAATCTTCAGAAAACCCTTTTTCCACCTGTGCTTTGGGTGCATCCTTGCCCCAGGTACTGACGTGGGTCTGGGTGTGGAGCACAGGGTGACGCAGTTTCAGCCACCTGGGTACGTAAAGGTCATCTGACAACTGACCTTATCTGAAGGCTGGTAATTGAAAAAAGTTGCTTTCAAGGAGGCTTTATCCATTTGCAAATGCATGTAAGCATAACTGATTGTAAACAAAAACAATTTTATAAAAGCCAGGCGCTGCAGAGCCCTTATCGCAAACTCGTGTTGGCTTGTCAGAGGGATCTTGAGTAAGTTATGGCTTAATGTAACTTTTCAGTAGTGTAGGAAGTTTGATGATGGAAGAATAAAGCCATTAACTGAAGAAACTTCACTGAGAATACAATATTATTGTGATTTTTACTTTAAATCCTATTCATCCTCAGCCGATGTCAGGAGAAACCCTCGAGTTCCCGATCAGACCCTGGCAGGCAGCTCACGTGGGTGCTGTAGGTTATCTGAGGCAGAGCAGGGTGTTGTGAAACTTGCAGTGCACGGTGAGTGAGACCACCCTGAGCCCCGCAGGGACTCTGTTTCTGAAGACGAAGCTCCCTGGGAGCATCCCCTGGTTTTGGCTGGCCAAGTCCTGCCGGTGCCGCAAGCTGAGTGCAAGGGATACCTTGTGCTGCTCGCTGCGTCGCTGAGTTCATTGCTGCTTGGGAAAAAAAAATAATTTTAAAAACGTCAAGTTCAAGTCATTTTTACCCTTAAAAATATGTTTTTCTGACAAATTAAAAATAATTTATTTATATGGGATGATTCTGAGATGTAACCTGTGTGCTATCCAGCAATTAACAAGCGTCACCTGAAGGCACCTGATGAACTCTCCCTTGCAAGGAATGTGATGAGTCTTATTCTTCTGAGCAGAGGGTTATAGTTTGGTCCCAAAGGAAACAACACCTTCATTATCGTTTGGGGTCCTCATTGTGGCACCCTCTGGAAAGGTGTGCTTGACAAGGGACTGCACTCAACAGTTTCCGTTCACACAGGGGTTAAAAAACAAACAAAAAAAATATATTCCCTCCACAACAGGGATTCACATGGAAAAGTCTGTGACCTGACTTATCTGGGAGGTCAGGCTAGATAATCCAAAGACTCCCAAGGGGTATTAAAATCTAGGAACTGTTAATATAGAACCACTGTGCATCTCTCTCAGTATTACGAATTGGTGCAAGGTTATATCCATGCTTGTGTAGAGAGTATTGATGAGCATTTTTAGAAATAAACTGCTATTTTGGGGTGTTATTACCATTTTCTCCAGAGCAGAGGAAGCTCAGAACTAAGTATGGCTCCACCCGGGAGGAGTGATTTATGGGATGATCTCTCTGAGCTCTCAGTCTTTTCTTTCTCAGCTCAAATACTCCGCACAAGAATGGAAACACTTTGTGGGCTTCATCTTAATACGGACTCCCCCACCCCAAAACAAGATCTTTATCCAAAGATTTTAATTAATTGCAAAAGTTAAAAATAAATCGTGCTGGAGTACCATTGATAATCCTCCTAGGCTGGCTTTCATTCATGTTAATGTGTAATACAGCCACAGTAAGATTTAATTTTAACCATAATTATAAAAGTTTGAAATTAAATCTTACTAGGGATGTGTTCTCCATTAATATGGACAAAAACTGATCTGGGAGGATTATTATGGGGGACACAAGAAAGATTTAATTTTTAACTTTTATAATTAATTCAAAAATGTGATAAAGGATTTTGTTTCAGGGGAGGGGGAGTGCTCTCCAGACCACTAAGACATCCCAGCAGTCTTTCAGAGCCATCTTAATTACAGCCACAAAGAATTATTTGTTAGAGAATAGTGGTCAGGAGCTCAAACTGCTTCTTTTCTCCAATGATAAATGTGCAGGCACTTCGAAACTTGCACTGAAAGAAGCACTGCAGTTCATGGTGAGGAAAGGAGCTCAGAGGGACGTATATGTCTGTGTGTGCATATACATATATTTGTGTGTGTATATGTACAGATACATGAACACATGGAGGTAGAAACACACATTTCTATATGAAAGTGTATATAGATACGTAAATATACATGCATTTTATGCAAACATATACAAAACTTGTAACGAAAAAATGCATTTGTTAATCTATACGTTTCTAATACTTTATACACGTACATCCACACAGATGTACACAAACATGTGGGCTGCTCTTTTTCCCCTAAAAAAAAAAAATGCTGTGATAAGACAAAAAGAAGATTAGTAGAAGCGATTTCTTTCAACATATGCAATTGTATTTGGCTGCACTAGACTTTGCTGCATTTCTCAGGCAGCACAGCAGGCAGAGCACATAAGTAAATTTACTGAAAACTTTCTATCAAAGATCAGATTATGTCATAATTAAATAAACATATGAAAAAGATTAAAAGGAATCAAGTACTAATTTCACAGGTACATGTTTAGGAACCAGCTTCAGCTTTAAACTCCAATTCTTCTCTGAAACGCTGTGCCTTGATGATTTCATATTTATTGTATCTTAGTAACTTCCACATCAAATGTACACATTTTTCCAGTCTTATTTGAGCTCAGCTTGTGTTCACCTTCTCTTTTTGCTGCTTTGTTTTTTTCCTTGTCTCGTCTTGAAATTTCAGCATTCGATCTGAAAATTCAGGAAGATTCTTTCGTTTTTGTGTCAAGAAATAAAATTGAGTGATGTGTCTTGGTGAGGATGCACAGAGTTCAGAGCCAGATTTAAGTCCTTATCCTGACAGTTCCTCATCAGCTGGGGTTCAGTTTTAAATTTTTCATAAAAGGTGGTAGCTCTTTATGCTTTATTGAGAAAGTGCATATTTATTATGGTATGAATAATGTAAAGGCTTTTTTGTTATTACTAATGTTATTTTAGTTTTTGAAGGTTGAGTATTTTACAGTTTCTTATAAATTTTAAGTTGATTTTGTAACAAAATAGAACAGCATCTATTTTTTATTTGTAACAATCACTCCAGAAAAGTCTGAAACCATGAAAAACAATACTCTTGAAGAGTAAAACTGTGTAGACAGTGATGAACATTTTTGCAGAAGTCTGCATCCTTGCAAATATGTATGAAGCTAGTAGCAGGCTATTTCTCCTCATCTTCATGTTTTTCAAAAATACATTTGTATTTACAATGTCTCCTCTAATTAAATAATTATCGAAGCAAAATGTGAACAACTCCATCTTCCATTCCTTAATTCAGTGAAATGTTTAACATAGTTTGTGGTTTTCATTTATGTTGTAGATTTTTTTATGAGCATCTGCTTTCATTTTTTATTCTCCTTTCTACAAGTAATCAGGTTTGGACCACACTCTAAACCACATTATTATGAAATTCTGTAGTTATACAAGGCAGATTCTTCCTGCATTAGCACCAATAACCCCTCCTCGCTGTACACTTGCATTA
The DNA here is from genome assembly GCF_009769465.1 of Tauraco erythrolophus. NCBI lineage: Eukaryota > Metazoa > Chordata > Aves > Musophagiformes > Musophagidae > Tauraco > Tauraco erythrolophus. The sequence continues at coordinate 41,763,020 of NC_141472.1, read as the reverse complement.
GTAAGGTCACAAAGTGGCCACAAGTAACCAAACAGTGATGGGTGGAAGAGCGTTTCCAGATAGAAATGATCTCTGAATGGCCTCTATAGTCATTTAAACCTCAACTTGGCTGCGGGATGCACTAGGATACACAGAGCAGGTTACTTTGAATTTCTGCCTCGCTGCCTGTAAGACCAGGAATTGGTATTTCCTAGGAAAAAGGGTGGTATTTTGTGCAGCATGTGTCTCTGGGAGAACACCCTCTGGCTGAAAAATGTGCACACACCATGCGCTACTTCTGCCCTTGGTAGTGAGTTGAGGGCTGCTTAATTTCACCTGTCCAGTTAAAAAAAAACAAACTTCCCAACAGTGATAGTTCCTTTTGGTGATCTGAGCTAGGAGTGGCAATTACTGCTCCACCTCGTTGTTTTGGAGACGAGCTCTTTTACTGATGGTAACGTGCTAATACAGTCACCTCAGCATTGCCACATTCCCAGTAAAATAAATTAGGAATCAATTTGGAATCACTGTATAATAGAGCTTTTATTGGTGTCCCTTTTTTGCTACTGTACACGCGAATTTGCTCCTGGCATGCTGTTTTTTTTACGTATTTTTTACAGCAGAAAACATACCGATGGATACAGTAAAAAAGGACTAAATTAGGTACTTCAAAATTAAATATTTGACATCTTTTGTTTTTACAGATACTTTCATTTTAATCTCATTTGTGACAAACAGCTGCTACCTGTTACAAAACCTTTGAAATAATAATAATGATAATACAATCAAACTATCAGGGAAAGTGTCTTTTTTCTTTTTCATTTTTTTTTCTGTATTTTTCTTTCAGAAAAAACACTGGGTCTTAGTCAACAATGCGATATGCAATAACCTCCTTTTCAGCTTGTTTTGTTTGCCTTCTCCTCTTAATACTTTTCTACAAGGCACTTTTTGTGGTGTGTTACAGGCTTTTTGAATAGTCAAACAAAGTTTGACGTCGATGGAGAAAGCCATGGAGTGTGCCTATTGACTTCAGTGGTCTTTGAGTCTGGCTTATAATAAGTGGTTATATGAGGAACAGCATTAATGCAGGGAAATGCTAAAAAGTGAAGATATATTCATAGGGTGAGCTTTTCCTCTTAGAACTATGTACCTGAGGAAAACTTGTTCTCATAATCACTTATATATAAGTATATATATCACTATACTTACTAAAATTACAGTGTGGAATGAATGAAAATCCGAGATATTTAACAAATATATTCTGAGGATCTCAAAGTTGTGAAATAGGTAATAACAATTTTCTGTTACTAAGCAGGACATCAGCCATGGAATATTGCAAAACCAACATTACTGTAAGATAGTTTAAAAATAGTGTTAACGCAATCTTTATTGTACTCAAATTGATGGGAACGTGGAATTTCATCAGGGAGAAAATGCTTTCTGGTCAGTTGCCTGAAAAGCAGGTGAGAATGACTGTGATCAAGTTATGGGATGAAGTGTAAGAAAAATATTACTTGTGCTTTCAATAGAGAAAGTCTCATCTCAGAAGGAAGCCTTGGATGGCTGGGATTACTGCTGTTCATGGGCTCAATAGCTGAATTTATTGTGGCAGGAATGAGAGGAAACTCAAGCTTTACTTGCAGTTTCTTGGCCAGAGGTCTACTGTGCGTATTGATTTTTGAAACCTGCTTTTGCGAAGTATAGAGCTAAAATCTCCTAATGATTTCTTCGTATTTGGCGAAAAAAGTTCACTGATATCGACTTAACCCCCCTGAATACTATTTCTTTCCACGTTTATCATCAGCTGCAGAAAGATGAGCCCCTATGACTGAATCTCATGGGACACAACCATTACAGCCCAGTTGCACATACACCATGTGCTGTCCGTGTTGCTATTATGGGCCTTGGTGGGCAGGCACTTTTGACTGAAAATTCAGTTCTTGTGGCAAATTCACCTTAATACATTTAAGATATTTACATCTAACATGCATGCAATTAACTCCAATTTAAGGTGAACGGAAGAAAATTGTGAAAGACCTTTTTCCTCCAAAACAGAAGAGCTGAATTAGTATTTGTCTGTCTCTTCTGGCTGCAAAAAATTTCTAGTACCTTGAATCTGTCATTATCTTAGAGAACATGTTACAAAATAATAATGCTTTATCTGCTATGCCTTCCATCTGAGTACATCTAATTGTCTTATGAGCAGTAGCGAATGAAGGCACACATCATTTCTGCGAGGTTGGGAATGCATCTATTTTATGGACGGGAAAAGTGAGAGAGCATACTGTAATTAAGTGACTTAGCATGCTCTGCTTTTAGCTTTTAATTAGCTATTAACTAATTTAGGAACAGATCCCAGAAATCCAGATTTGACCACTTATACATTGTTCATTCCTATTGTAGCAGAACAAATCTAATAGCACGCAACTCTGTCCTCTCATCTTCAACATTTCTGGTTTTCCTAGAACCTTTCAAATAACAACTAAAACGTTCAGTATTTCATAAAAGTGGCCCCAACAATGAATTTTGAAATCTGTGCATGTATTGCAGATATGTTAGATAATGATTGACGATTTAACTTAAAAATGTATTGCACTATGGTGTATGTATTTGGCTGCCTAGCAAAAGGGAAACAGTGGTAATTTCAGAAAGACCCCAGCCTCATCAGAAAATGCCACAGTGCTTCTAAATCTTCAGCCTCACTATGGAGAAAAAAAAAATTAGTAAAAGATATTTTATTACAGGGTCTCCCCTTCTGTCTCTTTGGCTTTGAGCCAAAGTACACTATGAAGTAACAGTTGGAAATGACCTGCACTCCTTTGAATGTGTTGTTTCTTTGGTTTGGCTTAAAATTAATCATGTGTTTAAAAAAAAAAAAAATAAAAAATTCTTGGTAAGCCCCAATTTTTACTCATAATGTGGCTCTTTGCCAGCATCTAATATGACATCAGAGTGATGTTACTGTGATTATGCAGTACACATTGAGACTGTAATACATTGCTGTGATGATATATTAAACATTGACATGGAACTTGAATATATAATTGGCAATGACAAAAGAAAGCATGATTTAATATCTTCCATGCCACCCTCCCCACTCAAGTTGCTCAAGGTCATGCCTTCTCAGTGCATTCTCATTATTTCCAATAGAATGTCCTGATGTTCAGCAAGTATTTATGGGAACCTACAAGAGCCTCTATGTTGGGTATGTTTTGTACATAATACAACAGTCAAGGGATTTCTAATATGACAGCTTTCTTACAAAGAAAAGTCTTTAAAATAGATTATTCCCCCCCCCCCTTGTCCTATCTAGAAGATAGGACAATGCTTAGTTAAACATTAGGTCATTTTCATGATAGTATTAGGTGCTAGATAAGCTTAAAATATATCATACTCTGCAAAAGCCCTCAACTAATCAGTGCATGAGTTGAGTTGTTTTTAACTTTTTTGTGTTTGATTTGTTCTAAGAATTACATATTGTATTTATAAACTCATAGAGGACCCTTTGGGTATAAGCTGTCTTTTACATTTTTACATATCCAGCCGAACATCCCCTTTCCCATCGTGTCTCCTTGGCTTTTATTTCTTCTAGCATTCAGCAGAAACGTACTCTGTCAAACACAGCCAGGAGATATCATACCCTTGAGGAAAGTTGAGTATTCGTGTTCCCACGAAATTCTTCCCCTCTCCTCAGTTGTGCTGAAGTGAAGATATCTTCCCAGCTGTTATTCCCTCTTTCTGTATTCCTTAGCACCACATTTGAGATTTCTGCCTTTTGAACTGACTTGTCTGTAGCCATCTCTTTTCTTTTTCAGCAAGAACCAAGTAGGTCACCCAAACTATTTCATTATGTTTTTTGCATATTGGAATCTTCTCTCCATCTTGCACTGTTGTTTTGTCAAAGGAAAGGAAAGTCATCTTCTTTTCTGCGGAATAATGAAAGCTATATTTCTACAAAGCTAAAGGTCCTTAGTAGTCTCAAAAAATTACTTAGCTGTGCCACAACTTTGTCATGCAAGTTGTGCATTTCTGTATATGTATAGTTTTCTCTACTTATATTTGTGCCTACTTTTCCACGAGAAAAGTAACTCTACTTTTCTGACACTGATTTAGGTACAACGGCTTCCTTTTTGTGTTACCCGTATGAAAAAAGAATGACTCCTAACACAGCACCATGATGTAGCTTATTTCTTGTCTAAGAAATCAGCCTTTTTTTCCATGGTTTGCTGTATAAGCCCATGGCTAGCATGGAAGCAGATTGTGGTGGGCCACCTTCAAAGGCTTTTTGCTACTTTTCCCACCTCCCTGCAGTGCTAGGGATTTTTATTAAGACACACTGTGAAATCCGGTGATGTATCTGGTAGCAATCTAAATTGTGATTAGCCAATGGAATTCTGCATTTCCATTAATGCTGAAGCCCAGTGTCCCTGAGATTTATATCCCTGAATCTCTCAATTGATTTATAACCTGGTAATCCTTTTATCCCCATTTATATGCAGCATAACTTGACGTAAGTGCTAGAATGTCTCCATTAATTGAATTCAAGTGTGTTGGACTGAAAAACTGAACTAAAAACTTTTAGACCATACTGTAAATACTCTTTGTGTCAAAGGACGCCAGGAGGTAATATGTCCTTGAATTGCTTCCTCTCTATGTTGGATTTCAAGTGAAATGAAGAAGAAAAAAATCTACCAACTCTTAATACTATATTTGGAGTATCTGTTGCAATAAAAAAGTGTTAAAATATCTTATTTTCCATACTGAATACAGCCCTGTTGCCCAGCAGGTTGCAATGCCACATGGCTGTAGGCGAATTCTGCCATGGGTGACCTGGTTCCTATATGCTGTGGTGCGGAGATACCAGCCTGGGTCTCAAACACAGTGTACTGGTTTTGTAGGGCTGTTCAAATTCTGTTGAAGTCTATAGGAACTAAGCATCTGGATTTCAAAAAGTGCCCGCTGTAGTTAAGCACTAGGAAGTAAAGAAGATATTTTTCTTTCCTCATCTCAAATTGTGCAATATTAACCTTTCCTGTGTTGTAGGGCACACAAATGTGGAGTCGCAGCACTGTTAATTTTGATTGTGATGGAAAATGTAATAGTTACTGCAGCTTTGCATTGTTGCTGCTCCTTCTGTGCAGACTTTGGAAATCAGATGAAAACATGGCTTATAAGAAATTCTGTGTAGTTTGGCTGAAACAATGGCTCACCACCAGCAGCCCCTTCGATAACCTTTAGCAGCCATGTCTACAGAGGATGGGGGGAGTCTCATGTTACACTTAAATCAAATATGTGGTACAGCAAACGGAGGAGCTATTAAAATATATTTATTATTCATTATTAGTAAATTGCCTGCATGTGGAGTACTATAGAGCAGCAAACTTACAATTTTGTTGACTCATTAAAAGTCTACGGTGTGGTGTCCTGCAAACCCCAAATTTGTATTTATAGCATTAATTTTAAAGCCCCGTTTAAGCAATTACATCTGTGTATTACATGGAAAAGATGTAGAATAATGGTAAGTCTTACAGTATGCTGGAAATTTGCTGGTGGAATACACCACTATCTTGAGACTTAATGTGCTATTGGGACAGAACCTGATTTAACCCAGAAATTTACAGGTGAGACTGTGGAAGATAATGTGTGCCACTACTGAAGATGTGTTAATAAATTATAATTCCGTATGCTGTATGCATTCCAATTGCCTCTTTAGTAAATACTTAACACATTAAAGTCTGCCAGAAAATCAGATGAAATGAAACCAATTTAATTCCTTAATTTGTATTATGTTATGCAATACTACATCATGTTGCATCCATAGAAACAATAAATTGATATTTTCTGAACCAGATCTTCTGTTTCTCAGCAATTTGTTAATATGCTGGTATCTTTAGGGAGAAAATTAGAAGATAACTTTCTATCTCTTGGATGTAATGTCTTCTTATGCTGTGGGAGGAGAAAAGGAGTAAATAACAAAAAAGGAGGGCCATCACTCTTGCCCCCCTGCATTATGATGATGAAGCTATGCTGCTACTATAATTAAAAGAACTCAATATGTTGAAACCTCATTGTCAACATCGTCGTATTTAATGATAAGTTTCAACATGTTTTCATCCCAAACCTGCTTGAAATTTACTGTGAGCACCTTAGATAATTAAGTTGTTTAAAATTAAACAAGTACATGAATATGTACAATATCAGGGTATTTAGTTGGCAAATATATAAATAAAACCAACTGACCACATAATCGCCTGTGAACAGAAAATGTTCTTCTGCTACTGCACATGTGGGTTGAGCAGAAAGACCAGTAGAAATTTAGGAAGTGTAATGGTCATCAGCAACGACTACATCAAAAACTAGTTAGTCTGAAAAACAGCCGCACAAACATCTTTAACCGTTTCAAAAAGACAATTCCATTGCACTGATAGTAGAACTAGTTGGAGAATGAACTATTTGTGAATATTAAAAAAAAATATCCTAAACCATTTTATTTCTTTTGATTTGAACAGGGTGTAATTTATAAAATTCTTTAACTCATTTAAAAGACAAACAGCAGGAACTCCAGACTTCATGCTCTCCTCTGTAGAGGAGAGGACTGGGAAATGCTGTGGGTCTCAGCAAACAAGGTGAGAAAGAAAAGTGGACTTGAGCCTTGGTATCTGCAATGTGGCCCACGACCCTCATGTGCAAAATTAGGTTCAGTTCCTGGAGGGAACTGACAAAAAACACATATTGGGCATCCAATGTAACCTTATCGTAAGTCAATAGGCTCGTTTCTGAGTGAAGCCATAAAAATTTTTCTGATTTGTCTTAAAGAGAAAAGAACTGGCATTATACTATAGTGGACAAAAAAAGAAAATAAAAAGAATTTGAATATCACCTTAATTTCCTGAGAGCACTTTTAGTATGCTCTGTTGATCCTAAAAACATCTGAGTGACTGCTCCAGCTATTCATCATTCGGTTTTCTAGTCACTAAAAGAAGCCAAAGTCAAAAGAAGAACCATCTTCTGTATTTTGGCTGTGCTGTATAAAATAATTGACTGTCTAATGAAAAACTGTCTTGTCATATTTTGTAATAAAATAATATTTTTGTGCATAACTTGACCTGTCCTAGTGAGTTATGCTGCTCATTGTTTCATAGTAACAATTTCCAATGGGATTTTAATAATACTCTTGCTCTTACCAGCTCATACGATGTAAGCTGTTAGATTCAATTTGTAAGAAAAATATTCAGGTATAAAACTAGATAATCTGTATCCCTTTAGAATCAAAAGTCACTTTGCCAAAATATTTTAACACATGAAATTGCTTCTTAAGAGATGTTTGCTATGATAAAACGACAGAAAACTACGTTTCCATTATAATTATAACTGACTAGTGGTGCTAAGTTTTTATAATTTAAAGGTATTCTCAAATCTGACAGCTCTCCCATGTTGAATTATGCATTTCTGGCTCTTAAATAGTTCTGCTGGCATGAGACAGCTGAGATGAAGTTGTCTTTCTAAAATAATTGCTCCATGGAGCATCCATTATACCTTCAGAAAAAATGTATTACTTGACTTCTACAAATTATAGACTAGCCTATAATGGGTATTTTTGACAGCTATTAGCTTTTTAAAAAAAAATCTGAACAGTAAAATGAGTATTGATATCACTCTGCCGTGTCTTGCATGTTAATACCAACCTTTTCTGTACTCCTTTTCTAAAGCATGATGTAATCATTAATTACAATAATATTGATGTAATTGCACTCATCCTAAACTCCCCCCACTGAAATAGCAACGTGTGATTCTTTTTCTACGGTAATATTCACTTCATATTTCCTGTTCTTGGAAAAAGGAAAAAAAAAAAGCCACAACAACAGACTTAAGCATAAAATCCTATGCCATATTTTGACATCATCATTGCTCAGGATGAACATATCTTTGACTTGAGTGGAGAGTTAGGCTGTCCAGCCTCTGGGAAGCCGTGGTGCTCTGACCATTCGTGTACAATATTGTGCTGTGGCTCTTAGTGCAAGGACTAATCCCAGAGACAAGTGGGGTTGTCACTTCACAAGTGACACAAGAAGAGGCGTAGCAAGATGTTCTGGTACCAACCTCCTTTTGTTGGGTGCCTGAGAAAACAGAAAAGCCTATTGAGTTTGTTCAATAAAATGAAATATTCTGCATATTAAGTATATATTTTCTGGGTTTTATTTAATAGGCTTGTAACTGGAAAGTGTATCTGTGAGAACTGATGCCTGTCCTCCTGCTTTGCCAAATTGTGTGTCTTCACGTGAAGAGGAGCAATTCTTCAAAAGGAAAGTATAATACTTTCACAAGTATGTTAGTTTTGGGAAGTGAGTGGTGAGGGGAGGGTGGTTATGGAGAGAGCATGTTCCATGTCATTTGGAGATATTCCTCACGGCTGAACTACAATAGCATCATTAACATATGCAGAATAGATGATCTGGCTTTCGTAATTGCAGTTGAATATGCTCATTTACAGTGAAGTTAACCACAATATTACAGGAGTGTACAAGGTCTTCTGCACTCTGACCGTTGCAAATCAGTGCTGCGGTGTGGTACAGCCAGCCTCTGGCTGATCCACATTTACGTTTATTTGTGTATTTGGTGCTTGAGTAAAAAGTTTGTGTCTGGGAGGCTGTGAAGTCTGTTGAGCTGGGGGGAGAGGAGAAAACAGAAGGTATGGCTGGGAGGGTTATTCCTGCTGTAGGACTATTTTGACGGTGGTTGGATGCTTCTACCAGGCGTTGGTCTGTGCTGAGCCCCTTCCTACACTGCCTGCAGCCTCCCAGGAAAAAGCATCAGACCCTGTAAGAGCAGATCAGCTTGGAGCAAAGGGTGAAATCAGATTAACTGAGTTACTGCATGAATCAAAGAGAAACCCACCACCAGGTTCAATTTTGCCTATGTGCTGAGAACACTTAATTTGCATAAAAATCACCTAGTAGCCAGGCCACTCGTTGGAGATGTTTGTAAGGATAACAAAAAAGGTGAGGATGTGTAACCTTGGTTCCAGTGATGCACAGGGACAGCTGAACAGCAATGAAAGATGCACTCATGGTAGGACCCACATCTACTTTCAGTGTCCTTTGAATACTTGTCGCCATCTTAAGTGTAAAAATCAACTTTTGAGGAGGAGGAAGAAAAAAAAGACCAGACTTCCCTTCCAGAGTGAATGCTTCCCTTTTCAGAAATTAATCAACACACTGAATATTTTGAAATAAAGTAAACGGCATAAGAAAAATTAACAACTGTGAAAGTTCTCAGTGTTGATAGAATAAACTCCAAAAATTCCATTATAATCTCACCAAAAAAAAAATGTAATGGCACAGTAATCAGTGTAATACAAACTATATTTAGAAGCACTACCGTTATTACATGATACATCATGAAGACCCTCTAGAGATGGTATTACTAGAGATTATAGGCTACTTCTGAAAGCCATTAAGGATCTATTAGTTGCCAAACTGGTCCATCCATAACTTTCAGTAATGCCCTCTCTGGAGCATTGCTTTCTTATCACATGATATCTTTAGTAGGGGATCTTAAGCTTTCAACCCGTGACTGTTGAAAGAAAAAGTAGCCTTGACATCTTGGTTATTTTGTAATTAATGCCTTTATTATATTCTTGACCCAAGTTTTACAATTATTGGAGGAATTAATCAATGTATCTGTTGGGATTTGTTTGATTGTGGGTTTTTTCACCGTTTATTAGGTAATTTCTGAAGTAAAAATCATTATACTTGTTTCCTTGTTAGTGGAAGTCTGTTGGACTAAATATAAAGAAAAAAAACAAGTTCAGAATTTGGCACAAGTTGTTGAATAGGAACAAAAAATTGGTGTGAAATCATAAAAAAGTCTCTGTTGGAGAGTTGTGTTTTCTTTCAGCAGGAATGGTTTAAAGGTAATAACTCTTTGAACAGACGACGCATAACAAAAGACTGGATTATAAATTTTGGAAAAGTAATATTATTGTTTTAGAGCCATGAACCAATATCCTGTTACACTAGGGGCTGTAGAAGCAGAGCCCACAGCACATACACCGGTATAAATGGTGACTGCTGCAACTTTTGTAAAAAAAATGGATTTTTACATTTCAACTCATAAAAAATCATATAGAAAATGAAAGAGTTTGCATCTATGAAGTAATACTCTTCAGCATTTTTGGTATTTGCGAAGAGATTATATGTAACCTGATCTTTTGGTATATTGGAAGGCTTGTTTTTTGATCCATTCTCTTTTTTAACATAAGCATGAGAAATTTCAGTTTTACTTGTGAGAGTTTCTGAAGTGGTCCATGTGACATCTTAAATGCTATGACATGTATCCGATTTCACGTGTAGTCATTCACCTAATATTTGATACCATTTTCAATACATAGAACAAATGTGTTTTTCTGCTGCTTTGTAAAGCAAATTTCTGCAGAATGATACAGTCATTAAGCGTTTCTCTGAATTAATTATCTTTTTCTGGAGGACAAAAAAAAATCTAAAAATTTTATAAGAAAACGAAACCAAAAACCCAAAAATGAATTATTGGAATGGTTGCACTGTTGCTAATACATATAGAAATTGTGCTACTATACTCTGTATCCTACTGGTCCCACAGATGCAGAATGTTGGCATATTATATAGAGTTGTTGAACACCTGAGGATATAAGTGCATTCATAAATAAATTGTTATGCTGTGTAGGTTGCTAAGATAAAGTAGCAAATCATTAGTGTTATGTTCTACATCCACTTTGCAAAAGAATAAATGACTGCACGAGGTGAAAATCAGTGAAGATTCTGGCCCACGAGCTTTTTTAAGCAATGGAATGCTAGCTCTTATTTTGAGGATCACAACAAAGGCCTTCAATGAATAAAAATGTATGGATTTTAAAGTTTGTTTTATTCTTTACTGTAGGTGTAAAATCAGGGCTCTTCTAGACCGAGTGGGCTGTCAAATCGTTTAATCACGGGATAGCAGTGTGCACTTTGTGTGTGACTATGAGATTTTCCCTAGCATCGTATAGCAGCTCTGAAGTAGCATGTGGGATGTTAGCTTGTCACTGTTTTATTGCAAAAAAAAAATAAAATCAAGAAATGTCTGATTAAGTCAGAGAAAAGTTACTGCATTATTAAAACAGGCAAATCAATTTTTTCTTTCTTATGGTTTGTCAAATTTATGAAATATTATATTTCTCTTCAGATAGAGTTACATACTGTGTAGCTCAGAGATAATCCCTATGGTCTTGGCATATGTTACTTAATTGTCTCAGAAGGAAATACCATAAATACCATGCTGTCATCTCCCATGGGCATTTGCTCATCTGTCACAGTGGGAGCTCCAGACTGGGTGAGGTGCTCTAAGACATTTCTTAAACTATGTAAATCACAGCCATTTCTCCTTCCTACTTCCCCAAATGGTCAATTATGTATAAACATGTGTTAATAAAAATTTGCTTCTTTTGCCTCCGAGGTACACACCCAGAAAGCTATGTGAGTATGATAAACTATAAATGCCATTATTATGTGATTCAACCTATGACATAAATTACCGATTTAAAATGCCGAAATAGATATGGAAGTCTGTGGGATTCAGGCCCAAAGAAGAAGCAAAACAAAACTATCAATAAAAGTCGTTAAAGAAACAGGAGATGTTTCTGTATTACTCTTGTGCTCTTTTAAGGAAACTATTTTGTGTTTACCTACATAGAGTAAAGCAATTAGAAGGTAGTGCTGAAGGATGCTAAAGGCTATTTAACACATTTGCTGCTTAATGACCTCTACACAGGTTCACTTGCCATATGAGATAGAAAACAGCCAAAGATGAAGATATAGGGATTGCAAACAGTGAATATTGATACAAACAGATAACTGAATGGCCTCTGAAAAGCTGCGCTGTGCTTAGCTGTATCCATGAGTAACCAGGGGATCCCCACGGAGCGTAAGGAAAAGCTTTTATATTACAGCAGTCCACATTGCCAGTGTGTTTTTTGTCTTCAAACCACCCGTGGCAAGCATGTCTTAGTTATCGGATACTCATTTCCCAGTCTAAATCAACTCTTGGGCTGTATTTACATAGGTCATCATAGTTATTTTAAAACAGAATCTCTGATTGAATTCGCACTCGTCCATACTTAGGATGTAGCCAGTCGATAAAGTATTAAATCTGATGCCATGCTATTGATTAATATTCCTTAAGTATCTACTGGTGAGGCATTTCTGATGTATTCAGAAATTGAATCGGCCTCATGTATTGCTGCTGTATTGATGGTGAGTCTGGAAAAAGTGCTGGATCAGATTATGGACAATTTTATATCCTTTTCTTTCTGAGATACATAACGCTTGCGAAACGCGTATTTGAACTAAATATCTTCAGAGCAGCTCGTTAATACTTATGTAATTTCAGAGGCAAGATGAGAAAGTTATTGAACAGAAAAGACATAAAAGCTTGATCTGAAAATTACCTAAGAGAATTGAGGTTGAGTCATTTGTAGGAAAAATGGTGTGGTGATATTGTGTGTAGAGGTACTTTCTATAGTTTTTTATTAAAAAAAAAAAAAAAAGAAGATAAAGAAGGTAGCACTCAGTTGTAATCTAGTGGTTTAAAAATGGGGTCCGGAGCATCATGGAGATCACACTGCGGCATGGCCAGCATGCAAGGGACAACGATGAAGTGAGGGACGTCACTACCTTTGTGTTGACCCCTTCTGCAAATCTTGAATCCAACAGCCCAAATGTCTATGTAATCCTCTTTCTTCCTGCTTCCAAATAACAGCAAATACACTCTCAATTCAGTCTTCGCTGTTGGGGGTTCCTCTCTTTTACCCAAGCCCTTAGAAAATTTTCGCCGTGCAAATGGCTTTTTTTACCACAGTGCTTTCATTTGGAAGGGGGGATTTGAAGCAAAGTCATTTAATTTTTATTTTTCCGATTCATGTTTCATAGCTTAACAAGCATAAATGTGCTATTCTTTATTTTGTGGTGAGAACTCTGTGTGTTAAATATCTTTATGTTTAGCAGTAACTGGAATTGTTGCTTTTTTGATGCTATGATTTTTTCGGCTCGTACTTACAGGGTCAAATAGATAGTGTGAATTTGTATGTTTTCCTTCTCTCCTCAAGAAAAAAAAAGTGCAGTGTAATATGAGGCATTTGAATTTATTACCATTCATCAAAGACGGCTTTTGGCAGCATTTTATCGCCAACGAACTCATTGGCGTATAAAAAACAATACATGTGCAGTTCTGTGAAGCAGGAAAGGAAATTTGATGGGAAGGACTATTACATCATTTGTGCAAGTATTTTTTTTTTAAACCAAATAAAATCGGAGAGGCGCCATCCACATTGCTGTAGCTAAAGGCCATCATAAACCCCTGTTTTCATGGTGTTGTATATCGTTACTGAACCATTAAAAACTATACTACCTTTAAAACTAGCATTTTGTGGAGGACTCGGCTCGGAAAGCGGAATGTGTCTGTGTATTTTTAAATTAGGAAAAATATTTGTCAGTGAAAAAGGTCAAGCAGCTAATATTTATTTACATTGTTCAATTTTAGGACCATTGTATCTTAATGTTCTGCATATGCTTAAGCCTCTATATGAGGAGCTTTTTAAAATGTCTGTTTGTCTTTCTGTTCCAAAATCTAGTTTTGTGGGAAGACATTAACTTAACAGCAAGATTTATTATGTCCTGATCACACAGAGACATGAACATGTGCACAATTTTACATTCTCTGAGTAGTACCAGGGAGCTAAGAAAGCTACATATATCCTTGCTGCTTGAGCAGGACTGGAAAAGTAACTACCCAGCACCTTTTAGTAGTCACAACTGTATGAAGCACCACTAATATCTATGCCATTACAACTGCACTTAAAATGATAGCAGTAATGAATAGCTATAATTTCATTGTAAACCCATGATTCGATTTGCTAAAGGGTCTGCAGAGAAGAGAGAGGAGATGTGTATCCTTGAGTCATAAAAGACTATTTTCCAAACATCTATCTGAATGTGGAACCCTTTTCTCCTTCCTGTATCCTTCATTTTATATGATCTCAGAAAATATTCTTCTACAACCTACGTAACGATAAACCATTAAGATGCAGTTAATACTGTAGTGCAAGTAATATCTTTTCCTGTGAAGGAGGTGAGGTGTTATACCTTCTATTGAAGGAAGGAACAAATATCTTGCTAGTTTTATGGTGTCACAGTGGTGTAAAATTATTAACCAGGATTATCTGAACACATCATTTTCCATGTGCATTTCATGTAGGAAAGTCCGTGTAATTTTAATTTTTCATTGCAAAGTGATCTGCTCGTACCTGCTCTGACAAGAAACTTTTATTCCATCTTTAAGTAGCATTATTCATTTCCTTGCGTGTTACAGAATTAGTTAAAGCACCTGAATGATGACATATTAAAATGAATGAAAAGAAGCACGGTGGTAGGTGTTATAAAGAAGTCCATCTGTACTGGTTATCTGATTATGGGATATTCATTCCCTGATCATGGATGCAAATTGCATCAGCTGCTCTGTGACCTTCAAAGTCTGATTATTCTTCGTTAATGTTAGGCACCTGAGTTCTAAAAAGAAAATATAGTCTATGTGTACTTGTGATTGAAGACAAGAAGTGTCAGTATATCGCGATTGCTAATTTTAGCCCAGTTAAAATGTCTGATGAACCATATGTAAACATGAATCATATGCATATATTATTATTGGATGTTACATTGCTAATAGAGGAAAAATGTTCTTTTTCTACACGATTATGATATAATTTAAAAATTTTGGTAGCATAAGGCTCGCATCTTACCAGAAATATGCTATCACAAGATTAATTACCAAAGGCAAATGAAACATAGTGACACATGTTAACAGGCGCCCTGTCATTTACCTCTTTCTCCTGGTTTATTTAGTGTGCTGTGAGCTGCCTCACACCTCTGTGTCTTCCATAATTCCTGCCTAACCTCTCCGTAGGTGCTTGCAGCTGTGTGTTGTTTGCCATGCTCTCACGACCTGCTCTTGACAACTGCTTGTTCTCTGCCTGCCTCCAAGAACAAATGTCCAAAACAAAAGAACTTGCACAGGTGGCCAGTTCTCCAGATGTTCAGTTCTCCAGTTCAACATGAACTAAGGAATGCATGGGAAAAAAGAGGGTGAGAGTGGGTGAGGAAAGAGGACAATAGGTTGGAAGACAAAAAGCAAGGAGTGTATAAGGTGGACACTGGAATAATCATCTGCTAATCAGAGAAGAATATATTTTTCTAAAGAGAAAATTAGCTGGCATGACCATCAAGCTAAATCAAAGCTGCTGTTGTATCGAATGCGATATCAAGTCATGTAAAGATACTGTAAACACCAACAGGAGTAGGGTAGCAAATCTGACCACATGCAGCCTCTGCTAAGGTGAGTTTGGAGTCTGAAGCAGTGAGAGGGTGAAGTAAGTAGGAGGAGGCAGGAGGACACATGCTGGAAGCTCAGTCTTATGTGATTAAAAACTGTGTGCTAAATGGAGCCGTGGCTGCAGTAGGCCACCTAAATAGCTTGACTCCACAAAGGTCTTACTGTTAGAGATTTTTTGGGGGGGACCAAAACCAGCAAGGTTCCCCCCTTCCAAGTCTCCTTTAAAAACTTTTTAAAACCCTCAACTTGATGTAAGCAAACGGTAGAGGCTCTGGACGATTTCAATTTTATGCCTTTTCAAATCCTACCTTAGCGATTATTTAAAAGCCTGATTCGTGTAGCTGAAGCGTTTGGTTTAGCAGTGTGCATTTTGGGGCTGTGGGACTTTGCCATGGGGTGTTAATGTTGGTTGGGAGAGAGGAGGAGAGCTGGGAAGCAGCGGCGAGCGGGGAGCGGAGCACGGGCTGCAGCGCGCTCGGAAGAGAGTGTTGCAGCCGCACGAAAGCTCCGGTTCTCCTAATTTCTGTCTACATTTCTGTTGCTAAGGTTTAATTTCCAATTTTCAGTTGTCACATGCGACTGGTAGGATGAAGCAGTTTAAAAGAAAATAATATATATAGCGGAAATTAAAAAAAAAACAACCCATATTTTGAAATACTACTCTATATTTCTTGCCTTATGGATGTGGTAGGGTCTGTTTTTTGCTCTAAAAAGTCAGAATTTAGTGGTAGTAGTCAACATTAGCAAGGTGTACAGGATGCTTCAGGGGCAGGGGAAGAGATGAAATGCCCTTTGTGGATCTCTGCCTGCGTAGTAAATATTGTTTATTGTGTGGCTTTGTCCAGTAGATACTCATTTCTCCTAAATAGCCTCACAATTACACTGGGAAAGAAACCAGCTTGCCTACCTCAGAAAACTGCATATATGGGTTTTTTTTGCCTGTTAAAGCCCCAAAAAATGGTATAGAAGTGCTTAAATACATTTGAAGAATACTAAAAATGCACTACATTTTCACAGGAGCTCTCATTATTACAGGATGAGTTAGCCTATCTGAATTAGAAATACATTAGCAAAGGGATTTGGGTAGACATGTCTATATGGATTAAACAGAGCTGCACTTTTTTTTTCCTCTTCTCTCCTCTCCTCTCCTCAATCATAATGAGAGGTGATTGAATTTATTTGGGCAAAATCCAAGCTGAACCCAGCAGAGTGTATTTTCAGAGTTATCCTTTTTAGATACTTGCCATATCAACCAAGATCTGTTTTTAGGCCCAGTTATTTAAGGCTGCCTTAAAGACTAATGAAATATAGTGTGATGGATGTTACCCCGTTTCAGGGACTTTAAAGTAAGTTACTTTCAGAAATGGAAAAAAAAAAAAAACCAACTATAATCTTCAAGCCCCGCTTTGGCACTACTTTTCAAGATCGTACATTCATTTTCAGTAGTAAGATGCTCAATGTAATGTATATGTTAATCTTCAAGAAAAAAAAAAAAAAAGGTGGTTCTGAATTTTCCTAACTAAGGAGAGATTTGTAATTGAAGAGGCTGTGTTGAGAAGGAGGGTGAACACAGTTTAAAAATGCTTCTGTTTTTAACCTCTGTGAGAGGTAAGATTCTCAAAGCACCTGAGTGAATTAGGAGCAAAAGTGGAAATGCCCTCCCAGCTGTACAATGACATATTTCTGCTTGATGGTTTGTGCATTTTGATAAGTGACATACTGTAGTATTAGCATTTTGTCACTGTCTTCTTTGCAAAGCCAGATATATTTAGGCTTCTAAACCTGAAATCCTGCTTTGTATGCTCCGGAGATTATAATTTTTTTATTATTATTTTTACAACATGGTATATTTAGGAAAATAGCATGACATCTTTTTGCCACTTTTTAGGTCATATTTGTATTACAGTTATAGGATGACCCACATATATTTGTGAGATTTGTTTAGAGATAGCACTATGCAGTCATTTCTATTGAAAGCCCTTGAAAGTAAAGAGTTATTATAAATGACATCCTTAAAGAAATGATTCTGTGACCTTATATTTTTAAATTAAGATATAATATACTTTAAAGTTTTTTACTTACATAGCTTATAATGAAACAGGAATCGAGGATTTTTTTTTTAAGATTGTTTGTACTTCTTTACTCACGCTATATTTCCACAGTGCACTGAAGCTTTTTATGTTTAAAAATGTAGCACATTTTTAAAATCAAGTGAGTACAGTTGCTTTGAGAATCTTTTCTAGTATTCATTTGTATTTCAGTGGTTTGACAATTGTCCTGTCTCTCTTGTTCAAGTGAAAGCGTTACCTATCAGGCATAAACAGCTAAATGTAATGCACCATCAATGATCGCTAACTTTGGAGAGTATAAAGTAAATGAGAATGACAAGGGAAAGGCCTAATTTACACCTGAAGAGGGACAAAAAATGAGAAAAAAAAAATATTATGTCAGTTCTGAGTCTTCAGTTCAGCAACATATTCCTAAAGAGCAAATGCTGCTCAAATGAGGTTTAAGAATGTGACTTGAAAGGTCATGAAATTCAGATTTACATCTAAAATTCATCGCATTGTTCCTCACTGTAGCAGAGATATTGTAACAAGGAGTGATGTTACTTACAGAGCACTGTCTCTGGTTGCTCTGGAGGATAAACCACTAAGCGGAATTTCTTTTGAGAACCATTTTATCAAATTGTTATAGCTCTTCAGACTGGGACCAAATACAGGCTGCATTTACAGGAGCTTCTAAGATGGCTATTTTTTATTAGTATTTTGTGTAATATAAATGTCCCCATTTAAAAACATGATTTCCATGTTTTTGCTCCTCAGTTAAGAGAGGTAAAATTAAATATTTGTTCTTCTTAGCAATCTGCATGAACAACATTGGGGAAATAAAATGATGTTTTAGTAAGAAAACTGAGGTGTGCATTAAAAAACTGCCCCTTAGAATGCAGCAGAGCTATACTATAAATTTTCTCTGGAGTGTCTTTGTACACAAGGCAAAGCGCCGTCCAGGTGAGGGAAAAGGGAGATGGGTCTCTTCCCACACTGGGAGTTACAAGGATTTTCACAGCTTTGGGAAAGTCGATGCACACACCAGGAAAGCCAAGAATATAGTTGTTTAAGCACTTGCTTGCCTTTTTCTCAGTCAGGCAGAATAGTGAGGAGAAGCTAGATCCTCCATGTCCTCCATATGTCCGCCTGTGATTTTGGTGAAAATTTGATTCCGAGTATGAAAACTTTCCAGGTTTATTCCTGTGTAAAGTTTTGATTTCAGCCTCTTGGCATTTTCAGTTAAAAACATTTTGCTGGAAAAATCTTTATGCACTTAAACGCAGAAAGAATGAAAACAGTGATTCAAAGACTGTTTCGTTTAATACCTTTTTTTTTCCTTTTTTTTTTCCACATGCAAAGAACCTTATTTGACAAAACGCAGCCCACAGTGTTCAAGAAACTGTCTGCATTTTTTAACTATTTTTGTCTGTCGCTGGAAGAGTTGTGGTGGGTGACGCAAGTGTAATGGCAATGTGGTGGAAAAGGCTAGGAAGGAGGGACTGGGGAGCAATGTGAATAAAATCTCAATTGCAGAAGTTAAAATACCGAATTACAAAAGAGGAAATAGCTATCTGGACAAAGATACTCTAGAAAAATCAACTACTTTTAGACTTCCTATTTCTGCAGTACCTAAGCAACTCACAGATTTCTGTTTAGTCCTTAGCATATATTTCTATGAATTGAGGATGCACTCTTATTCTCAAGCAGATACCCTCTAGTGAAAAAAAGAACTAAAACCATCTATCATATATTCAGAATCCTAATCATGATGTCATTCCTCGTAGTTATAATTCATCTTTCCTCATTAAACACTTTTATCAACATTTCTCGAGAAGCTCCAAAGCCCTATGTGCACATAAATATTGTTATGTCTATCCTAATGTCATATGTCATATATGTCATAGCAAATCTTAAAAATAATTCGCATTGGATATTTTGTGGCAAACTTTGTGACATTGCAATAGAGGTGTTAGTTCTCTGCCATGTGATAATTATATTCTTCTGAATTTCCACTCTTCTTCAGTGCATTTTAACAGAGAACATATTTACCTCTTGTCAGTCTAAATTCAATATTCCTCTAACAGAGGATGCCGGCCTCAAAAGGCAACTTTTTTTCTTTTTTTTTTTTGTAATCTCTGCATTGATTTCATACTTCTAGCTGTAACAGAATGCAACCAATGTATTTCTGGTTGCATGTACTTCTTGTATTAAAATATTGGGTGTAAATTACCTTAGTTAGCAGACTTTGTTAAGAAATACTCCATAAAATAAAGTTAATCATTATTCTGTCTTTGTTCCACCACATATTTAATTTACAATAGATTAGTAAAATGACTTCATTAGAGGTATTTAGAGTAGGTTAGTAAATTTGTTTGTGCTGATTGAGTCTACATTGATTTGCGGTGATTGGCTCCATGGCATATACATCTGGTATGAGGTTGACCTGAAAAAGTATAAGTGTGCTGAGACTGTCTTCCTGTTATAATTGTATGGGCTTACTTCATTGGGTTGTGTGTACATTATTGCAATTGAACTAAAATAGGTCTGTTTTTCACTGTGTGCGATTTAGTCATGCATCAATACGTTTTTAATTAAAAGTGTGTGACAGGTACAATAGTAGAGTACTCCAAATAATTTTCTAAAGCAGTCCGTTTCTTCAAAGACAGGTAATCAGAATCTGTCTCAGTTAGTCAGTGAATGTATAATTTTTTATTAAAATGTATGATTAAGCATCTAAAAACTTTATGCTAAATTGTCAGATTTTGGTTGTAAGCCCTGTACTATGCATATTTCCAGTTTATAATAGCAAAGTGAGGCATTCTTCTTGACAGGAGAAAAAGATCTTGCTGGATAAAGTGATTAGCTCATTTTCTAGTAATAGTCGACATCAGAATAGCATATCACGATTTAAATGCTTGGATCACCTGGTTGGCTCCATGTCAAAGACAGAGCTACAGCTGATAGCTCTGTTAAATGGCATCGGGGTGTCTACTGCCAAGGTCGGTGGGACAGTTCGTGGTAGAAACTGGATTGCTGTTTCTCCTCCTTTTCCTTAGCTAAAATACTGCCAAAGGAATTTATCAGACCTTTGACTCTTTCCAGCTTAAATGCCAAAGCTGATGCTGGAATCAGAAAGTCTCGATATACCAGGGACTTGGCAAAAGTTGATTGAGGTTCCAGGATGCCCTGAACCATGCTTGGATATTCGTCTGTGGTTGTATGGCTGTAACATCAGAGTAGGCAAAAATAAGTGTGATTCTGTGCCCATTTGTTCCCCTTGTTTTGTTAAGCACTTCTCACTCTCTGGGGTATTATCAGTGATAGTAGGAATCTGGCATAAAATAAAACTGAAGGCAAATATTAATTAATTATGAAGGTAGAACATATATATAGCTATAGCTATATATCTATATACATAGAGAAATAAGATTTGGGTGCCCAGAATAAAATAAAAACAAAATTAGAATTAAGAATGCAATATATTTCCTCGCTTTTATGGAATTAATTTAAAAATCACCAAATTTTATTTTGTTTTTTAAAGCAAAATCAAAAATGTCTGTTCAGATTTATTGCTGTGGTAAATCTGCAAAACAAGACAAAGCTACCTGTGTATCATTTCACCAGTTGACATCATCTACAGTTTCTTCTTATTTTGCCAAATGTAGGAAAAATGATAAGTGATATTTTCATGTCCTGATATTTCTGCTGATATTTGTCTGAGGAGTATAGAAAAACTGTAGATATTCTTCCTGCCCAGATAATGTTTCTTTAGTTCTGAGTGTTTGTAATGAGAGCACCCTGGAGGAGTTCCTCTGATGCTAGTAGATTAAGGGTCATCACTTTTATTTCCACATGAATCTCATAGAAAGATCTAGTTTATTGAGTGTTTCTTTTTAGCACGATATCCTTATTCAGAACATCCCAATTTTCCTTATTTTTTTCTTCTATTTCACAACCACCACCTTGGTGGAAACACTACCATCACGTGTACTGCCTACCAGAAGCAATTTGGCTTTCATCTGCTCTGTGAACCTAAATAGGTTTGGCCAGCAAAAAGTGATCAGGGATGTCCTGTGCTTTGTTATTTTTCCTGTCCTCAGAAAGGGCTGAGAATGTCAGAAATAAAGTAATTCACAGCTGCTGTTTGTTCATGTTCCAGGATTACACAAGAGACTTTTTCAGATGTATAAGTTGATATCAACCTTGATCTGTCTGGTTATCTGTGCTTTTAGATCCTGTGGTCAGGAATGGCACAAGAAACAGGACCAGCTATGATTTGTAATTGGTTTAGAAAGCAGTCTCCTGACTGTAATTATGCCATGGTAAGTGAGGGAAGAGAATAGAGTATCCTCAAAAAATCACTTTCCTCTTAGCTAAGTGTATAAACAGTATTCATTAAGAGTAAATTAGTGAATGATTTTTTCAGGAAATCATTAGAGTACACACTTAAGGTTTTGGGTGGCAGACATTTCCATGCATGTGTGGATTGTTAAAAATTCTTTAATTTCCATAGCTCTCAAATCAGAGTTTATCAAGTAGCTTTTTTTTTTTTTTTTTTTTAAAAAAAAAAAAAGGAAATAGTAAGACAACTACAAATAAACCGCTTTGAAATATGGATTTTTCATTATTGTTACTTATTTTCTCACAAAAAGGAAAGGTAAAAAAGAATCCCTAAGGTTAAATGAAACATTTGACTTTAAACGTTTTCCTTCAATTTTATGTACTAAAAATGTTTGACTTTGAAACTTCTTTTTAAATGATATCTCTGGAATTATTTTACTGATTTTCTTTCTTAACTTAAGCTCTCATTTAACATTTTTTGATTTTGCTCCAGTATATGTACTCTAGTTTAGACACAGGAATTGCACAGTGACATTCCTTTCTGCACTTCGGTGTGCTTTTGTAGTTACATTTCAAAATACTCAGTATTTAGCTAGGAAATCCTCCTTCTTCTTCCTCTCTTTCACATACATCACATTGGACAAAATATGGAAAATTTGGATTCAATTTCTCTGTGTGTCTGCATCTACCTACCGCCTCAGAGATGCAAAAAACCACTGAAAAGCTCAAATCTGGAGGGAGAGACCAGGGACGACTTGCATCAGCTTGGAGAAATCACGTAACCTCCCCACGCCTCTGGGAAATGAAAATAACACATTATTTCTCCCACCTTTTCTTGGTTTGACTGAGAATTTCTCAAGGCAGAGATGCCAGTGCTACGTTCTCTGTGTAGAGAATGTCACACAATGAAGTGGAAGTTCAGCTTTGGGTGCATAAGCATTAGTACAATGCAGATTAATACATTTTTTTCCTTTTTTCATTTATTTAAAGAAGAAGATATAATCTACCTCTGCTTGAACTCTGCCTGAGGTATGAAATATGTGTAAAAGTTTACATATTTAACAGCAAGACATGTCTTAATTAGAGCTCTTCTTATCAGTCTACTTCTTTCAACCATTTTGATTTGAATTTTGTCAGGGTCTCCACTTTTAAAATAATATAGCATAATTTTTTTTTCATTATTAGTATATCTAAATTATGTACATTTCTTTGTGGGTTGCTATGAAAGAATTCTTTCTTAAAGCTATTAATGGTAGAAGAAACATGGAAAAGTATATTCTGCTGCTGTGATGGATATTAATTTGATGGAGAGTAAACAAGATCTACACTTGCAGAACTTTCCCTCTGACTTTCTGGAGTGGAGATACATTTTTCTATAGAAACCTCCAAACATGAAAGGACACACACCCCAGAGATCCAAGAAAACCCCTAATTAAATGAATTAGAACATAGCAACCATAAAATTATGTTTCTCTTCTGCCATACTAGACTTGACAACCCTGGGGACATTGTCTAGCCGGCGATCGGAAGTATAAATGAACTCTGACTCTGATAACTTGGAGACCTAACAGAGAAAGAATGGTGGAAAGTTTGCCAGAGAGGCCCCAGAGATAATAATCAGAATTATATAACATACTTATATAGGACAAAACCAACCACGATTTTCTCCTTCAGGATGACAGCTTCGACTATGAATGTGACTTCGATAAAAATGTTGCGATTCGGAGACAAAAATAATGACTGCTGGCCAAATCTGGACCCTTGCATCAAGCCTGCACGAGCAGGGATTTGCACAGATGCTGTTTGCAGTAGGCAGAAGCACATCATAGCTACTCTGTAGATATTACTAAGCCCCTTACTTCTCTCCAAACTCGGAGATTTAGAATAGTGAATCTTCTCAATTGCCGCATTAATTTTCTCCTGTCCATGCCCTATTCTCATACTTCTGCTTGCGAGGCGTAGAGATCGTTGCCTTTCCTTCTCTTGGTTGATCCAGAGTGCTCGTGCCTTGACGTTGTGTAGGATATTGTCTTTGGAAAAATAAAAAACCCGAGCTTACTAATTGTGGAATTAAAATAATTTCTTTAGATTTTATTAAAGGATTTTTCTGTGCAAATTTTAGATGTTTTAACATATATTTAAATTACCATATTAAAATAACAATGTGTGTTAAAATATTGTCCTCTATATATACAGAATTAAAGCATGACATTCCTTTCTTTAGCATCCCAGAATTATTAAAAAGAAAGCAGTTCTCTTCCGACATTGAAAACTTTTTGAACTCCACGTGCTAAATTTAGGGCAATTTTTTTTTTTGGATGCGCATACTGGATTATTGTCATCTTAAACTGAAGGTACATAGGATGCATTTAAATCCAGACCACAGTCATTATTTTGAATGTTACATAAAAAGCCAAGGAAAAAAAAAATATCATTTGTCAAAAGCTGCAGCTTGACCGTGCTCAACGTTTGCTTTGCTGTAGTGGAGAGCGGTCACTTACCCTTGATTGTCTTCAGAATTATTTGAGGACTTAACTACAGTTAAAAATGTGACCTGAAACCAATGCCTCTAAGGAAGACAAAATTGCTTCACTGCCATAGAAATACCAGTACAAGTCAAGAAAATCAGTTGCTTTCTCTAATCTTCTTTCCTATGGAAACTTCTCTAATGAGATCAATTCCAGACACAGTTGCCTTGATCCACAATGGTAAAAGTCCTTCTGTCGGCAGCTAAATAAAGCTGGATAACCTAAAGCTATGTTAAGAATTTGTAGCATAACGTAAGGTGAACAGACAACCTGGCTTTGCTGAGGCAATACTGATATTTAAGTGTGTCATGTTTTGTTTGACTGTCGAAAATGGCCTATAACTGTTCTTTTAGCATAGCATCCTTTCGTCCTGTCCTGCTGCAAATTAGGAGCTATGTCCTTCATCAACTTGACGTGCAATTCAGATGTAGTCCCAGCTGATTTTGTAACTCAGGGGTAGGTAGGAGGAAAGCAAGCAGTGGAAATATTCACTCTAGTTCAATCTTTAGGGGCTTAGCTGAAAAATAAAATCTTTAAGCATATTGAGTGCTAATTGTCCGCTCAATACCTAACTTTTCTGTGAGCTGTAGAAAGAGCCTCAGAATCAGTAAATGTTTGTTTGGAAAACTAGAAATGAGACACTTTGTTCAAGGTAGAAAAAAAATCTGAAACCCAGACAGATCCTACATCTTTCCCAGGCTGAAACTAGGAGTGAAGTTGTATTAACCACTGGTAAAGCTGGGGAGATAATGGGTCCTGGTCTTTGACCCACACAAGACTTCTGAGCTATTGCAAGGCTGTCGGAAGGTGCAAGACATACACTGAGAATATATAGGGACTACTATTCTGCATATCAGTTTTCAGTGGTATTTGGATTATGTTAAATCTAAGAGATTCTGGTAACAGTGCCTGTAAAGAAAAGTGAAAAGGGGGGGGCATGTTTTCAATAGCAATGTTGAAGTGCAAAGTAGCAGAATTCGTAGCATCAGTTGTACTTTAATAGCAAGTCTTTTATAGCAATGCAGGTAACTCAGCATAGCTGTTATAAACAGCTGAGTTTCGTACTGAGTTGGAAAAAGAATGCAAAGTCTTAATGATGTCGTTCTTGCTTCTATCGTATAATGCTGTGAAAATTTCTGGAATTTACTTACTCGGCATTTCTGCAATTCCAAATGAAAAAGGTGGTGTGGTGTGTTTTTTTCTTTTTTTTTTTTTTTCCTGTGTCTCATTAGTGAATTTTACCTCATTAGGAAATCTTTTAAAATGCCTGAATTGCTATCCTGAAGAATTAAGTCTTCCATTTATCGACAGAACATGTGCAGCTTTGGCACAAGTGGTGTAAATTACCCACTGCTTCCTGTCAACGGTTTTCTGTCTTGCTTGGGAGATGCACGTCTAGAGAGGATTGCTCAGACAGTGCAGACACTCTGTCTTTGACCTAACTCATAAGGAGAGATGGCAGGATGGGGGAGAGATTTTTCATGATCTCAAGAAATGTATGTTCTTTGGCTGAATTAATTAACTATGTTCTCATAACCTTTTTTTTTTTTTTTCCAGTGGAATTTTTTTTTTTTTGGTCATGTTGCAGATTCTGCAAACTGCAGTTATTGTAAGGTGACAGTGGCAAGGTTTTTGAGGTGTTTCTTGATGCTCACTAAGATCCTAACGGGAATCATTTGTTCATTTTGGAGCTGGACAGACAGTAAAAGTAAACTAGCAGCAGTTTCTGTCCTAGTCTTAGTAAAATGGAAATGCACTATTAATCACCTCGAAGAAAAATCTAATGCAAACAAAAACTGGTGCAAAAGTTTGGGCCACATCCTCAACCACTGTAAATCATCCTTAGAGCTTTACAGGCTCTAAGGATGTAAATCCACTGAACCTAAGTTTAAAGTGCCTCTAACTGAAAGAACCACAAGGTTCAAGGATGCTTATGTGCATGGCTTAGATTAAGCCCCAGCTAATTCAGGCAAGGCTGGGGAATTTCTTCACCCCAGTAAATTCATCACCAGTGTATTAGCAGAGGAAAGGAGCAGTGCAGGCTTCCCAAGAAAGATTCCTGCCAGCTGAAATGGCCTCTCTGCTCTTTCACATTATTTGGTTTTGATTATTAATTTACTGCAGTGTAAACACGGAGCTCCGTGTTTTCATCTTTTCTTCTTCAGTGGAAGTAGAGGTTGACATTAAAAAAAAAAACCCTCATAAATTCTGATGATTGTTTGATTGGTAATGATTGCAGAATTAGGGGGAAGAAAATTACTTGTACAAGGCAAATAACTGAATTCAATTGTAAAATCCATATTGGTTACACCACGATCCAGGATTTTGGCATTGCTTTCATCTCTGGCAGGATCCACCTTTAAAATCAACATTTATTTGCACAGATCTTTAGTAACAATGACTCCATTGGTCTGACTCGTACTAAAACTCGTTGAAGTAAACAGAGATATTTGTGGAGAAAGGGCAGCAGCTGAGAAGATACTGAGACACGTTTGCACGTGTGAGGTCTGAGATTCTGGGATGTAAAACACACTGTGCTCTCACTGAATTAAACTGGAGCAACATCAGGCTCAGTTCTGTTACTCTGCACAAGGGCAGATATTTGGTGGCAATTTAGTTATTTGGTCACTCTGCTGAAGGACAGTTATCTGATGGTCATAAAACTTTGTTCTATTGAACTGCAGAAGACAACATCAGTTCCCAAATTTTTAGGTCCCCCATGTTCCTATTTCTGGGTTTAAATGTGTGTGTTAGGAAAATACCTGTAAGTAGAAGAGGGGATAAAGAGAGATTGCATGAGTTAGTGAATTTGTTTGTTGATAATTGGAAAGACATTTATTTTAAGTCCAGCCATTCCATTTTGCTGTAAACTTAGGCCTATTTTGTTCCTGTCAGATACGAGCTCACGTATTATTACATGACAGAGCTTTGAGTAAAATGATACATTTTGCTCCAAATCAGGCTGTCTGGCCTCAGCAAGTTTATTCAGGCAGTGGAAATCCCTTATTAAATACATTTTTCAAAACTTCCTGCAATACTGTTTATTTATAGATTACAGGGGAGATAATCAGTGCTTTCCACTCATATTCGCTTAGTTCTTCCTAATGATACCTCGTCACACTCCGTCATGGTCACCCATACTTGGTCCCACTCACAGCAAATTCCATTCACAGTAAATTTGAATTCACACTTCATAGTCAATCATTTAACTCATTCACATCAGTCACACTGAATCAATACTCTCTCTCTCTTCTCTAATGCTCACTCCTTTCACATTTACTCTTAAACATCTGTGAGCACACTCATTTGCCCCGTGCCTATCCTTACAGCAAGAACTAGCTGTCGTTAATTGTAAGCCCTCTGTTACTCATAAATTAAAATGGTTATTGCAGGGCTAGACAAATATTGCAGAATCACAGGTACTGCTTAGATTTCTTGCTGATGGCAACAAACCAGAGGTGGTGATGTTCTCCTTATTTTGGAATGGAAAGCTTATGCACGAGTGTGTTACCTCATTACACACGGTGTAACCTCATGTGCGATGTGGATCTGTTAGCCTTAGGTTGTTTGTTTTGATCACCTTGGGGATATGCAACAATTAAGTAGAGTTGATGCTGCTTTGGTTTTGGGTTGGGTTTTTTTTTTTGTTTTTCTTTTCAGTTTAATTTGATTCTAAACAAAGGTGAAATTCTGTGAAAACAGGATGGGAAGCTGAGTATATTGTTGTGGTCAGAAACCATGAAAGTGAATAGTGCGGTGAGTAGAGCAGGGTTTATCTAATAAATAGGATTTTATATAAAACGAACAGTTGCAAACTCTTTTGTCTCCATGGTCTATCTGTTTGAAACCTGGCTCAGGAGAGAATGAACCTACTACACTGCTCGCATAAATTTGGTCCAGTGTCTCTGGTCTCAGGAAACTGTTTCATGCAAGACTGAATGGTGGGCAAAAGGGATTGTAGATATATTTGTGCCTTCTTTTGCTTCCAGATGGCATCAGGCAACTCTTTTTCTACGAAGGCTTTGATGTCAAAATGCGAAAGATACCTTAAAGCTCTAAATTTCCCACGGAGTATTACAGCACGGAAGTCACTAGTAAGATTTCCTGGTTTTAAGAGCTAGAACATGCAAGAATATTAATGCAGATTTTTTAACCAAACATTGAGTTTACTGATGAGGAGCATATTTGGTTTTGGTTGTGTTTTTTTTTTTCACCTCCACGTATGTTTATATTAATAACTGACAGCTGAGAAAATTAAAAGAAGTAGGATTTAAGCAATGGACACCACTCCACCCACACTGAAAACTAGATGTTACATATGAGTCCACATGAATAGTCATGGAAAAAAACAGCAAGAAAGAATACATAAAGGTTTTGATGAAATTACTAAAGCAGTACTAGCGGGCAAATACTTGGTGTGCAAAGTCTTCCTCGACTCTCAGGGCACTTATGAGTTCTCCAACAAGAGGAAAAATGAGTCAGCCTTACTCTCAGTATATTGTGACTTCCAGTGAAAGGAAAAAGGAACTAGTGCGTTGAATTAACAGCATTGTGTTTGAGGACAAAAGAGTGCGTCCCACGAGATGCAAAAGGATCATATCTATCATCTTGAGATTGACCTAGAATGAGAGAAAGTACATTTGATAGACTATTATCCTAATTTCTGTCCTGAAAATCAGACGGGTATGGACAGTGCAGCATCGGCTACAACCTTGGAGCTGCAAACCTGAAGCAAAAGGCTGTAGCTGTTTTGTTCTTTTCCTTTTTTTTGTTCTGTTATTTATCCTTGGAAAGGAAAGAAAGAAAACAAGCCACCTACGTGCTCTGAGGAGTCACAGTAACCAATAGCAGAAGCGAGCAGGGAAACGGGTCTGGATAGCAGAGGACTGAAGTGAATGAGCACGGTGCTTTCGGGGTGTACAGTTTGTCAGGGTGGGCATCAGCATGGGGGGGCACCCGACCCCCTACGTGCTGCTGAGCACCCAGGGGCATGGACAGAAAGATTCATATGACATTTAATTCACATTGCCAGGGCAAGACACAAGCATAAAGTCAACAGCGGAGGGACACGTCGTGTCGCCTGGTCTGCGTAGGGCAGCGCTGGGGAGATTTCATGGCCCCTTTTTTGCTCTCTTGGTAAAGCTGTGCCCATCCAGAACGCAGCAACGAGCACTGAGGGGAAAAAGCAAGAGCTGACCCATAAGCAAGAACCAGTGGACAAATTCCATAATGCCTTTTCTGTATCAAGAACATCTTTCACCCTCTGAAACACTCTTTTCACCCTCAGGTTTTGTTTTGGTTTGGTTGGTGGTTGTTTTTTTTTTTTTTTAAGCAACACGATTCTTAAACAAAGATTTCTGTGTCAATTAGTGAAGTGCATTTGGACTTTCTTTCCTCAGTGTGTGCTCAGCAGATGTTCGCAGAAAAACAAAGTTTACCCAAACATTTCTGAGGTTGGAGTTTGTGTATACAGCCTCTCTCTTTTCTTTCCAAAGGGTACCATATTAATAATTCTTTTCTCACCAGTATAAATATTTTTACTGTAATTAACTGCATAATGGTACAACACAGATACTTGAAGAAGGGCGTACTTGCCCGCTACAATTTGAGTCATGCCTTTACGGTAGCAGCCACCTCTGATGCATTAGAAATCAGCTAAATTTTTATTGAAAAAACATCTAAATATGGGAATAATTCCCTAACCTGTTTATTTTGAAAAGTGGTTTGCCTTCTAATAATACAGCCATAGCGAACATCTTTTAGCTTTGTTTTACTCTATTTTACTTATTTTTTTTCTGAGTCATTCTTTGATTTTTTCAAAACATTTTGGTCATCCACAGACTCCAAGTCTCCTTCCAGGAGAAACACTGAAGAATCAAGTGCATCTCTCCTGCCTTTTAAAATTACCCTTCAGGGCAGTGCACACACAGAGTGACCCTGGCTTTTGACAAACCTTTGCCGAACAAAATGTAACAAGCCCTCTATATTTTGAGCAGCATTTTCTATTCTGACAGAGACAGCTCGGTAGCATTTGATGTCTGCTTGCTGGTCATAGATAATGGTGCATCTTGGGACCATTGTCATCCCTGTCAATAAGACGGCCTGAGGGGACGTGCAACAAAGCTACCTTTTGATTCACCGTTTTTCCTTCCTTCCCAAGACATTTGTAAGCCTGTGGTCAGCCAGGTCACTTTATTTCATCTTGATGTGCCTTGATAATAGCATCATGTCTGACAAAAAATTTTGACAGACCATCGATGTGTGTTTCTTTGGTTCCAATGTTGTTTTCTATGCCTCCTCAATGTCAAACAAGCTTTGAAAGCTACCGATTATGTTTGTTTGGACTGAATTTGACAAGATTCCTATTCTTTGAAGCAATTAAGCTCCTAAGGATGGATCTTGGGATTTGAGCTAATTTTTTTAGCGTTGCAGGAACCTACCAGAGCATATCATAGGCTTTGGCTTTTTTTTTGGTTTGTTTCAAGGTTGCATTTTCATTGCATGTTTAGAAATACCTGAACCCAAAGGAAACTTGTAAGCTTTAGAAGAAAATAAAAAAAGGAAAAAGAAAAATCTGCAGCTTAAAGCTAAAAGTTTCACCTAAGTACAAGTTTATTTTGTCAGAAAATGGCAAGTTTGGCAAGTTCAGGTAGCAAATTCTCGGCAGAGTTTGACTGTTCTGGGGCCACACAGGCTGTCTGTTTGCAGAACGTATTTTAGGAGCTAATCTATTATATCCTATGCTTATGAAGTTCTAGAGATGGCAAATAAAGTATTTTGCTCAACTGGCCACAGATAACAACTTGCAGCCTGGCTCACTTATTGTTTAAATTAGTTGCAGGCAATTTAGCATATTACAAATGGGAATTAGCAGTATTTTTAGTTTTATCAGCTAAATTGTTAAATGGTGTTACTGTAGTTCAGTAAAGCATTTCCAGAGCTACACAACCTTTTTATTTTTTTGGCAGTCACAGATAGAAGTTTGCATCCTGCCCCTGTAGCAGTGGGCATGAAACACGCACGTTTAATTGGGTGAAGAGTTTTTTTCCTTTTTTTGGCACATAAAGATGAATTTATCACACTTCATGCAATACTAGAAAAGGCAAATGGTAATTTCCTGTTACAAGAAAAGAAAAAAAGGCTTTTCATTTCTGTTCTGTGCTGTGTTTTAAGTAATTTTTGTTTCTTTTAAATATATTTAATTCTAATCCTTTATCATTTATCACCACACAGCAGAAAGGACCTTCCCTTTGAAAATAACCACTAGCAAAACTTCACCTTTTGTTATATTTGATGACATTTGAGGCCAGATCCCAAAGGGCCAGTGCGTGTCCAGATCTCGTCTTATGAATAGAAATCTGGAGCTGCCCCGAAGCCTGAGTGTCTCAGACTCTGAAAGCAGCTGGGCAGAGATTTTCATCTTTACGTTGCCTTTCAAAGTGGTGGGGAAGCTTCAGGAACTTCATGGGTGGTAGAAATCCACAAGAGTAAGCAACCTTTTGAAAATCAGCTCTCCATTCTTTCTTGGGAATCAGGAACCACCACTGAAAGGAAAGTAAATCTGAGGTTAAATGACAAAGATGGAGTGACCAGCAGTGATGCAGGGTATACCCACACGTGTAGCACACTCCCATTCCTGCTCCTGCCAGTGCTATTTTGGTGGCCCAGTCTAAGATCCAGCTTACTGGACTGATCACCTTTCAGTACGGCTCTGCCACTGGCCACTAAGACCTGTGTAGACAAATTTTCATGCCTCAGTTTCCCTTTAGATAAAAGCAGGATATAAGTATTAATCTCCTTTTTAAAGTAATGGGATATCTCTCATTGAAAGCAGTGTACTGGGTAAGTACAATTGCAAACCAGAGCATTTTCTTTTTTAATATAATTTGTATTTAGTTTTAATATTATGACTGAAATGACAGCCTCTCATTTTCATACATTATTGCTTTATCCTGCGTTATTATTTTGGTTATATTATATTACCTTCAAAACATGCATTTATAGAGTTATAATGGCTGGATGTGAAAATGCAGCTAATAGTTACCTATTGCAAATTTATGCATTTTTCTTGCTCATGACATATCAAAATTGCAAATTTTCCCCAGGAATTCAGATGCTTTTTGCTTGTGGCCAGGATCTTCCCTCCCCTTCCCGTACTCTGAGCTGAGGACAATGATTTCTGTCCACGATAATGCCACCAAAGCCGTGTCTGAAGGCCTCCAAAAAGGTACTGAGGATATAGAAGGAACTGATTGGTTTGCTTTCTTTTCACCAGTATTTTTTTTTTATGAATAGAGTATTTCCCTGAAATTAACACTGATGCTTTTCTGGCTTTTATATTCAGTGCCTTTCCGTCAGGCTATCTATAGTTCTTCAGGGCAGTATTGTCTAGTTATTCTTTCATATTAAATGATTGGGTTATTACTTTTATGTCTTTAGAATATTTCATTTTACTGATTTCTCCATATTAAAAAGATGATAAATTATAGCGGCTATTAAGGGCCCAATCCTGAATTCTTAATGTAGTCATTTCCATTAAAGTTCCCCCTGACATAGATTTATATGGAATCTGATAAATTTCTGCTAGGCAAATTCCTAGAGAAACTACAGAAACCTGAATTAAATTAGTCTGTTAAAATAATCAACACGAGCCCAATCTTGTCAAGTGAGTGGTAGATGAGTATGTTCTGTTCATCACAGGACAGGAGTTAATGACTGATTATTAAGCACCAAAATGGGAAAAGTGCAGTGGGATTTCCAGGCACATGAGGGATTTAGGACTGAACCCTATTTTTGCTTTAAATCCTACTAGTCTGCAGGGTTTTTTTCTCACATTTCTAATCTATTTTCCTCTACTATAAGAAAAATGTAGAAAAATTAATCTCTCCATTAACGACAATTCTTAAATAGTTCAGGACACAGAATGGGCCCCTTCTCAGATGGAGAGAGAAGCTCCAGCAGCTCTGAACGCAGGCAGCTTGTGTCCCGTGGTGATGCTTACTGGCTTTGGTTCCCTTGAACGTGGCCTGGAGACCACTAATGTCAAAATGAGTTTTTCCCATGGTCACCATGGGCTCTCACGTTGGCCTTTCAGGGTTTCTTTTGGCAACATCTAACGGATGGCAACAAACGGATAACAAGTTCTCCTGAACTTGTCAGAATTTGGTTTTGAGGGAATTGTTTTCATATCATTAACATGTTGGCAATAAATGAGCAAAATAACACCTTCCCACCTCTTCCTCTTTGAGATGCAATAGTGGTGTGATGACAGTGGGGCAGCTGCAGGAGCAAAGCACACAGCACCCTCACGTTTTTCTTCCAGCTCTTTTCTTATGTTATGCTGGATAGTTTTTAAAACGTGAATATCAACACAAAATGCAGTCCTATCAAAAATTTCTTCATCATATATAATAATTCCAATGCAAAGCACAGGTCACAAATGCTGAAGCCTTTATTTGTGTCATAACCATCTGGGGAAAAGGAAATATATCTCATGAACCTCCTTAGGTCTATTTTAATGTATACTGTCCAGCCATGCAGCAGACTGGCTATTGCTCTACGTAACCATTTTTTTTTCCCTGATACCGTCTCAGTGACCAAGTGTTCTTTGATGTAAATGGGAATAATGAATGTAGCAAAACCCTGTTTTCACATTCCTTCTTACAGTTTTCTAATGACAAAAAGTTTATAGCCATCACCTTGTACTTTAAATTAGTCCTTACTGAAAGATACATTACGTTGTGGAAGTTATTAAACAAAGCTACCTGTACTTAGTAGACTACTATAACATTTCTCTTTTTCTTTATTCTTTGCTTGGACTATCCTGCTCTTGGAGAATATGACAATCCTCTGAAAACTTCCCAGCTAACTAAATTCTGTCTCCTTTGGACCTAATTTTCAGGAATTTTGATCCATTGTCCTTATTCTGGCACTCTGATTTTAAGCATTTAAAACGGTGAACTTTCTCATTCTGCCCTGCCTTTGTTGTAGTCATTTATTTCAGAGGAACTTTTCAGATGTTTCGTAATATTTTGGCCACTTAAACCACACCAGGGCAGAGCGCAGAAGACAAACATGGATGAATTCAGTGCTTTAATGAGTAACAGTGTGCAGTAATTAGTATTACAGCAACTAACAGAAAGCCAGGAGATGTAACAGGTAATAAAATTTGAATTTGTGCAATTACAAAAATTCACCTGTCTTGAACATCCTCTAAGAAGTGGCATTGCTGTTAATGCTGATGTTAATTCTGATCCTTGATGACCACAAGTGAACAGACTTATTTTATACATCTCGTTTTAAAAGCCTTCGTAAACTCAGAGCTTTCTTATTTAAAAACATGACACTGAAACAGATGTTTGATGCCATGAGCTCTCATGGATGCATTGCCTCTAAAATATGAATTTATACCCAGAGACCATGCATACTTAGAAAAAGGTCTATCTAGTATAGAATACGCAATATCATGGAATGAGACAGAATTTAAAACAAGCAATATAAGGGTTTAATGGAGGTAAGTAATTTTGAAACTAATTGCGTGTTATCAGTTTTGAAATAAATGCTTCACTTTTGAATACTTTTTGGGTTTTTTGAAAAAAAAAAAAAGAAAAGAAAATGAGTGCTTGTTTGACCTAAACTGTATTTTCTTTTTTTTTTTTCTCCTGTTTTACCATTCTAGCTACTGAATTGAAGAACTATTTTTTGCCGATCTCTATATATGAATGTTTCTTCCGTTTCATATATTCTTTAACTTGGCCTTAGAAGAAACAAAGCACAAAGGTAGACTTACCAGATTGTCAGTTTAATGAAGTACTTAATTTTACATAGGTTTCTTAGAAGGAGCTAAATTTCAAGAAGAAAGAAAAAGTCCCCTCTAGACCAATAATTGTCTATGGCAGGAAAACTCTTGGCAGTGAAAGTAGGGATTTATCTTTAGTTGGAATGAATTTCCTCTGTCAATTGGCATCTGAAAAAAATTCAGCAGGGAGAGTTAAGTGACTAAATAGTTCTCAAATGACTGAAACAAATGGATGCTTTAATGAAAATCTTTTGAATGTCACTCAAAATTCAGTCCCTGGCGTGGTGGCTTAGATTTTATGATACTGTACATATGTGTTGCTGGGTCATTGTTTTTTCTTCCAATCTAAGCTGAATTTGAGGTTTTGTTTCTTAAAACTATATCCCATATCTATTTTACTAACTTTTATCAGATCCAAATGTTGACCATGGTTTTTGATGTGTTTAGGAGGATCTTCATCAACTATTAGGTCTAAACCAAGAGCAGGTTTTTAATGGTAATTTTAACTAGTTAACAGAGTCTCTGGGTTATAAAATATCCTTGAGTCTTTACACATGGTACTAGGCACTAAAACAAATTGTTTTAAATGTAATTTTCAACCATCCTAGGCTTTTATAGGATATTAGTTTTGGAAAAAAACGTGTACTTTATAGTTTACTTTGGACTGACAGTGTTTATCCTGTATGTTT
This sequence comes from Tauraco erythrolophus, assembly GCF_009769465.1. Classification (NCBI taxonomy): domain Eukaryota; kingdom Metazoa; phylum Chordata; class Aves; order Musophagiformes; family Musophagidae; genus Tauraco; species Tauraco erythrolophus. Next base: position 41,727,238 of record NC_141472.1, on the reverse strand, counting down.
GTAGAAATAAACAGGAAAACTCTTAAACACTAACAATTTTATTTGATTCTTGATGCTTCTTGGCAACTAATCACAACAACTCCTTGGTGAGGTCCTATGTTTGACATGTAAATATTTGACATAAAGGTAAAATATAGATATCTGAGCCCTTTATATATTTAATGATCCCAAACAATTTCTTGGACAATAGGCAAATAGCAAAATGTCACTCGTTTGAAAGAGGAGATGAAAAAAATTCTATGAACAAGCTGTTCCTTTTTCATGTTTGCAATTATTTTTCTTAAGGTAGCTGCTTACATGCTGTTAATTACTATGAAGATTAAAACGACTTCATTTTAGTACTCTAATTGTATATACATTTAGCAATGGGCAGGTGATCTTTCATTTCCAAATTTCTGCAAGGTGAAGGTTTCTCTGAGAATGCCTGTGATTTCTTTGCTGTTTCTCTTGTTGGAGGCTCTGTCATGAGCTTAGAACCCCTCTCTTCTAGCCAACATCCATCCTACCTCTCCCTGTGATGCTGGACACCATGCACCCTCAGTTCAGGTTCATGCCTACTCTCTTCTCGGTGATACTGAGAATATTGCCTAAACCCTCTTCTGATCATGCCCTGCAGAATTTTGTATCATCCCTAATTATTTTGCTTTTAACATATACATGGTCCATGGTCTCAGTACTTTCATGTAGTCATTGCCATGCCCTAGCTCTGTCTTCCCAATAACGTTCACTAATCTTATGGTTTTGCGTGTTGAATATCTTTCATTTGCTTGAAATTTTCAAGATGTTTTGTCTTTCTAACTACCTGTATGGAAAAATTTCTTATAGTCCATCTTCCTCAAACTTCTGTACCTTACATATTGCTCTGCTTCTTCCCCTATTTTCCCCCTGTGCCTGATCTCTATCTTTAGATCATGATCCCCTCCACAACTGCCCATGCACCTTTGGAAAATTTCTAACATGGATGGACCTGGAATGTGGAAGCCATAGCAGGTTTGTAGGTTGTATTATCCTCATATCCAAGAGAACCCATGTAGGGGCTTATTCTGCCTCTGTGGAGGTGCCTCACAATCTTCTACTGAACCAGTGACTTGGGGTAACAAATCTGGTACAATCTTGGTACCAGAAATCATTAGGATTTGCTTGTGCTTAAAAAAATGTGTGGTTGTCCATGAAGAATTTATTGGAAACTACTCCTCAGATACTTAGTGGCAACTATAAAAATGAGTGATAATATGAGATCAAAACAAAACTTTTAGCAGTGCGGAGTTTCTTAAGAAAAACAAAGCAATTGCAAGGAAAAGGCTGATATGTTTGAAGCCACAGCTAATGCAATTAAAAAAAAATAAAAAAAATCTTAGAAAGCTTTGGTTTAGAGCTGCTTGAAGCTCAACAAAGAAGTGCTAACATGGGGAGTATGAGTTGTTGTATACTAACACTGATGATCTAGAAAAAAAGCTTAGAAAAAGAGGTTTTATAGTTGTTGAGGACTGCTGAAGGATGAGAGACTGAAGATCAGCAATTTTTCCCACCCATATTTTGTTTGTTTTTTATACTGCATTTTGAAGATGTATGGAGCATGTAAATAAACTGTGACTGTCATTTGCTTTGAAATGCTGCACATTAGTTTCATTATGGGTTTCAGAGAAGCTTTACCCAGAAAGTCTTTCCAATAGAAACTTTGATTTGTATTATTTTTAGTGGCTTTATTTTTCTTTCCTAAAGGTTACTGCCACTGTTCGTTTAACGGTGTTTATGTGATCTTATAATAAGTGTTATCACTTTGTATAATTATTATGTGTGATTAATCCGGTTCACACTTGAAAGCTGTGGGATTTTTTTTTTTTTTTTTTTTTTTTTTTTTTTAACCAGAGGGTATGTCTTTAAGCCTTTGTGTTGTTCACTTATAATGATAGTTGACAAGAGCTACCGTAAAGAGGGAGGAGGATGGAAACTGGAATAAATTGTTGAGTGGAGAAAGATTTCTGGGAAATTTTTTGGACCAGCATCTTCTATAGTATGTCTTGAGAAAAATGGTGGATGCAATGTATAGATCTCTTATAATTTGATATGTTGCATGGATTTCCATAACAATTAGATTATGAATTAATTTGGAATAAAGTGCATTGTTCGAATTTTTCAAATGTCCTTTTGGAGAAATTCAATCTGTTTTCAATAGGACCCTCAAAAATATACCTTTTTAACCTTTGCAAAAAATCTAGTATCAGCTAATGTGAATAAAACTCAGCATAATGGACTGGATTTTAATGATTTATGGGGATTTGGCACTTAAGACTACGAGTGGTGGGGTAGTAAAACAGCTATTTTTTAGGCTGAATGGATTTGAGTTTGGGTGTACTATCCATGCAGAACTTTAGTCATGTCGCAATGTTGTCCTTTTAAAAAAATCATTATTTAGTCCATTGCTTTTGTAAATCATTCTTACTAAGAGTGGAATCTCTGTATATTAGTGAAGTGTCAGAAATCCTGTTGTTGTCAAAACTTGTCCTAAAGTGTGATAGCTGTATCGATACATTATATGGTTCTCAGCATACAAATTTAAGTGTTTATATTAGCTATAGATAATGCAATAAACTGCACTGTTATTACAAATTATCTCATTGCTTTCTGAGAACTGCATTCTACCTGGCTTATATTTTCTGCACTTTTATATTCGGCCTTCAGACAGAAGAGATTTGGGAGTTGAGAATTTTCTGGACTTCTGAAGCTGTAGTTACTACTTTGTATTTTAAAATTGATGTTCATATTACTTTACATCATTGTAGAGGATTGTGTTTATTGCTATCAGTATCTGTACCATAAATTATTTGATTCTTTCCTGTGGAGCAATGGATAAGCATGAGCATCTCAAACACAAACCAGCTTCCAGAGAAGCCAACAGAAAGAGAATGCGTTTGTAAAGAGTAGTGTATTCTTCTCATTTTAACTAACTAGAAATTGAAAGGAATATCTATAGATATTATAACATATATTCCTTAATACAGTGACACTGCTATTTTCTTTAGATGCATTTTTATGCCTTTTTTTGTATATAACACTTTCATATCGACTTCAGATGCCAAGCAATTTGACATAACATTTACAACTTTAAAAGCTAGTTAAAATTCCCTAGACCTCTTCAGGGTTGCTATACTGTAGAATCCTGAATGATTGCAAAATGTATTAAGGGAGATATCCTCTGCATTAAGGAACAATCAATATTTCAAATATAATTTCATATATAACTGCAGGTAAAAATAGATAACTCCCACAACCAGATTAAACCAATTAACTGACAGCATGTGTTTTTCAAAGGGGCTCTGGAAATTGAAACATGGGGACAACGATATGATGAAGAGAGAAAGAAATATATTTATACTTCCTCTGAGAAACATTTATTCCAAAGCTATTTATCTGTTTATATAGATAATCTTAAATATTACTTTAAAAAAAAAAAAGGAAAAAAAAGTGAAAGCAGCTGATTTAACTCCAGTTCATCAGCTATTCACTATCCACTGAAGTAACTTTCAACAAAGCATTTGTACCATATACTCTTGCTCCTGCTTTCAGCAGAGCCTGAAGAATGTCAGTAAGGTCAAGTTATGTGCAACCTTAAGGTCCTACCTCAATGGGACCTATAGAGGCAAAAGGCCTTCACTTTAAACTTTTTTTGAAAAATTGTCTTCCTTCACTTTCATCATACTAGAAGTGTACAAAAAATTTGGAGAAACTCTTTTTTTGGCACTTTTATCAACTCGTATGACTGTTCTATTTTATAACATGCATCAGTCCCATCATCACCAGACACTGATATTGTGAGTCACTTTACAGCTATACATCATTCACTGCACTTTCAAATTCAGTCCTCTTTAACCCAGGTTGGGAAGTCTTTGGCAGGAAGTCCCTGATATGTATGACATTCATGGTCTCCAGTGCACAGACAACCATTCAAACTTCAAATATAAGACTGGTTCAACTCAGGTAATGTTTAACTTTGATTTATCTAGATTAGCAAGTTTACCAGATTCTTAGGCATAACACAAAGAAACACAAGAGGAAGGAAAAATACTAGGAATTAACGTATCTCTCTAGCAGGAAATTATTTTTTTTCAATTATTGCAGTCTATTAGTTTTTCAGAGTTTCCACATTTTTTTACACAGACTGTGTTTTGCTATTCTCACAAGACAATTAAAAGGTTAGCTAAAATCTCAAAAGCAAATTCAAAGTTTGGAACTGAACTGTGTAATAGTCACAGCACTTCAATCTAATTATAGTAAAGTGAAGTCCTTAATAGGCAGAATGTTAAATGAACATTTGTAATCTTTATTATTAGTGAGGGCTGACCCTCAAAAGGTAAGTAGCGGAGGTGCTTGGTTTAATCTTCACTGACCTTGCAAAACTGTTGGAGAGTTCTTCTAATCAGATGTGTGCTCCATTTCTAGGCTTTAGCTGCAACAATATTCAAACCCATGTGCCAGAGGAGTTAGTAAATCTTCAGTTTCTTGATATAAGTCGTCAAATCCTATCTGGTTTGGTTTCCATTCTGGACAGAAGATATAAGTTTTAAATCACAACCTGTCTTATCAGTGGTTGGCTGGAATAGCTAGCTGTCTATGAGCACTAACTTTTGTTATGCTAAGATGAAAATACAAACAAAGGTTGTGATGATGTGGACATTGCTTCTCCTGTTGCCTATCAAGCTGAAACCAAATCCAACAAAAACATTTCACGCGCTCCGCAAGTAACTTGCTAATTCCAAATGATGCATCAGTAACACAATCATGGCTGCCTCTTCTTAGAATTATGGTTATCTGTTTTGTACTCAAAATATGCACATGGAGCAATTTCATCTGTGAGAACTTGGGAAAATTATATTAATCATCATAACTGAGTACAGCTTCTTTCTCAGCATGAGTCATAAATATCTTTGAGCATTAAACCTCTTTACAATAACATTAATTTAATCTATAAGAGGACATTGCATGCAATAAATTCCATTTACAAATCTGAGTGGGCAATGAAGAGAAAGCTGTAGCTCAATTTTTTTTTTTTTTTTAATATATTGAAGATTGGGAAACAATGCACTGAAATAAGTTTCCCTCAGCCTGAAACATATAGGACTAGGAAGGAAAACAGAGCTTCCTGATTGATTGGCCTCTGTGCTATTGCTTAGTTTGCTGCCAGTCAGAAGCTTATATAGCTTAAGAGATTGTTATTGATTGTTCAATTTGGTGTTCATATATTTAAATTTTATTCAGGTTAGAGTGATGTTGAAAATTGGGGTCCACATGCTAGATTGCCAGCACAGTGGTTGACAACACAAACGTTAAAATACAATAATCCTTGTAGTATAAAATGGCCATTGACGGTCTAATTTCCATTTTGTGGTTTATGGCCTCTACTGAATATCTGATAATGTAATTACGCTTCAGTAAAGAATGAATCCTCTCTGGTAAACTGAGCTGTGTATGCAATGCCAATGTGAATTAAATAAAGTGACATCAAAGCTCAGTCAGGGCTTATTTTAGGAGCACATTTTTAAACATTTACTATGGTTTGTTCTACAGTAATGCCAGGGAGCAGATTTATGGCTGTTAGCATATTCATGTTGGAGAAATGTGTTACTTCGTTCTTTAGTTTAGCCCAGGAGAGCAAACAAAACATCTTCCACAGAAGTGAATGCTGCTCTGTGGCTTAGGTATGAAAGAAGTTTTCAGGTGACACCACCACCAAGTGCCTCCCTAAGTAGCACGGGAAGGAAAGTGGCAGCTGTGCAGTTGGGAAATTAAAATGCAGTAAAACTACCCCCAATTATTTGCATGCCACACAAATGAGACAACATTTGTTTCTTGGCAATAGGTACATTACCAGCTTTTACGTTTGGATCTTTTGCTGCTGGCTTTATAAGTGTATAGGAACATACAGTATGATCCTATGGTTAAGAATTTCCTCCTTTTAAATTCCAGTTGTCAAGTTATGTTATGCTGTTTATAATGCGGTGAATTATGGTCTGTCCTATCCCATTCCCTGCTAGCACAATGCAACTTAACATCAGGCAGCATAACAGAATATGACAGTTAAAATTTAAAAGTACCCTCATTGTATTTGTGAATTGAATACTCATCTGTGTGATTTAAAGATGGACTGGCATCTTGAGTCCAAAAACAAGTAACGTTACTTGAATGCATTTTTTTTCCCCCTAATACATTTGCAATGCTGTTTTGACCTTCTTTCCAACAGGAAAAAAAATAACCCTGAGCAACTGGCGTGTATTGACATGGAGGTATTGAAAAGTTCGTGTGGTGTTGCAGACATGTTTAAAGGAACTTCTGAAATCAGGAATTTGATGAGAGAGACTGAATCGGAATGTCACTTGATCATGTAAACAGCAGGGAGAGAGCCAAGCCTCACATGTGGGTTTTCAATGTCCCAAAGCATTAGTATTAAAAGCTGGGACCCAGTTCCACCCGCGATAAAGAGAGGTGTCAGATCAGATCACGGTTTATCTCTCGTTTCCAGTCTCGCAAAGATTGGCTCAGTAAAAGATGGATTTAGAGCATTTTGACAGGTCCTTTAGGACTTGTTAGTGATGCAGGAGTCAGAGGTGAGTCCCTCCATCTCACCTGCTGTTTTCTGATGGTCGAAGCTGTTGACCAACAGAATAAGAAACCTCTTGACTTTTCCACATCCCTGTGCCGATATGAATAATTTCCTGTTGTGCCTCAACTCCTTCTGTGCTTTTCTGCTCTATCTGCTTTGCTTTCAATGCTCTTGGAATCTGTATCCAGAAGGCCAACCCTGCAGCAGCACCTGCTTCACTCTCCCAGAGCAGCCCCAGGAGATGCTGGGAAGAGAGGAGCAGGTCCCCCAACTGCTTGGGAAAGAGCAGATACATGCAAATAGGATCAGATACAAACATGAATGGGTTAAATACAAGCATAATCCTACATGCCTATACCTGGTCTGGCTCCTGTCTGTCTAAGGTGAATCATGCATTTGACTCCTTGGCTAAATAATCTCAGGGATACGTCTTTGGAAGCGGCAGATGAAGGTACCACATGTGCTAAGGCACGGTCCATTGTGAAACAATGTCCTATCGTAAAACGTGTCCATATGAAGATATTATTAATATTATTAACTTGACATTTTCATTATCACCTCGCTGTAGGAGGGCTTCTCCTGTGTTCTACTCGAGTTGTGTAGGAGCCGAGATGAATGCAGATAGATTGCAGACAGTACAGGGAGTCAATGAGACAGTGTTAGTCAGCATGTTAGTGGTTTAGCCACTGTTATAAGAGCATTACAAATATTAGTTATTATTATTTATTACTTATGCAACACCCACACGCTATGCAAGACATTTAACAAACCACATAAAAGGCAGGGCTGCACCGCAGAGTGATTACTGGATGGATTTTAGATGCGACAGATTGCTATTAGCTACTCGTTTGTGTTTTTTGTACAAAAAAAAAAATCCTGAGAGTCCTAACCAAGGAGACCTCAGCTATGCTTGGTACTTTTCAAACACACCATTAAAGAAAATGTTCTCTAGATAGAGAAAAATCAAGATTTTACGTGGTGATGTCAGAATCTGCTCGCAGAGCACCTTGCAAGAAGAGTTGCTGTCATAGTGAAAGTTATACTAGAGATGAAATCACATCAGTTTAAAGGTGGTTGTGGAGCTGTATGCTGTTCTCAGGCAGGTGCTGGTTTTATGCCCCCACCAATGCTGTTTCTTCTCTAAGTGCTTTGTAGGTCTGGCTCTATGTACAAAGAGTCTGAGGTGTCACCTCTCCGTGATGTGCACATACCATCAGCAGCCTGCAAAATCCCAATCTAAGATATAAATCTGGGGCAAAGCTGTACTACAACTTCTTTCATGATGCCTGATACTCTAGTAAGTGGGTAGCTGGTGGTCTAGCTGTTGTAGCACTGGATCTGCCTGGGACTTTTTTCTGCAGTCCTAAGCACATATGAAGCACTGGTAGCTTCTACTGGGCCAAATCATACTAGCCAACTGGTTTGGCTTTGTCTATGTCTACTGCCTTATTGATATAGATACTCAGTACAAGATTACTAAACGTCACACATCAGGGGTTTGTTTCTTCACTCTTGTGGTGTCCGTTGGCTCTTTGGAAAAATTTCTACAAGGCAGCAATTCTGCTCATCCTATTTCACACTGTGCTCTTTACGTCTGGTTAAAATCTCTTCCCAAGCAAGGTAATCCATTAAAAACTTGTACCTTCTCCTCAATGTTGGACTTTTCCTTGACACGAGTTGTTTGTCATAGCATGTGTGTTTCTATGTGCAATTTTCTTTGGGTCTCTCACTTTCCGCACCGCAACTTTTTCACCTGGGAACTTTCTTGTTATACTGTATGTTCCCAAATCTATCCACACCGCCACAGGGGTGTTCACCCTCTATGTGTTTCACCCTGACCTGGTGCTTCCTTTGAAAACTTTAACTGCTTTGCAGGGATCAATTAGGAGTGTTTATCTCAGGGCACAACCATAATTTCATCAATATCCAAGATTTAGCGGGAAACTCGGGACTGGGAAGGGGGGTTGGCTCTTAGTCTTGGATCAGTCACAGCTCTGCTGTGATTTCACATTTGTCCCTTCTGTTTTTCAAAGTATCAGTCTTCTCTTTTCATAACACTTCCTGAATATCTTTTCAGAGTTAGGTTTTTCACTCGAAATATTAAAAAATTCCTCAAGTTGAGAATAAGCTTTTGTCACAAAAATATATGTATAGAGAGAGCTACAGTTGTTTTTTGCTGGCACTCCTTGCTTGGAGAGAGATGGAAACACTGCTTAAATCTTTTCCAGCTGTCCTCCAGATATCCAGCATCTAAACTTTGGGGCTCTTAACTGCTCTGCTCTCCCCTCCCCAGCATTTTCCTGCCCTTTGTGGGTGAGTAATCACCCAGACCTGCATCCCTGCACTCCCCTCCCTGAGCTCCACTGCGGCCGGGGGGCTCCAGGCATCAGCCTTGGCACGACAAGCTGATATAAGCCAGACCCACTCAGAGTTGCAGTTTCTCACATACCTCTTTGGTGTCCTTTTTAGCAAATTAGCATAGCAAAAGCATTAAATGGCAAGGGACATGGCAATAGTAACTAGAGGAATATGTGGGTAAATAGATAGGCTATGGGGAATCCGCAGATTTGATTTTGTTCTAATTGTCTTTAAAGACATATTCCAGTTTTGTGTTTTCCTTTTCTGAAAAAAGAACTTTAAAAAAAAAAAATAATTCTTTTTAAAATTTCTTTTTTTAAAAAAATTTTTTTTTTTTAACGTATTTAGAGACTCTACTGGACAGGGATATCCAATATCTTAATACTTGAAGAATCGATGCGTTTGAAAAGGTTACAATAAACTCAGTTTTTCCATAGTGATTTTTCCTTTTCATTTCTTTTCCTCCCTGTCTACTGACATTGCAAAAGAGTGCACAGACCTTGCACGTGAGGCTCTTCATGATGTTGTCCTAAACAATCAGACAAATATTTTAAAAATTGCTATGGGTTGCATTTAAACACTCAGTAAAAGCTTTGTTACGGAAAAATGAGGACCACTGGATTAGAGCTTTTCAACAGGTTTGGTCTGTGGGTAGCTTGTACTCCATGTCCACATCTGTTCCAAGACATGAGCACCCAAATAGGCTCTTACAGAGATGGAAGCATCAGTTTAAATTCTCATTTCAACTGTTCGTCACATAAATTCAGTTTTTAGATAATCCCTTAGTGCAATAATTCTTTATTATGCATATGGAAAAGCATCTATTAATGGCATTTTTAAGTTTCTGGGTAGAGTTCCTTTATCTGTACTTTACAGTACAGTGAAAAGTAATTAATTCATTTCTAGATGTATAACATATGGATAATTTTTATGGATTTATAGTACATTTTAAGGTATGTGGAAATGCGGCAATTATTTTTAAAAACACGTAATACAAATTCAGGGTTGGTTCGTAGATTTATGGCTGGATTATATTTTCCACAGCCAACTGCCAAACACGGAGCAGATAAAATCTATGTTTCTTTTTATCCAGTCTACCTCTTCTATCCCATCTGTGTTTTATATTGTCACGTAACTACAAATAAATACTCTGAATTTGACTTACTTATAAATTGGAAATTTTACGCAATGTATTAACCCTCAGAAAATAGTTCACAGTATTTAATTAGTAAAGAAAAACATACCACACAGAAAATGTCAGCAGAAATTACAGTAATAATCTGTCTTTCAAAACACTTTATTAATTGCAGTGGATATTTAACCATACATTTCTTTGAAAAAAATTAGAGGTGAATCCAGCTCAATTATTGAACCTCTGATACTTTGAGGAAATTCAGATCTGCATAGATGCACCAGTTTGTGAAAGCAGAACAATATTTACTCTGTGGGTAATATTCAATCTGTGATGTAATTTTACTTTTTAGGAGTAGGAACTAACTCTGACACAAGGCTTTCTCTAGTCGTAGCCCATCACACATTTCTAAGCCTTCCTTGAGTAACAAGGTACCTTTCATGAATGCTCAGCACCCACAAGGCTATTTGTTGTCATAATCTTATAAGGTATTTCTGCTGTAATTACTAAAATAGGGACTGAAACTCTTGTCTAAATTTTAGGAATTGACTAGGTCACATAGTTTTTGAAAAATCACACCATCATTGCTGATTAACAGGCCTGTCTGAATCTAAGCCTTCAAGATTTATTTTCTCCTACTCTGAAGGAAAGTAACTTTACTGACGTATTAATGTTCTAACTGTGAATAGAATATCCCATTTTGTTTGAAGGATAGTTCCCTTGATCCATTAAATAAATACTACATGCAGGGGGGGAAAAAAGGCATTAGATTGATATGCAAGAACCGCAATCGCCGAGTGCAGATTTATGGTGTAAGGGAGTAAAGAGAAGTGATACGACTGTGAAAAGATAAATGAAATTACGCTTATGGGCACTAAATCCTCCAGTATTGAAAAACATTGGCTATTTGTGTTTAGAACACGCAGTATTTAGTATAAATGGACTTTCATCAATAAATCAACAGTTTCTGAGGTTGACATCAAAATATACCATTTCTGCCAAGTCACAAAGTGAGAAATTGGTTGTACTCTAGTTTGATTTAAAAACTGTGAGCTTTGCTGTGTTCCTCAGTGTCCTGCACCTATCAGGTCTGCCTTGATTAACATGGATTTCTCACTAACTTGGTAGCCCTGAGTTTGAAGTGCTGTTTTTATACTCACTCCTTATAGCCAACGTGACGGCATAAGCTGAGCCTGATGATCTTGGAGGGACTTGACCGCCAGAGTTTGAAATGCATCTTGGGTGAGCAGCTCGACACAGTCCCAATTTAACATACTCTGAGGCTTATGTGCTGATGATTTCTGCTAGTAAAGTGTTATAATTGGATTATTGAAGTATTAGGTAAATTCGGTCGGATTTGCTGTTTGAAGTGGAAATACAAAAAATGCTGGTATGCTATTACTGCTTTGTCGTACCTATTAACAACATATTCCAGTGTTGCAGCAACAACAGATTTGCTTTCAACTATTTAGACTTTCCAATGTGTAAGTTTTTGTAATTTAGGGAGGCAACTTGGTGGGTACCTGTAACCTCTGCAGACCCTGTTGTTTAACTTTTTAAAGAACGCAGACTTTGTTACTTGAAATTTCTCTGAAAACACTGTGACATTGTGTCATGTGTTTCTTCTTAAAGCACAAACATGTTGCAGCTAATTTTGGAGCAGGTGGCAACAAAATGATAGAATTCAGTACACTTACAAATATATAAATAGTCTAAATGTCCTTATGGTTACAATCCCTAGTTGTCCATGTAAAAGAATAAAACCCAAAACTTTCTTTTCAGTGTTATAAACTGACTTTACATATGTAATGAATGCAAAAAAAAAAAAAGCTTGTTTATCTGTCTATTGTTCTTTATTAAAACTCTCATTTCGAAATAAGCAACCTGTGACACGGAGAGATATTTGGCCAAGTTCATGCAGCAAGTGACAGCTATGTCTAGTCTGCATTTGATGGAATATATATAGTATTTTGAAGGTAACGTTTTCAAATGACCAAAGTTTACTAGGACTTGAGGTTTTTTAGGTCATTTTGAGAAATGTACCTTGGAGCATGACTTAGATTAAAAATGTTAAGCCTTGATTTATTTTTAAATATAGGTCTGTTGCTATCTAATCTGTGACATTCAGGTTTAAATGAATGAAGCAGCATGGCATCACCTTCAGTATCCTGACTTCTGTGCTTAAGTCTGTATTTCTGGTTCTTCTCTTAACACTAATATTAAGTGCCCTCCTTCATAAATCTACACGCTTTGAACAGCTAGGGAGCACATCTCGATGTTGCCCAAGCAGATCAGGAGAGAGCTGTATATCAGAGATGCATTGGAACAGCAGTCAAAAATATTTTAAAAAACCTAAAGGCAATTTAGATCCAGATGCAAACTGCTCAGGTCTTTCTGTATAAAACGCAGCATGGGGCAAAACATCCCATGTGTTCAAATGTGTTCAAAATCCTGATAATGATTTATTATATCAAGGGCTGCAACCTATGTTTCCCAGGTGACCGACAGCGAACGTAACCTGGTTGTTAAACAAGCTCCCTCACCTAATAAACGTGCTTTATTTGATGTAGGAAAGCTCAGTAAGGAGGTTTTAAGGGGCCAGTCTCAGGAGTCAGATTCTTTCATGGAGACACTGGGGCTGGAGGTTTGAGCTCAGGTATTGCCCTTTCTCAGGAGCTGCCTGAACTTTCGGGACCCTGCAGATAAGGGGTCAGGGGGTGATGTTTTTCCTGAGGTCTAATCTGCTACATGACTGCCTTTTGGATCAGAGCACATCGTTTCCCACTGTGAAGCTCTCATCAAGACTTAGGTGTTTTGTCAGGTGAAGTTTGGGTTTTGCAGCCAATGGTACCAGCGAAGACATGACAGGCACAGGGAGACAGAATGGACACATGGATTTCATTTTCTGGAGGGGTTTAAAAAGTTGATTTAAAAACGTGCACTGATTTTGTTGAGAAGTCATTTACACTGCGAGGTGACTCGCTTTCAGGTCTATGCCTCTTCTGCTTGTCCTAAGTTTCTGGAGGTGAAGAGGCTGTTTTTGGTAGGATGGAAATCGACATGTAAAACAATTCAGAAATACTGTTTTCAGCTGTTGATTTTGTGTAGGTCATACCTTTACTTTGTCAATACTTGATAAACAATGACAATGCATATGAATGTGAACCCTGATCCTTAAAATTTTCTTATTTTGTCGTTATTTGCATGGATACTCCATAACTTGGCAGGTGTTTCACAAAGCAGAAGCTGCTTGTAATCACGTTCAGTCCCCTTGATGTTCTTTATCCTACAAAGCTCTAAACAGCAAGGTTGTGGTGGATGTTTGTGTTCAGTTCCCCCACGCTGGTAAAGGGTCATGTTAAGGATCATATTTGGGAGGTTCCTTATCAAGAGTGAGGTTATGGGCAACTGATGTTGTACTGTGGCTCTCCACAAAAGTGCAGAAAATGAGCTTCCTGAAATGTTGAGTGTTTGGGAAATTTTCAGCCTTTCCCCTCTTAATTCCTGGTTTTTGAACATGCACTTTTGGGGAGAGTAACCTCACTTTAGATGTGTATATATATATATATATATATATGTACACAACATATATACACTCTCCATAAATATATATACACACACTGGATATATATATATGAAGCAGAGGATTTATTTCTTTCCCTGACTTCCTTATCTCACGCTGCATGATGGGGCAGGTAGATGAACGAAACTTCTTTGAGGTCAGTAGCAATAGGGAGGAAATCTCTGACAATACACAATTCTTCCAGGTTAAGGATCTGTTCCTTCTTATCACTTGCTCGTTACAAACTGTTTGGTTTCTCTTTCACTTTTTGTCACTGTAATGGAAACGCGTTTTAAAAATCCTAAAATTAAAAGTCTGAGGGGCAGAAAGGCTGACCCATGGCTCAGGAGAGGAATGGAGAGCACCCATAAACAGCTGAATAAAAATATCATTTGCTGAGATATGGTTTTGTATGGTGAAATGAGTCTTGTTCCGGTCACTCAGCATCTAAAGCCTTGAGATGACTGCAGGGCCAGCTGAATGGGGTTTTCCTTTGGACTGTAATTTGAAATTTGGGTGCACAACTTCTGTACAGCCTTCTGTGTCCCCGCTACAGGATGCAGCCTGCAGAGATTTAGCACTCTGCATCACAGGACCAAAGATGCAGCAGCTAAAGGCGCCGTCATCTGCACACTGTTCATAACTCCATCCACAAAACGAGTTTGGTGATTCTTGGTTCCTGGCTCTGGTGTTTTGTGGCTGTTGATGGCTTGATCAAAGCTGAGATGTCCTCAGCACTTTGCACGATATGAGTGCAGAAGTGGAGCTCTTGCCAGATGGAGACAAATACATGAGCACGTACAAGCAAAGATCCTTTTACTGCACGTTGTGGGGTGCTTCTGACTTTTTGCAAGAATTTCACTGACTTGGGAACAGCTTTTCTGTCTAACGAAGGCTGGCTTGTTCAGTTTTTTTAAAAAAATCCATCCTCATTAAACTGTTCTTTGAAAAAAAATTACTTCTGCCAATTTTTTTGTTCCTAATAATTTCACATTGCAGTTAATAATTTAAAAAGATACATACATACACCAAGTCTGGTCCGCATTATGGACTAATGGTCTGCATAAGTTCTTTATGAAGTCTATTTTTTTTTTTTTTTTTCAAATTAAGCATATGCTAAAAAAAGCCTCATTCTTTTTAATGCAAACCATTAAAAAAAATCCCAAACAAACAGTCTTTGGAGAAAAATTTCAATGCCTTATTTTAGCCTGGGGCTGGTTTTCACAGCTAAGTTACAACTGCAGCACTGGCTTCGGATGGAAATGTTGGCAGAATTTTAACTCCAGCAAGGTTAGTGGACATCACTGTAATACCATAAATACGGTACAGGCACACAAAATTTAATTTAAACCGAAAATATTCTACAAAGTATCTTAAACGTGTTTGAAGGTTGACTGTAATGCTGTAATGGTTGCCTTATTAAAAACTCAAAGCGTTCTCAGACACAATAAAGTGAAGAAACAAAAAAAAGTAAAATTTTCTAAGATGATTTCTGTACACCTGTCCCCTTCATTTGAATAGATCTGATGCCAGATTTAAGAGCTTGAAAATGAGGAATTAGGAAGCATGCAGATATCCCTTAAATTGGCTATTAAAAAATTAGAGGCTTTTAAAAAATTGATAGGACATCAGAATCAGACAAAATACATCCAAGAGAGCCAAAGGAAGTAGGAAGGGAAATTGGAGACTCTCTATTAGAAATTTCAGATCCTTGAAGACTGGCAAAAATCTAATAGAAAGGCATTATTTAAAAATGGTCCAAGGACATATGCGGAAAGAACATCTCTCTGGCATAAACTGTGGAGGATGTCCTAGATAATATTTTAAGGAATCAAGTGAAAGGTACACTGAGACAAGTACTGCCTCATTAGAGAAAGCAAATTTAATTTAGGGGGGGAAGTCCTCATGTCTGACAGATATACTGGAATCCTTTATCATGATTATTTCTGCCAGGATAGACAAGGCAATGCAAGAGACATCCTATACTTACATTTTCAGACATCCTTTGACAGGGTTTCTTAGAAGAGGTTAATGCTGAGATGTGAAGACACAGAATAAGTGGAAAGTTGGGTTTAATGGATTTAAAATTGGCTAAAAACCATAAAACAAAGTGTAGCACACCAGCAATCAATGCACCCTGTAGTAGCCAGGAAGGTTAGTGCTGGGATATATTAGAAATTATCCTAGGTCCACAGCTGTTTATGTAAAAAATTGCAGGGTGCTACGTACTACTGAAAGCAAGTTTTCAAATTTTGTTGATTACATTAAATTGCAGAGAAATATAACTGATGAGAAACAATGACATAAACCCATTATAAAAATCGTATCCTTTTACTGTCAGAGTTAAAAATTGCATGACAAAGAGTCTTCTATGCAAGTAAAAATTGACAATTTTAAAGGTGCGAAGATTGCGCCAAGGGAGAATTGACAGACCTTGAATTTTGTACTGAATCTTTTTCAGGTCATCACACAACTCTGCCATTGAAAGTCCAGAATATTTTAAGAGAGAATAGAACTTTCTTATCCAACAGAAACAAAATATGTAGCAGTTTTAATAAAAATGGGTAGTCAGGTGAATTTTGAAATTTGGCCGAAAGACGAAAAGGAGACAGTCTGTGGACTTACTGCAATTTACTCACAAGCTCATTAGTCTGTGATAGAGCTAGGCAAATAATTAATTTTTCCTGTTTCAGGTGAAGGTATAAGAATTAGCAGAGACCTGAAAAGGATCAGGTTAAATGAGAATTGATAGAGACTTTTTGGAACAAAAGGGAAAAAAAAAAAAAAAGTATTAATAAGAATCAATAATAATTTTAGGTTATTAAAACCTAAGTTTACCTAATATAGTTGAACAAGGTGAAATGTTTTGATTAGTTTCGAATTATTTCACGTTTTTATTTTCTCTGAATCCCTTTATTTTCAAATTTCACTTAAAAAAATAAAACCAGAGAAATTCCACTTTGAAAGCATCAAAGGAAAACACGTCATTTCTGAAACACATTTAATTTCAAGCAAATATTGGGAAAATCTTCTTATTGTGGTCCTCTTTATCAGATGAGATCTGAATTTGTGATTAGATTAGTTCCCAGAATTTTTCATTTTTTGTGTGAAATGCACTAGTAATTAGATAAAAACTTACTTACTTTTCCCTTACTCTGGAGGGAAAAAAAAAAAAAAACAACAAAGCAACCATCATTTAGCTGACAGACAAATAGAAAGAGACCTTTGAAAGAAAGAAAATTTGAATTCCAAGTTACTTTCCAACCTGTGATCTGAGATAAATTATGCCACTCCCTGGTCCTAATACACCAATCGAAGCTTTTTAGATCCGCCGGGTGCCATCATGCAGGGTGGATTCATCAAACATTAATTCAGTTTTAGCCTGATTCTAAGTCATCACTCTATTATTTTCATTTTTAAAATATTTAAACCACATGAAAATTTCAGGCAATCTTTGCTTTCACTCATACCTGTGTGTGAGAGAGGCTGCAAGGAAAGAGGAGGTGGATCTGAAAGGAAAATATCTATTTTATCAGAATATCAGGGCAGTGTTAGCTGTAGTAATTGATAACCCAGAGATGGGAGAATTGAAAAAGCACAGTAGTGTTTTTTCTCTTTTTTTTAAGACTTTTTTTTTTTTTTAATGGGCCTAATCTGCCAAATGTTCCTCTGAAAATGATAACAAAAGTTCCATTCCTGGAACGAATTGTTTCTACAAACCATGATCCCAGAAATACAAACATGGATAAATGGTCCCATTTTAACTTTGAATGCGGTAGAACTTACTGAAAACAATCTGACAGTCTGCCAGCTTGCCTTCAACAATGGCACAGTACCAAAACTAAGACATACAGTAGAGAAAAGTGTCACGTTTTAGAAATAATTTCTCAGTTGAAAAGGTAAAAGTGGGGGGGGGGGAGAAAACAAGAAACAAAAAGCAAACAATGCGGCAGAAAGAGGAGGTAGGATATGAAATAAGTGAGATCTTTTGCAGGGTAGAGCGAAACATACGTGTTCAAGTTTCTTGACAGTGACCCTGGAGAGGGGAAAAGCTGGGTATGGTGCTGGCAGGTGGGAAGAAGCAGAGGTTGGGGTTGTGTTCCCTACGCGGTGGCCACCAGGACTTACTAGAAAGCATCGTTAAGACAGGCATGTAGCTGCTATGAAGACTTTAAGCCAGTACCCACCCAGCTTTGTCTTGTGAGTCTGGGGCTAAGCTTTTATCACATGTAAACTTTTGCTAAGTATTTACATCGTGGCGTGGAAGTGTGCTAGGAGATCGTCTCGGGTCAAGGGGGCTTCTGAAAAGAGACAGATCTCAATCTGTCTCCAGCTGCAAAGGACAGCAACAGCAGTCGGACCCTGGTATGCTCTGGTTTATTGCCCTCTTGCAATAGAAATTCTCTTGCTGGTTTTGGAGAAATAGAATTTTTCTGGAATATGTATTTGTGGCATGAGAAGGTCTTTCTGAATCCCTTTCTCTCTCCCCAAATTCCAGCTTAATCTGAGATACTGTTCTGTTAAAATTTAAATGGGGATAAATACATTTTTATGAAATCCTTTGATGTTGATAACAGCATGTTTTTATGAAAAAAAAAAGAATGTTTCAGAAAATTTCTGAACTTGCTTGAATCATAGTGAGAAATAGATAAAGCTGCAGTTCATACACTGTAAGTGTAGTTTACCCTCTTATTATTCAGAATGTAAAAGGAAGAAAAAAAAGGCATTGAGAATCTATTTGTACTTTTCATAAACTCTCTTCAGGAATACAACCCCATCACACCACAGTTCAAGTATACAAATAATAATATTAGTCAGAATATTCACTCCCAAAGCAATTTTAATACCATTCAAAATATAATCCTTTTATGCAATATACCTCATTTAACAACCATTAGTGCCTTTTCCATCTCAAATCCAGTGTACCTAGTAATGATTTATTTCTATCCATTGTTTGAACTGATTTCATGTTACCAACAGACCTGTACTAATCATGCGGAGTGCAATATGCAAAGCGCGCTCGCCAGATATTTTTTAACTTTAGGCTCTGCACAATTTACAACAGAAAGAACAGAAATTATAAATGTTCATTTCACTTGCAAGATAATAAGCTAGAGTAAAAAAAAAAAACAAAAAAACAAAAAAACAACAACCCTTGACCGATTTTGCATTCGAGAAAGAGAGTTCATTTCTTATATCTAAACTAAACCAGTCCCTTAATTATACCACAGTAGGTTGATTACAGGCAACACTACACAAAATCTATGCGTCTTGTTTGGCAATGTATCAAACTAAGGCACGTTGTCAAAGCAGCCTTAACCATTTTCCTTTCCTGGGAATCTGATCTTTCCGGGCACCCTCAGCTCCCACTGGGTGAAATCATAAGATCCATGCTTCGCCCATCGCACGGGAAACTCCCACCCCGCTCCAGCGCGCAAGCAGAGCCCGCGGGAATAAGTACCTTGCCGTTAAAGAGCAATGTGTAAACAAAGAGTCAAAATCTTGCAAATGAGTTATTCGTTAGGAAATATTCACACAGCTTGGCTGAGTGGGCCTCGCAGCAGAGCGGCGATGTTCTCGGCGCTTTTTCTAAATAGGGAACGCGCCGTGCAGCGTACGTGCAACTTCCGCGCGGAGCTGCGCGCCGAACAGATGATAGAACTCCCAAGTCCTGTTTCTCCGGGATAATTTCTCATCTAAACTCCTAATTACACAGCACTTCAGATTCTGAGATATATAAATACGTTTTTTTCAGTTGTACACTGTGCTAATGGTATGCATGGGAGAACGGGAATGTGCTTTGGCATGACTGCTCAATATCAAAAGTGAAAATCATCTCTCCAAACTCCCTTTCAGAGAAGTGAGAAGCCCCAAACTACTGAGAAAAGTTGAGATACTTTGCAACATCCATGTGCCTGCCTCAGCAAAGCCGGCTTTCAGTGTTTTCCTAGGTCCTGCGTTGCTGCTGGGAAAATGTACATCAACTGTAGTGTGGGGCAGTGGGAGCCCATAAGCAGAGCAAAACCACGATGCTGAAACCTATAAATGTCTCAGAAACATCCACTCTGGACATGGCCTAGGTCAGTCCTGTGGGTTGGTAGCAGTGGGCACAGGTTAGACATGTCCCTGGAATGCATCTGTTGGTTTAGTTTTATTCAGAGGAAATCCAGTTTGTTTATTTGGAGCCTTGATATTATCAATGCAAATCAAGAAGCAATCAGCAGGGACAACTGGGGATCCGACCTAACTCATTAATGTAGATGCACCTATTCTATCCCAAGGATGCACATTCCTGTTAAAATGCACCAACTAATGAAGAAAGGTCCTTGTAAATATATTTTTGTCTATCATCGGTTAATAAATCCTGGTAGAAGAATTTTAGGTGTGTTAGCTATAGTTTCATACTACTTTTTACATGATATTACTGTAGTATTAACGGTTAAACTGTGATTAGAAAGCTGAATGCTCTTGGTAACACTGAAAAGGCCTCGTTTTTGTTGTTACATCTCCAAACTTTTTACAGGTACTGTGATGGGTGCCATCTGTATGAGGAGCTGGTATCTTTTCCCTCCTGAGATTGATAGGTACTACCATATGGTAGATAGGATGCTCAACTTTGCAACACTGAAGGCTTTTTTTGGCAACCTTCCAGGAGCTCGAGGGCCACACCTAATTTGCATTTACATTTACATACAATTTTTATTTTAAATAAATGCACACAGTTAGGATGGTTCATTGATCTTGTGTTGCTTTCTCTTTGATAGATGTACAGGCATTATTCGTTGTTTGAGTTCCTCAGCAATAAAAAAGCTGTAGTTGAATTCACCCTGCAATTATTATTATTTATTTACACTATTGCTGTGCTCAGGGGAGGAAAACACAATCCACAGCTTGAAGAGCTTCTCTAATTAGTCAGAGGAAGTTCAGTGACATACTTCATATCAGGTGATTGGAAAACATTTCAATTTCCAAATTGATGACTGTGGGATTTTTTCTTCAGAAACTGCTTTTATTTTCAGTGAACAGGTTTTCATCATCTTTGCAAACAGCTCAAGAAATACGTATGAACATAAAAGACATGATAGAAACAACAGGCATTAGACACAAATAGATGCTCATTCTATCTGTGGATTGGCCACCTCTGACCTCAGCCTGAAAGGATTGCCTCGAAGTTTTCAGATTGCCCAGCTGTCATGACTTATAATGGTTACCATTTTAACCATGTTTTCCCATTTAACTAATCCTTCCACTGGACTCTATAAAAGGCTTGTGTGTAGCTGGCAGTTGCTCCCCTTTCACCCTGAGCTGCTGAAAATCACATGGGAAGGGATGCTGTCTTCTTCAGTGCTTGTTGGGAGAGGTGGTGATTGCTACAGGTTTGCTCAAGGTTACTCAGGTATCTGTGGCTATATCAGGGTCCTTCTATAGGGGCCAGGTTTGCAGTAATTCCTTTCTAGTGGGAGAGTACTTAATAAGATATTAAAAATAAAATCACCTAAAGGGTGAGAATAAATATCTCTAAGTAGAAGAAAATCAATGCAAGGAACTGCTGAGAGAGAGGCCGGGTCCTTCAACTTACAGTTGCTGAAGATGCAACTATCCATTCAGGGGCCTCCATCTCTCAAACTCAGAGAGAGTTTATTGGTGTTATATTTGAGCACAGAAATTCATCAGCAAATTACTGTATTGATCCTTGTTTATGTTTGAATGTATAGTCTCATTGGAAGTCAGTTTCTTCAGATCTAAGGTAATGCTGAAGGACCTAATTTTACTTGTGCTTAAATGTGTGTTTTGTGAGCAGCAAAACTGCAGGAGTTGCTTGAACGTGTAACTGACTCTGGCACTTTGTCTTGGAAGGACCTCGTTATTCAAATGGATTTGTTATTTACTAAAAAGAGGAAAAAAAACCCAACATTGTAGGTGGGAGTTTCATACCTTTGTCAGTAGTCCCTCTGGGAACAAGACAAAGGTTGATACTCTTAAAAGTGAAATGGAAAATATAGACATGTTACATACCACTAAAGGGAATCTGACCGGCTTGCAAAAAGTTGATGTGAGTTATCAGTGGTTCTAGGATACACTAATGCCAAAACAGATGGTAAAAATGGTCTTTTGTTAAGATATGGATAAAAATAAATAAGAGTATGGCAGGAATTTTGGAGTAATTTGGGGCTGGACTCTTTTGGGGATCTGATCAGAGGCTAGCCTCAGATTTATAGGCACAATCAAATCCTTTGAGGGAAATTGAATTTTAAATCTGTTATCAAGAAAATTGGTGTGCTTAGAAAAGGCCGGAGGAGAAGCTGAAGACAGGAGTAGCAAGAGATTTCAGTGTTTTGGACATCCTTCTAATTCTTTGGTATGAATAGCAATATGATTGATGCAGCAATAACTGCAGTGCTGGAGGGATTTGATACCCAGAGGGAATCAATTAACTGAATTTTGGATATTGGAGTGTTATGACCTTTGCCTAGATCATAATGTTGACATGTAGGAGCAAATGGAAGAATATGAGTCTTTTCTGATTGTAATTGACTGGAGATATTGAGAACAAGTTGGATATCCAAATTTGCAGATAATGTGTTGATCCTAGAAGATGACTGAAGAACAGTAAGTAAGCCTTGCCCAGGCCTCAGGTTATCAGGTGGTAGGGAAGAAAAAGCTTATTTAGAAGCAGCTCCTGGCTTCTTTGCACTCTTTAGTGGGCAAATTACATCCATCTAACATCTTCATTATTGATTTACGGGTGAATGATGCTGTGGCTTGCTGCAGAGTGAAGCTGAGTCAGATTATTGGGGAAGTTTATCCTATTATCCAGTTGTGGTCTTATCCAACACCCTTGCAAGGAGGTATAAATGTCATCGTTGTTTCATGAATCACCACTGAAGTAAAGGGCTTTGCCATTGCTGACCTGTGAACTGGGAAGACAACAGAGTCTCTGTGGGCTTTCCTGGAGTGGAGATCTCAAACAGAAAAAAATCAGCTGTATTAGGTATATTATGGTGATGGGCTAATAAATGGCTGACCTAACTCAGAGAGTCAACTGAATGAGTCAGTGGCCAATTAACAGGGTGGAGTTAAGTAAGCTACAGCCTGATTGTGGCCAGTGGCTGTGGTAGGAGGATAGTTCAGGAACAAACAGTCCTACTATATAAGTAATGGACAATATTAGCGGAGAGAATGAGAAGGGATCACAGCTCTCAGGTATGGGGAAGGAGATTTTGAATGTAAGTTCAACAGTGTGGTGACTGATGGACAAAAAAGTTCAGGCTGAATGGTTTTTATCTGTTAACTCTTTATTGAGCTGAAACAGACAAGTGGTAAAATCAGAATAATAAAAGCTGGACTTCTCCAAGATTTGCATCTTTACAGTGCGATGAGCAGGCTTGATTTAAGTTACCTTTTTTTTCTATATAAAACCAGTAGTCGTCTGTCTTTTTCTTTATGATCATAGCAAACAGATGATTTTCTTTGTTTGCTTTTCCCTTGCTGAATTAGGATTGTGTTGTCAGGTAGCCTTTTCCTTTTCTAAGGCTAACTCTAAATTAGATAAAGACAGACAGCTATGGCCTTCACATAACTGTTTTTCAGCCGACATCTGCATTTTCTGTCTTCCTGCTCATCTGCTGGTGAATATTCCCAGTTCTTATATATCTTTATAGATCTTACTTTTTACTTGAGGAGCTCTGTAGCTGAGGAATGAAAAATGACAGGTTTCATGGGAACTTTTTTTGGAGTGCCTGGAGATGGAGGATTTGCTTCGTGTTAGCCGCTTAGACAGGGAGTGAGTTTCAAAGTATAAGACGTATTTAGTTGCATGACTAAATTCTCTAAAACAAGAAATAGCAATGGAAAAAGTAATAAAGTTCAAAAAAAAAGATGCAAAGTCTCACAAATTTGACTTCATTCTCTGAATTGTTTACTTTTCTGAACATTTCTTATTTAGTTTTCCTGATTTATCTATTTCCATCTATTTTATCCTCCTATTGCCATCTTTGCCTAGTAACGTCTCACCCTAGTAACTTTTCCTGATCCCAGGCAAATGTTCTTTCATTATCCCTTTCCATTGGACTTACTGGGGTCTTCTGCCCAGTGTTCTACACTTTTGAACTTGGATCATTTGAAATACAGTCAGAAAGGCTCCTATAGAAGGAACTATTTAAAAGTATGGATGAATTTTAACAAATGGCATACGGTAATTTTAATTTTTTTATAATTGTAATTTGAGAATTTTTGCTGAGGTTCACATGATTGGATTTGAAGGTGGGGTTTTGTTTTTGTGGTTAGTGTTTTTGCTATCTAGCTCACCATGGAAATCTTTAAGCAAAGAATTTTAAAAAAGTTGTTTCTAAAGTTATTTTTCTCGTGTTTCCTAATAATTCACTTGCAATGTTGTATTTAGTATTGTATGTATTGTGAAAGTCTCTTAACTTCACTGAAAATATTTAAATATTTAAAAGCTGCCTCTAAGAGTTGTCTGAAAGTTCTAAGTTACTCTAATTACACTGTTAACCCCTTTCTTTCAAAATGCCCTGGTACTTCACGCTGATCCACATGAATTTAACATCACGTTACTTCATAACACTAAATATTTCCATAAGACACTATGGAGGTGTTCTGAATTCAACAACTGTCTCTTATGGGTGGAACAAAATTCCTTGTGATATTGATGGAGTTTTATTTTTGCTTTCTTCTGTGAGAATGGGCAGTGTGGTTGTTTTGGTTCCTTTCACCTCATTTCCTTTCTGGTGTGCGCTTTGATAAGAGTTAAGAAAAGGAACAGAGGAATATTTTCCCTTATTTTTCTTGAGGAAACAGCGACTATCCTTGTAAGGAATCACAGTAAGAGTGTTTGTGACATTAATTCAATTGGAACAATCATGCCACCTGCAGTCATGACTTTGCACGCTGTATGTTGCTGAATGCAGACTTGTCTTTCCCAGCAAGGGTGGCATCCCAAAAGGCTAAGGAGCCAGGATGGGAAATATCCCTTCCCATCAATGCTTCGAATCTAGAGGAAAAGGCTTGTAAGCAGATAGAAAGTAGTAAAGCAATCTATGTGGTATAGAGCTGTATTCCATTTTTGTGTTTGTGTTTTCCAAAGGATTTTTTTCTTCGATTAGGAATGAAAGCTTGTACTTTCAAAATATTTTATTCTTAGATGACAAGAATGCTCTGAGAAGTTCAGGTAACACAGTGTCTGGGACTGGTAAATGGGCACGAAAAAGAAGATTGAAACAAATCCTCCAAGGTGTAGGGCTTCCTTTGGTTTCATCTAAGCGTTCTTTCTCATTTAAGTTGAATTCCTGGCAGCCACATTGCGCAGATAAAGTAAAAGTACAAAACAATTACAGAAGAACCCATAAAATAAAAAGCCTTTTTGAGCAATGACAGCATTCAATAATTGTGTCAATGCTGCTTTAAAAGTTTCAGTTTCTACAGCATCTCCAGTCCCAAAGTGTCTCATCTGCCTTCTAATTTTCCACAAGATGCTTTTAATATTTTGAGATTGATATTGAACCACAGG
>NC_141472.1:41522061-41697061 GCF_009769465.1 Tauraco erythrolophus | reverse complement strand
GATAGAATTTAGATCATAGTCTTATCTTTCTAAAGCAAATGTTTGCTGCCATTATCATGAATCAGTTACCCCTGAAGTCAAAAGAACTGCTCAGAAGTGCTTGTGATGGTACTTGCAGGCAGGATCCCGATCCCAACAAGGCTTAAATAGCTACTTAACTTCACCCCTGTCATTAGCATCACTGACTTCAGTAGAAACATGGCAGTGTCTAAGCTTTATACATTCGAGCCCGCGTTAGGCATGTACCCTGTGGTATCCGAAGGGCAACGGTGCATTTGGTAAAAACGTATCGCAGTCTTGTTTTTAAAAGCAAAACAAAACATTTTGAAAATATGCTGTGTGTGTAGTTTTTTGCCCTTGCAAGAAAATAGTTAAGCAATGCTCTCTCTCCATTTAGAAGCATTTTAAAGTGGACAAACACAGACAGTTATTCTTTTAAAGGTTTCTCTTATGCTTCTGTTCCAAAATTAACAGTTAAGGGAGGTGTTTAACCTAATTTAGGTTTCAGTCCTCCAGTCAGTGCAAGTACTCTGGGTATTTAAGCCACTAAGAATTCATTTCCGTTAATTATATATCATGTTCTGTTATTTGCTTCTTAACTTTAGACATTTAGGGTCACTGAATTCACCCTGCGTGTCAAAGGGTTCTAGATACGATGCCTGAGAGACGAAAGTTCAATTCTCAGTACCCACAAGCGCTCACAAAATCTCAAACGCAGTTCTAGTCGATAAGAGCAGCTTCTGGATCAATGTGTCCAATCTTAGGCAGGGAGGTCAGCCTGTCACACCAGTGGATCTCTAGAGGAGAAGAAAGCGAGGACTTAGGAGTGTTTTAACGTGCTCTTGCACCACTGACTTGGTCCATGGCCAGCACTCAGACGTAGCAGTTAGTTCACTAGCATTTGATGGAGTTGCTTTCCACAGGTAATTTTAAGAAGGGCGTTGCAATTCTATCAGGGGTTTGTTTAAAGTAAAAAGCTTTTCATTCTAGAGAACTCTCTGAGTGAGGTAAAAGTGGAAAAGTGCTTCCAGAGATTAAGTAATAACATCTTGGGGGGAGGAGAACAACAAAACAATAACCCAAAATCATACAGGAATCTAAAATAGTGAGATTTATTGATGAGCTTATGACAGTAAAAGGCTTAGGTGTTTACCACCATCTTTCAACTGCGCCCCTCAAAATCTGGAGACCTTATTAATGAAAAGGAAAAAACACAATCCGTTTTGTGGCAGATAAACTCATTACACACAAGAAAAAAGGAGAGAAGAATGAAGAACTCGCGCAAAGATAGAGCGCAATAAATTCACCGGAGTCAGAATCTGGTCAGCAATAACTTCCACGTTGTTTTATAAGGCATTTTACTGTGCTCTATCATTCTGGGAAAGAAAGCCTTATAACCAGAGTAACTGCCCTATCATAGGCTGGTTAAATAGTTTTTGAGATAGAGATCACCATTTGGAAGACTCATATATCCCAGCGCGGTAGGTGTAGCGCTACTTTTGTAATTTGTTCAGCCTTGTCAGGGAGAAATGTTCACGGAAACATACATCAAACGGTGCTTCTCCTTCCCTCCATGTACACGATTGCTGCAGCTCGGCTCGAAACCAAATGAACTCGGGCTTCAGAGCTGTTTGCAGCCATTTGCATGATTGCCACAAATAAGGGTGGTGGCAGAGCCTTCAAAAGCCGTTTCCTTCACGTTGACAACACTTTATGATCAAATGACTGGCTTCACCTCTTACAGCTCTTTCTTTCTGGGATAAGAAAATCGAATTTTTAGGATATATAACAAGCAACACATGTAGCATGAAATCATGGTGGTGTAGGGCTGCGCAAATAAAAGACTGGCTGAAGAGGAGACTCACGGCGCTGCTGTCGCTTTCTATCCTGAAAATTCAAATTGGTCAGAATTTTAAAGAAAACTGTACATGTAACACTGCGTGAAGATTCTCAAAATGTGCTTAATATTCAGCATTTGTGGAAAACTATTCAAACATAGTTTTTCTTTTATTTTTCCTCTCTGCGTTTTCTCTGGCAGAGAATCTCTAATTGGTTAGACACCTTTGAAGTTCAAGATATGTCATTATCACTAACTGGCGTAAAATGCGACATAAAATCCTGAATTTAAAAACCCAAATGTGAAAAGTGTGAACTCATCCGAAGTTCTAAAATTAATTGAATTAGGAAAACAGCCAGTATAAGGAAGGTTCATCAAGAATATTTTAATTCGAGGCATTCATTTTTATTAGCTCTACATCAAGCCACATTCTGCAACAAGTGTCTAAATTCTAAGACTCTTTTTTTCTTTCAAGTATGGTGTTTTTTAGTGCTTTTATGGCTTTTTTTTTTTCCTGAAATCAAATAGAAAACGCATTCTGCTAAATAGATACCCTATTTATGTGGAAACTAACTTTTCTTCCTTTTTTTCCCCCTCGCCCCCCATACTCACATTTTTCACTTCTCAGTGTGCTGCAGATTGTCATCTTTAGGTTCAGCACTAAGGAGAACGGGATGCCTCGCATCTCTCAAGGCACGACTCATGTCATACTGTCTGGAAATAGGGAGACATTTGTATCTCTGTGTGATGCACTTCATGTTTTCAAGACTCTCTTTGTAAGCGCCAAAAAATGATTAAAAAACAATCCCAAACTTTTATATTCTTGCATACAGCCCTGCTCCAGAGACACTTATCACGGCAAATTCCGCGTTGCAGCGTTGAGGTTGCACAGGCTTCTGACATCGTGCACAGTCTGAAATGTGCAGAAGGGATGGGAAAGCAATAACTATTCAGAGTGCTATTTCTTAGCAGTAGTGTTATTTCCAATTTGATGTCTGTGTGCTGCAGAAAAGAGTCACAGCAGAAAATCCCCTAAATAGTTGCTTATTGAGGCTTCTGGTTCTGGGTGAAGAGTCCTTGGGAACTGCACAGCTTTTGATGCAAAATTCAGTTTTATGGGCCTTTGATCCTTGTATTTGGTGTCAGGCAAACACTCTCACTCACCTTTTTTGGTTTCTCAAGATTTCTTTCTAGATCATAGATAAGATTTGTTTGGGTTCTGTGCACTCCTCCCTCCTCCCTGCTGCTCACCTGAGCGTTTGAGGTAGCGGGGGAAAAAGCAGCGTGCACAAAGCTGCAGTAACAAGGGTAGGAGTATATTCTGTTGCCCAAATTCTCCAGAGAAATGTAGGCTTTTTGTCTATAGGTGGTGCTGCATGAGCCTGGAAAAAGAGCTGCATTTCCCCATGGCTTTGTGGTCCCCAGACCACAGAGCTTGCATAAGACCAGCTCTTGGTCCGATTTGGGGTGTCTGGTTTTGAGTGTCCATCTTTAGAGACCCTGAAACATTATGGTAGGAGCAACGCTCAGCTGTCTGGTGCTGGGCTTTAGATCTCTTGATGTTATTTGCAGTTAAATGTAAAGTTGTAAAGCAGAAGCAGTGGAGTGATCCTGAGCACGATGCCAGGAGCTTTCCAAGGGAGAAGAAAGGCTGCACCACGGCAATGTCTCTCCTCTGGTTTGTTTGGGATCGGGCACTTCAGCACAGCTTTGCCCATCGTTTCAGTGCAGAAATTCAAATCAATTAGCCCTTTTTTGCTCTTTTTCTCAACGCTTTTTTGGGGGATAGCAACTGAGGAATAGATCCAGTAATGGTTTGCATTATCCCATCCCAATTTTATATTTCTCGTTTTCTAATTTTGACCTGAGAAATGGTGAAATACTGTAAAATACCAATATTTTCTTAAGAACCATCCTGTAAAGCAAGAAGAGGTGAAACCAGAAGACTGAGTCAGATGCAGCAGTCAGACATACAGCAGCTTTATGTCAGAAAAAAATATAATAATCATGGAATATACAATTGCTGTGCTGACAGAAACAAAAAAGTGCTTTTCATCTAAACAAATTCATTTGATTTATTGAGCTGTATATGTACGTTATATTTAATATTTCCATTCCCCTTAAATTCTCTGTGGTTTTCCAAGAGCGTTGGAGAACTACAAGGCCACGTTTTTTGGCATTGCAGATGACCTCATTATTAATAAGAAAACATCTGGGCAGGCAAAGTGGTGTGTGAGTGTGTGTGTTGAGAGAGCTGTGGATGGATTAGCAGCCCTTGCACGCACGGGCCACCAGATCGTGTATCTCGCTTGGAAAAAGTCCTGGTGGGTTCTTGTCTCCATTTTCACAGGCATTTCCCTATGAGCTGTGTCATTTACAGAAGTCTGGTTTAGCCCATATCTCGGGGGCTGGCAGTGCCCCAGGAGCTGACAGTGGAGCCAGGGCAGATGCTGGTGCCAGGTACTAGCTGGGGGGGTTGGTGAAGGAGATAATTCATGTCTGTCACTTACCTGCGTTTACCAGCCCTGTGGTTGCCCTGGGTCTGTTTAGGCATTCTTGGAGCATCCTTCCTAAAGCACAAGTGTTTTTTCTTTGTTTTGAGTTGCTTAGTGTGTACTCAGGTTGACACATCCTGCAGGGATTTGTATTAAACTTTCATATTGCCTTTTCAGCAGAGACCCCACAATTTGCTCAGTACACATCAGTAGAGAAGATATGTAATAAAAATCAGACAAGTGTACTTATTTCCCAGAATATAGACACTACCCTACTATTATGCTTTTTACATTTAACAGTATAAACAACAATTTAGTTTGCCCTTAATGTCCTAAATATGCTTAGATCCATCACGGTCAAAATTGAAGGGCAAGGGAAAAGGACAAAGAAAAGATGTTAAATGTTCCACAGGCATAACCCAAAATACACTTCTAATAGCATAAGCACATTGTTAAAAAATGAACAAGTAATAGTACAGGAAAGGGTGTATATTTATGGTGTCATACAGTGCGGAAACAAAGCCAGGCTGTCTCTGATGTTGTTTACCCACCAATGGAAAAAGACTCTTTTGTATTACAGGGTTTCCTCCCCTGTTTATTCAAGAAGAGGAGAAACACCCTGCACTGGGTGCCTCGAGGAGGGGGTCAGCAGGTATCGCTGCCACCTGGAGAACTGGCAGCAGACAGATGGTGTCCTTATGAGCTACACCTCAAGTTTCATTGTTCAGAAGCAGAAACACTAAAATGAAAGGCTTTTATTTTTTGTCTGTAGGTGAAAGTTTGTCTGCACAGAGAAGCTCTTGCAGAGTAAGACAGTGGGTGAACTTAAAGTATGATACTTACTCTACACTGATTATCTAGATGGACATTTGTTTTGCTCTGCCAGCGCTTATTGCATCAACTGGACCACGTCTGTGATGGTAATGAGTGGAGAGAGCTGTTCCTGAACTGTTATTCTGGGTCCAGACCCATATTTGAGCATTCCATGGTAAACAAGCACCAAAGAAAATAATAAACAAGAAGGTTGAATCTAAGCAGCAGTATAGGCTTCAGACCAAAGATAGCTTTGTGGGCACAAAGTACAGCAGAAAGCGAGAGCCACAGGTTTTCCTGTTGTCTTCTCCTTGATGACGCTCCGGAGCAGAGGGAGCTCCTTCAGAGGCATCGCACGGTGATGGACCACACCGCCTTGGCACAGGCTGCACCGAACCGCAGAACGAATACTGTCCGCAGCTGCTGATTTCCCAGGCTGGGTGGATAAGGGATGGGGCTGCTGATTTGTTTGATTCTGAGAGCTATCACATCACTCTCTAACTGAGAGTTCAAAGAGACAGTGAATGACAAGAAGCAAATGAAGAGTAAGTCAAGAGACCCGTGTGCAGGGGGATGCAGTAAGCAGAGCAGTCGTGCGTCGTGTTAAGAAGTGGAGCAGATGTGTAGAGATGCTCATTGACGGGGTGCAGTATGTAAGCAAGGTAAGAGCAAGCACTGACATAAACTACTCTGGCTATGGGACATACTCCTGCTGGCCAATCTTAAGTACAGAGTTCTGACCCACTCAAATAATATTTTTATCAAGGATTGTCAGGAGTTAGGCAAATACCTAAAATACAAGTTTGGCTGAAAGTTGATTTTTTTTTTTTTTTTGGTTTAGTTTCTTTGTTTCAAATGATTAAGTAGTGCTTGTACATTTTGTATTATTATGAAACCTGAAATCCAAATATGTGTCCCATCTTTTATGACATGGAAATAAAAGTTCTTTAGATAGTAAAATATTTGCAAGCTTGCCTTGGCTCAGAAGTCTGATAGACTGCATTCAGATTGAACAGCCATTTTGTGTATTTTGGAGGATCAAAATATGCTAATGATTTAAGAAAAAATGTTTTCTCATACCTTTATATACAGTTTTTTAATATAATGCAAGAATATGAGTACATTTCATAGTATGTTTTCATAAAAGGTTTGAACTTTGTATAGTCAACCTATCAAAAATGTATAAATTATACAGGAAAAAAAAAACCCTGCATCATTTTTTTTCTCTGGGAAGTGGAGCAGTTAATATTCAACATGAAATGTCTAATCTTTAAATACATTATAATCTAACTGCTTAGGATAATTTTTGCTTTAATACCTTAAGAGTCTGCAAAGCCTGAAGGATGGGATTATTAAAATGGAATTTTAATGTCAAAATTATCAGAGAAGAGAACATATTGCTAGTGTTCATAAAAAAAATGTATTCAATTTCTGTTTGATTTGTCCAAATAAGAGATGAGAATATATTTGATTATAGCTAGTAAGTATTCTGAAAATTGATCAGATGACTGCAGGTCATTGCAACGTTAGTGCTGTCAACTATGGAGATTAGTATATTTAAGAGATTGAAATACGTGGTAACATATAAACATACCTGGTCTAACGACTCAGTTACAAGCTTCCATGAAGATGCTCCATAGGGAGAGATTCAGGAATAAAAATCGCATGGTCGCCACACAGACAGCATTATTAACTGCCCCAAAATTGAAAAACAAATAAACAAAAAATCTTGATGTGCCTTGCAGGTGTAAATAAAAATCTCTAACTTGCTTAGAATTTGTGTTTTAAGGCTTCCTCCTCAGCTCTCAGGGGTATCGGGCTAGTGCCCACGAGCAGAAGTGAAGTGAGCAGGCTCTTCGCATCTGTGATAACTAGCTAAACTTCAGATTTTCCTGATCATGTACAAATGAGACCTAGTCAAAACATCCCACCAACCATCCCTCCTGCCTTCCCCCAGTTCATAAATAAACCGGACAGCCAGTGCCTATCTGTCACCATGGTCCTACTGACAACTCTGCATTGCTACTAATTAAGGTAGTGTCTTGATACAGAAAATTGCTTCCCAGAACATGGGCTTGAAAGGTCTCTGAAGATCAGTACAGTTTTGTCAGTTGTTTTTATTTAGACTACCATGTAAATCTTCCACAGATGGTCAGAAAAACCTGGAGGTTGCAGCTCCAATAAATTACCCTGAGTTGCCTTCTAGAGCCGTGGTCTGCTTTTCAATATGTGTCTGTCCAGTGACAGCCAGGAAGGCCTGGAGAAGTGATCCAACTCAAGGCTAAGAGGGAAGGATTTGTGTGTATGTAAATGCAGGCAAAAGAGCTTCAGATCCAGTTGCTTTAAGTGGTTTGGAAACCTGATTGAGTCTAACAGTTGTGGTGACTTTTTTTCCTTCTTCTTGGAAGATCTGGCATTGATTGTCTGGAATTAGTGTAATATTGCACAAGTTAACAAGGTAAAAATTACTGTTAGAAAGTCGCCTGCTGTGTTCACAGGCTTCTCCTGTGATAAACTGTATGATGTGGATGCAAATTTGGCATGCTCAAAAATGGAAAGTGAGAGTAAGAAATGCATGGTTTGCCTGCAGAGAGACAGCCAAGGGAAAATAGAAAAGTGGTCCTGGTCAAAACTGTCTACAGGGAAAGATGCTACCACTGTGGTTTGTGTTGTTTGGGTTTTTTTTTATCTCAACAATACAACTGAACAAATACTTTAGAGAAAGAGAAAAAAATCATAGATGATTTTATAACTATTAAGATATCAAAGTAAATTTCATATTCACAGATCCTTTTCTATTTGCCATGAACAGTTATGCATAGTTTTACTTTCATAAGAACATTCAGAGGAGTTGACCATCTTACAGTCAGTGCATTATGCATTTGCACAAATTACTTTCTCTTGTCTTTTTTCCTATTTGTAAAAGTTGATTTTTCTGGTCATGAAGGAATTTTTTTCCTACAGAGTTTACATCATGAATAATACACCTGGGTCACTTGTCCAACAATTTATTTTTTTTCTACCTTGCTAAGGATTTATTTGTGTGAGGAGACAATTTATCTTATAATGAATAGTTAAGACTGTAATAGAACAAAAAAAAAAAAACAAATAACCCAGAGGTTGCAATATATTTGTATAAAGTATTCAAACAATTTCAAATAACAACTGAACCTGTAAAAATCAACATCTGTTCATGGATTATTCATGAATCAAAATGGTAAAATTCCTTCAGTAAAAATAGTCTTCAATGAATAGTTACTCTGGTTGCTGAAAAACAGGATTCATGCAACCGAAATCTCAACTTCAACACTTTCTTCCCGTTCAGATTCATTAACACTAAAATTATCCTCTGGTATATAAAGCACTGCACCAAGCCAACTATTACAAAAACTCCAACTAAAAAAACCCAATAACAAGATAGCATTTAACTGTACCAATTTAGGTAATCATGTTTTTTCCACAAAATATATATTTGGAGTGCATCTGTAATTGCGTTTGTCAATTTGCGAAGGAAGATTATCCCTGTAGCAATACAAACTTTTCTTTCTATTTTAGCAAATACCTACAATGATGAGTTCATCCATAATGGTTTACAGCTATTAATAGAAAATATAATAAGAAATCAGTAGTCGTTCAAACCTACAAGTATAATTTTTACCCAACTGAGAGAGAGGTAGGAAGCTATCCTGTGGTTTGACACAGACACAAAAAACGCAGTAGGTATCCTTTTCAGAACAATGTACATTTTTAATTTATGAATGTTCCTTTATAAACTTGTATATACAGTCACTTCTTTTTTTTTTTCCCTTTCAGTGCTACATAATTGTAACTTGCAAAATGTAAATATTTATGAATTCACAGGATGTTCGCTGGAAGAGAAGAATGTTATACTTGCAGATTTTTCTTGTACTTGCAGGATTCACATAATATTATTTGCCATCATGAAGTACTGAAAAATGCAAAAAAAATATAATATTCTACATTTGACTTTTCTGAAAAATACCATCTGGTGTTATTTTTTGAGAGTTGGAGATTAGCTCTGTAATTGCTTATAGTTAGAGATAGACATTACTACATTTATTGACAATTTTATTCTCTACAATAATCTTACATTTAAATAGTGACTTTGTTCCTGAAGGATGCCAAAGTGATTAAACTGATATTCAAACTCTTTGGATCGCATCACCCACAACTGAAATGCAGCCATCTCTGGGGTGAAATATTGCAGCTGTTTAACACCGCTCAACAGCACCGTAGAACAGCTTCGGAAATGAAGAATACCTTATTCAAACAAAAATGGGGACATTTAGGTAGGCAAAATAATTATCTGAGTTGGTATTTGGCCAGGATGTCAGTGCTCACGTGTCTACACCAAGGAAAAGTTACACTGAATCCCTAATAACGTAATTACTCAAGACCTTGGGTCTGCTGCTGGTCTTGGAGAGGGCATCGCCCATGTTTTTCTTAACTTTTTTCTTTCTTTCTTTTTTCTTGATATCATGTACCAACTCCTATGAACCTCTCCACGTGCAGAACAGCTCCACTGTGGGATCTGTGCAGGCTGTAAGTGGATCTAAGTTGCCCATCAGATAACTTTGATTACCAAAGTGGATCTTGGACTATTTTACCTTTCCTTTCATCACACTTCAGAAGCGGGTGCAACAGCACCTAAAACTCCAATTATGTACATGAAGATAATAGTCAATGACTTTCCAGAGACCTCTGGTTGCTTTCATATTTTGCAGGAGATGGTGATCACGATCTACTCTACCCATCATATCACCCTACTCTCCTGGGCTGGTTATTCTTTGTTTTAGTTGATATATCCAAACTGGACAAATATTTCAGCAAATGTTTTCTTCCACAGAGTTATGCTAAAACTGTTGATGCCATTAGACTTTCATCAGACGTCTGCTGCTCCTGAATTAAACGGACAGGACTTGAAATGTGAACTGCGTCTGTCAATCTCAGGGTAACAATGCATTTAGCTCGGGTAACACTTGTCAAAGTTAAAAAGCAAGCAACTCCTTGCTAAGTCATCTGCTTCCACATAAGCTTCTGTGCTCATATGTGCCAAAAGTTCCTCCTCACCCGCAGCTGCCAACCACAGTATGTTTTTGCACAAGTCTTCTGTTTGTCATCTACAGTGCTTATTGACGTGCAGTGACATTCAACTGCGTGCACCAGGACTGTGCTCTTTCTCATTATCCGGTTGTCAGAGATGATTAAAATATCGTGCCTATGGATTTCTTCAGTTCACGTGCAGGAAGCCTTCCACTGAGCTTTCTCTAGTCAGAGACATCACATGGAGGAGTATGGTGGAAGTATTGGTCCTCATCAGATGGAAAAATTCCCCTTTACTGATTTATAATTTTACTGATACCTTATCTAGTTTCTTCTTTTTTATTATCTTCTTGAACAGACTCCAGACTACCTAAAGTAAGTGTTTCTCTAGACTTCACAGAAAGAATCAATACTGTCACTACAAATAAGTACGGATGACATTAAACATGGAAGGAAAGTATCCTCTCGATAGAGGACCATGAACGTTGAAAGCTGCCAGCAATACCTCTGTTCTTGGCTTGGCGAGTTGTGTGTTTTAGATGAGGAGCATGTGCTATGTAGGAAATAATTTGGTGTCACTTTTGTTATGGGAAT
Source organism: Tauraco erythrolophus (assembly GCF_009769465.1). Taxonomy (NCBI): domain Eukaryota; kingdom Metazoa; phylum Chordata; class Aves; order Musophagiformes; family Musophagidae; genus Tauraco; species Tauraco erythrolophus. The sequence continues at coordinate 41,686,258 of NC_141472.1, read as the reverse complement.
TAGTCACGTGGCTTCTACAATGAAGTTAGTTAATCAAACCTTTTGATTAAGGCCGCCTCATCCACAACTGCTAATTGATCAACCCTAAAATTTTCTGTGGGAAAGAATCACGGTAAGTTTCCCAACTTGCAAAAGGTTGGAGAAATTAAATTTTAAAAAATTCCCATTTTAATTTTTCTGAATAAAATTTCCCTTTTGGAAATGGAAAGCTGTATGATTTTCAGTATTTGTGAAGTCAGAGTAGATGGTATCCATCTTCCATTTAATCTTCTAACCTTTCAAATTATAGAAAGGAGAATTGTTGAAAGCCATTGTTTGATCATACGTAATTATTAAGCTATACTTTAACTAATCAATTTAATTGACACAAAATACTTGAGCCACTGTGCAGAACTTCAGTTGAAAATGATCCTAGGAACTCTTTGGATGATGACATTTTGCAACTACTATCCTTTTTCCACCTGGAACACTCAAACTCTTTCAAGTACAAGTATGGTTTTCTGCCCTCATTTATAGAATGCAATCTATATGCGTGCTATTTAAAATCTTCAGGCATTGTCCTTGCGTGTAGTCTTGGTCTGATAAAGCCCTATATATGTATATTTATTTGTTTTTATCAAGAATTAAAGAATATATAGCACATGATTATCACGAACACTAGTGAAGTCTGTTATTTCCCAGCACTTCACTATAAAAAATGATATGAAGACAGGCTGAGAGAGTTGGGGCTGTTCAGCCTGGAGAAGAGAAGGCTCCGGGGTGATCTTATAGCAGCCTTCCAGTACTTAAAGGGGGCCTACAGGAAAGCTGGAGAGGGACTTTTTACAAGGGTGTGTAGTGATAGGACAAGGGGAAATGGCTTTAAACTGAAAGAGGGCAGATTTTGATTAGATATAAGGAAGAAATTTTTCACTCTGAGGGTGGTGAGGCACTGGAACAGGTTGCCCACAGAAGCTGTGGATGCACCATCCCTGGAAGTGTTCAAGGCCAGGTTGGATGAGGCTTTGGGCAACCTGGTGTAGTGGAGGGTGTCCCTGCCCATGGCAAGGGGCTTGGAACTGGATGGTCTTTGAGGTCCCTTCCAACCCAAACCGTTCTATGATTCTAAATTAAGCCATAAAAGTATAAAAAACATGAAGTAAGTTATATGGGGAGAAAAAAATAATGAGTATCTGTCAGAGTCAGTTCTTATTGCTGCAATGGGAATTCTTTTTGGGGAGAGTTTGAGAGTTCATGTCCTAAATCTCTGCTCAGTGCTGCAGGAAGGCCCTGCAACGCCAAGAACTGAAAAGCGACGGTGGAGTAAAAGCACAATATCAGCATTCATATTTGCTGCAAAACAAAGTGTTTTCCTGCAAAGTGTGTTTTCTTTCAGGGAAGAAAAGTTAAAGTTTTATGTTTCACTTTTTTACTCCTTTATGAGTATTGGTATAGACATTTGTAGAAGGAGCATTTAATCCTGCAACTAGAACATAGATAGATCTGTGGAAATTTTTCTGTTTGTTTTCTGACAATTTAAAAGAGACTTTTATAATATTTTCTTCATTCCTATTTAAAAAGATTATCTTTGAGTTATAAAAAGCAAACAATCATTTCAGGGCAAATTAAAAATGTCATTCCTCTCAAAACGAATGTTCTCATTTGTGATGGGAGAGTTTTTTGGAAAGCTTTTTCCACATATATTTGAATAATATTTTGAATGAGTTGTCATTTTAAATTGGAAGAAAAAAATCTTCAATTTGATATAGAAACAATTTGCACTTCTTCATGATAAAAAGACTTCAGCAAAACCTGGGGAAATGTTTTTTATACAAAACCAGTTACATTTTCCAGATGACATAGAGGTGTCAAATTGTATATTTTGATGCATATCACAAACAGAAGATGCATCTCAGTTTAAATTTAGGATTGTGTTATACTATTTATTTTTATCAAATACTAGTGTTTTGACTGTAGGTTATTAAAAACTTGTGGAATATACATGTGGGGCAGATCTGCTTAATAATTGGCCATTCTCTAGTCCCTTTTGAGAACAGAACTGCATTTCAGGGATATGCCATCATCAAGCTACTGATGTGTATGTCTGGATCTTCATGACACCAGCAGAAGACCAGGATGCCTATTAAGAGCCAGATTATGACCTTCTGTGCTTATTTTACAGATTATTATTAGTTTGGAATCCAACTATTTTTCAGACCCTAATGACGAAGAAATAACCATGCTAATATCACACTACGGACAAGATTCTTCCCAATGAGCTGAGACACTACGGTGAGATTTGAAGCACATTTTTGTCTTTTTAAATGTATGAAAATTTCAATGCTTGTGATTTTTTTTCTTGTTATTTTGCATTCATATTATTGCACCATAATGCAAACCATTGCAATATGAACTTTAGGAACTAGTGTAAAGATCCATGAAACAAGATGTTTTGCCTTGGTGGAGAACTAGAAAGACACTTTCCTTTTGTATTTTCTCAATTAAATTGTCTGAAAAAAAAATCCGGTGTTTAGGCTACACTTCATTTTGCATCAATATAATGAAAATCTATAGAATAATTTGATAAATAAGGAGAAATGAATCATCTCTGGGGGAAAAAAAAACAAACAACAAGCAAAACAAAACCCAAACATACTTAATTAACTCTTTAAACAAGTAAGATGTTTATAATATATGTAAAAACATTTGAGTTAGTGTTGTAATTTCACTAAACCACACTGTCTTTGCTTTTAAAGGGCAAGACAACAGTAATAACAAAAAGTAGAATGATAACTGATAGAAAAAGCTCTACATATGCCTCCAGAAATTAAGTGATTTTTTTAAAGAAACAGTGAAAATATTATTTTATGTTTATGAATGCATCTACCAAATTATCGTCACAGGAATTAATTTCTAAGAATAGATCCTAAAAGATAAAGATAAACCTCAAAGTGATTAAGTACTGTTTTAGAAGTTTTTAAAATCAACAAGTTATTGGGCCAAGAAAATGTTTGTGCAGTTGAATTTTACAGATGTAGAAGGAAACTGGAGATGTTTTAGGAATCATTTTCATAGGCTCTGTAAGTTTCTTATAAGACTGATAGATTCTTTTAAAAAAAATAGAAAACAGTGTGGGTTTTTTGGCAAGTTTGAGGTGAATGAGATAATCATAGTTTGGAAAAATGAGCAAATGATGGAATTAAAGCTAGGTAAATTACCATTTGTGTGAAAAGCTGTTGAGTATGATCAATTTCAATTCACCTAAACTACCTTTGTTACTCTGTTTCTGGTCCTCTTGAGGAAAAAAGTACAAACTTGTGAGCAACCTGCTTTAAGAAAGCATCACATCAAACTGAAATTTATTGAAGACGCATGCTTACGGCTTATGATCTCCCCATCAAAGCTCCCATGGGGACATAACAGCTTTGATATTAAAAGAGGATTTGCAGCATTTCAGTCGGTCTGGGCAGGGCTCTAAATGAAGAGCTGGTCTCCATCTGAACCAGGCAAAGCAGCATTTTCTTGGAGTGCTGTTGGGGGCTCGTAGACACATGAAGGGACTAGCTTTTAAGGTTTCATCACTTGCTTTGTGTGGATTGCTGCCAGAAGGGTTCTCCCCATCTGGATCAGCTCCTAAAACTAAGAATGATAGTTTTTATTATTATTTTCTTTGCGGTGTTGGTTTTCAATGGTAAATTGCTCCAGCCCACCTGAAGGCACAACGTTGTGGGATTTGACACAACAGTGGAGGATGGAGGATGTGCCTGAGGACAGCGTCTGTCCTTCTGGAGGTGCTATGATCTTAGGTTTAAATCAGCCATGACATAGCATTCAAAGGCTGAGGTGAGTACAGGGAAGAAGCATAAAGTGAAATCCCAGTGCACTCCTACAACTAAGATTTATTCTTATGCAGGTTAGGTGATCGTTCACCTATGCTGATTTTATTTCTTGATGTATTCATAGAGATGCTTGAGCTAAAAGGCAGTGTTGGCACTAAAAAAAAAAAAAAAAACCAAATAAATTTAAACAGACCATGAACAGACTGTGGGTGGAGTGGAAAGCTTTTAACCATTAGAAAGGATTAGGTTCCGGAATGATCTTCCTACAAAAGTGAAAACATGGCTATAAGGTAAACCAGGATCAGTTTAGGAAAGCAACTATAAACTGGATATGATGGTGTGGTGGATTTGATGAACCAGCAGATCCCTTTTGGTCTAGTCACCTATGAAAACAGGTTCTCGATGAAATAAGTGTAATAGCTATATGATATGCTTTTGGAGATCAGTGTTTACATTAGTGTAAACAGAAATGTGTGAAACAATTGCACTTAGAAAGTTCGTGCCACTACAAGTAGTGTTGGGGGTTCCTCCACTGTTGGTTTGGTATCGGCATAGTCCAACAGCAAATACAGGCATCTCTGTTACTACGGTTTCTACACTGATTTATGGGGGAACTGCCTGTAAACTCAGAATTATCCAGACACGGTGTGTTTTGTTGCCTCAGGTTATTTAGTTATGGTACTTTTCAGATCAGCGAAGGTGTTAGGAAGGCTCAAGGGCTTTGCTATATTGGTGTTAGTTGAACCGAAACCCAAATTTGAACTCTGAAGTGTTTTTCTAATGTATCATGCCCCTACAAATCTGGACAGGGAGATTGTTGTCAGCTGAAACAGATAAATGTGTAGTAGAAAAGCAAGGCATTGGTGTAGTTACAAAGTCCACCTCTGGTTTAAATCTCAACACATAACCTGCATGTACCTGCTGGGTTGCAATATTGCTGTCAGTTCAGAAATGCAGATGACTGTTTCTTTCCCTGCAGGTGCACAGCAAGTGGGTAATCTAGAAGTACCCGTGAGTAGCTCCAGATGGCAAATATCTTGCTACCTTGCCATACCTCCACCTTTCTGCTAAGTCTTTTTAGGTTTTAAATACTTGTTGGCACTCTTTAGTGGTTAGAAATATGCTCATAGCTTGATTTGAAAACACAGTATGAGTGTTTCAGAATCTGATTTTGAATTGCTATTCCATTGTGCCCTGCCTTTCTGGAATTTGGATCTGACTGTTCAGATCTTTTAGTAAATATCTAAGTCCCAGAATAAGCATAGGCAGAGGATAGAAGTCATTATACTTTCTATAGGGGGGAAAAATGTCTCTAGATGGACTCATTTGAAGAAACTGGGTAGCTATGTCTTGTTGTTTTAACTGGAAGTTGACAATGTCTACATGTGGGGTCTCTGTTTTGAGACATAGATATGATTGTCTATGTTTTAAGGAGCTCTGAACCAGAACGATAAGTGTTTGGAAACACAGGATAGGATAAACTTCTGATTTAGACTTTGTTCATGCTAATTTGTGAACTACAGCAGAGTTAGCTCAGTAGAGTTACGTTTAGGAGGCAATATGCAAATTACTTTTCAGTGAAAATGTCTGTTTTATATCTTCTACCAGAAAATTTTAGTTTACCTCTCCAGATGATTTTCCACCACAGCTCTCCAGCTGTGTACTTGGAAACCTCTGTTTAGAGAACGTGGAACTGAAGGGCTCTGCCAGGAGGGACCCCCAGCTGCAGGGGGGAGGAAGGTGCCTGGTGGCCCCAGCTCTGTCTTCCAGATCCAGCCTTCCTTAGGAGCTCACCTGCAGCACAGCCAGAGAAGCTGTGCTCTCACTTGCTGCAGATCCCTGTTGTAACATACTTGAAAACCCGATGACTTGGTATCTTGCTCGAAGGATTGATCAAAGTCTTTCAAGCCAGTCAAAAATTTCTGAAATCCGTTCATTGTAAGTATACTTTAAAGTTGTTTGATATAAATGCAATTGCAGCTTGAAGAGAGGGCCACAAAACCAGGCATAGTTAATTAATTATTTTAGTGAATAAGCTACTAGGACAACTCAGAGGATGCTTAGTGTATAGAAAATGCATATAATGTCTCTGCATCTAAAAAGTTTTTCCCTATTTGTACTGTTGGGTCAGTGAAGTTGAACCCATGGCTGGGCAAAGCACCATTGAGCTCAGTGATTTTCTGTGTGTGGCAGGAGCCTGCCCGTGGGGACTTTATGGGGAAAAAATGAGTGAAACTAAATATTTAGTTTTCATATTACGGCTTCTTTTGCATTTAACAGCTACCTAACACAAAGGCTCCTTACTCTTAGAACAATTCTGGGATGCAATAAATTAATACAAGAAAAGGAGAAGGTTGTATACAATCGGATTTTCCAGGGTGCCCTCTCTGTCAGTCGTTGATTCCACTGGTCAGTTGTATTTTTTCACACATTAATAGCATATCTTGGAAATGATTTAAAGTGTGGTGGACTTAGGAGACTCTTCAGTAACACTTATTTAGCAGTTAAGTAACCACATGTAAAACCACTGAGATGCACGATCATCTGCTGTGGAAGCTGTTTGTGACTGTATCTGTGTAACATCCTCACTTCAGTGAGACTTCACTTTGATTTCTCACTCTCCATCAAGACCAGTGAAAACGCACGTCTGTTTAACTCATTACTTCTGTTATTGTATAGAGTTGGCTTTATTCACACGGTGTTGGCTTTGGAAACAAAAATCCAGCCCAGTATCACCAAGTTCCTGTGTGTGGCTTGAGGAATTACATATTCTGCCTTCGGAGAGTGTAAAATTATAGGTGTATAAAATCACCTAGCAGTTCTTTACCACGAGTTGCATTTTATTACCAATTTCAGATATGGCCATGAGGTAACAGCTAAAAAGGTCACGGTGCAAATACATGTGCAGGATTTAAACGAGAACTTATTCTTTTCTCCAATAAACACACACCGGATGCAAAGGAGGAATTGGAACGTTTCCAGAAGGCGGCTCGGGCCAACCCGGCTCTCATCGGGGACCGTTTCAAAGATTAGTTTCTGATGTCCACGGGAACACATTGTGCGAGCCTGTTTGTAGATAACGCGCCGTTCCTGCGCGTTGCCATCTCCTCCGAAAGCGTTGCGGCTGCACGGGGCTGATTGCTGGATTTCGCAGGGTCCTGCGAGAGCTGCAAAACCTCGGCAGTCCGAGCGGAGCGGCTGCCTCTGTAAAGTGAGCCTGCAAAGCTTGATTTCCTTCTGGGAAAGAAAGTATAGCTGAGTATTGCCCAGATTTCAAACGACCTGCCCCAGTGCTAAGCAGAGATTCAAAGGAAGAGGGGAAGGGGGAAACGGTTCCAGAAATGAAACCTCAGGTGATCTGGTTTCTATTCTCAGCTCCGACACTCGCTTTTTTTGTCAGCCTCGATAAGTCGCTTAGCTGTGCCTTTTTCCTCTTCTTTATAATAGGGATAACAGGAGTGTTGTAAAGCCAAAATCAATAATGCTGGTAAAACACCGAGGGTCACACTTGCACAGAAGGCCCACACAAGTGTGTGTGTGCTGTTTAAGACCTGAAAGACCAGACAACTGGGACTGGGTGTCCTTAGCCCAGATACAGAGGATGGAGGCAGAAAGCAATCATCAGCCTATGAGATTTGCTTTAACAAAGCACATAGAGCCCTCTTTGGGTGAGACATACTGAGCAGCGTTGGGAGAGAAGGTCTTCCCACCCTGATAGGACTCATAACCTTCCTGGCCGGTGAGTGGGACACAACAGGGGCTATTGGAGAAGAACTTTTTACAAGGTTATATAGTGATAAGACAAGGGGCAATGGCTTTAAACTGAAAGAGGGCAGATTTCGATTAGATATAAGGAAGAAATTTTTCACTCTGAGGGTGGTGAGGCACTGGAACAGGTTGCCCAGAGAAGCTGTAGATGCGCCATCCCTGGAGGTGTTCAAGGCCAGGTTGGATGGGGCTTTGAGCAACCTGGTGTAGTGGAAGGTGTCCCTGTCCATGGCAGGGGGGTTGGAACTAGACTATCTTTGAGGTCCCTTCCAACCCAACCCATTCTGATTCTATGATTTCCAAAAGGACTTGAGCACAATCTCATCTTCTCAATAAATATTAACAAGAATTAGCTGGAAAAGAGGTGAGAAAAATCTCACTTTCCTCCCCCTCCTATTCTTGGGTTCAATGGTTTGGGAATGTTTCGCTGAGCCTGCCAGTGTTGTAGAGATGAGGAAGGAAAACCCTCGGAGCTGCACGTTCAGCTTTTACGGCACCTCAAATGCTCCGGTGGCAACATGCAGGTTGTGGGTCTTCTCCATCAGACCTCAGTGCCAACTCTAGGTCCCTGAGAGAATGTTTTAAAGACTATTTCGGTTGGAAGGGATCTACAACTATCATCTAGTCCAACTGCCTGACCACTTCATGACTGACCAAGAGTTAGGGCATATCATGAAGGGCATTGTCCAAATGCCTCTTAAACACTGACAGACATGGCGCATTTTTCTTTAAGATCTTTCTCAAACTTTCTTTAAGTTTAACTTACGAGATTCATTTCCAAAAGCACAAACCTGTGGCTGTGACAATCTCTGTTTTATAAGCTGTCTGTTTGAGTTTCTTGAAGCTGAGTGACTGCATTATTAGGACGACGTGTCATTCCTGATTACATTTGCATGTTGGTTTAAACATAAAACTGCATGCCAGAGCTTCCTAACTGGATGTGATGCAGCATCAAAGTGATGTTTCATGCTCTGGGAACTTTAAAAAGTCATTGAAGGGAGAAAAGTGAGATGCCTATGGGAGGAATGACAGAAATTTGGGCTTGATTCTACTCTTATCAAGGTAAACAGTAAAACATATGTTGACTGAGTTTGAAGCAAGATGGGCCTGTAATGACTCTGACAAGGTAAGTAGTGTCTCATGATTTGTCAGTCTTAAACTTCTGAGGAATGGGATGTCCTTCTATTGCTTTTTAGTATTGCCCGTTTCTTGTAAATACATAGCAGAATAATAACTGCTGGTGTTTTATTTATAAAAATGCTGGTGGAGGTATTCATTATAAATGAAATTAATTTTGAATTAGCCTCCTTTTCCGTTCATGAACGATTTTTGCAAACAATGCTCTGTTTTTATTATTCACTGTATAATGTGGAAGGAGGCAGGTTATGTCTCCTCTGTCTCTCCTTGCCTCTGTTTCTTCAGATCCTTCCAAGCAGAGACAGAATATTTGCAAGCAATTGCACTAATATCCTTGAAGCTACCTAATTTTCTCCAGACTGTGTTTCTGAAGGCCTGATATAGGACTGGAAGAGTCTGTGCATCTTACGGAGTCATGCAGGCTACGTGGTGGTAAAACAGGTTGGGTGAAGGTCTGCTACTGCATATAGACAGAATGGGTTATTTCCTAAACCATCTCAGACTGCTGTGCCAAATAATGGGCACTCTACACGTCCATTCTCAATCTCTAATGTGTAATAAAACCATCAGATTTTGTATGACCTTTGCGAAAGTAAAGCATATAAACCTATCCAGTATTATACCTTCATAGAAAACCCTGGCAGATTTTGTTTTCACAGTATTAGAGCTGAGCTATATGCAGTAGGTAAGACCCAGGGACTTGGGAGACTATAAGCCACCAGTATCTGAAAACGTGCAAAGGGTCTTTAACTAAAATTTGCCAGATGACTAGTGCCAGTCCTATACGAGGTCGTATGAGAACCATGACGAGAAGTAGAAGATGACTTCCTGCTCCACAGCTTGATGTATCTAGCCAGCCAGTGTAGGCAACAGGCCAGCTGTGGAGAAAGAGAAGGTACAGAGAGGGCAAAACTCCAGGAGACATTCACTTTCACTGGTTGAGGTTTATTTCATTCCTTATTTTGCTTTTCTACTTTTTTTTTTAACATGTGCTTGTTTGTATTTAGTTAGTGGATACTGTTCCCAAGATTCAAATTATCTGTTTGATCTTATAAAAATGCATTTTTTTCTCTAATCTGGGAAAAGTAGCACTTACCGTTTGAATTCATGCTTGGATTCAAATGCAAACCAACCACCAGAAAACACTCTCTGCTACACATCCAAAGTTCTCCATTAGACCAAATGTTTTCATACTCTGAGTTATAAATAATGTGTATGATGGAAGAGCAAAGATTAGGACTAATTGGTTACCATATTTCATGACAGGAACAAAATAAGTTTCATTTAAGCTTCAAAGAACACGAAAAATATACCTCAAAACTGAGTGAAACAGAACTGGCAACTTTTTTGTTCTGTGATGGACAAAACCTGATGAAATTACCTTAAAGTAAATGAAAAAGAAAAAGAAAAAAAAAAAAAGGAACAAAAGCCCTAGCTGCATGGTTTTGAATTGCCTGTGGTCTGCGATTTTATGTGCAAAGTTGGAATCCGGAGGGAATCTGAAACCTTCATATACAAACTTTATAATGGAAATGCTGTCAAATTCTTAAGTACAGCAAGGCAAATGGTGCAGCTATAACATGTTAAAAAAAAACCCATGAACACAGGGTGAAGGCTAGCTGTCTTGACACTAAACATAGAAAGGTAAATGATTGGAACTTTAATTACTTTGATCCGTCATGCCTTGTAGCTATATGTCAGCTACGCCAACAAAACTGACACAGAACAAAGGCCATGACTGTTTCAACATCTTAACTCATTTCTTATGGTTGATTAATAAGTCTATTGAATGAAACATGTGATGAGAATTGAGAAAAACATCAAGTGTGTGTTTATACACACACACATATCCCGTGTGTATGGTTTTTCTTCAGTGGCTGCATTGGTTCAGGCTATAGAGCAGTGAGCAGTGGCATACCAGGTCTACAGCCCTCACCGTAAGTGTTGTGCCTGGGAAGGAAGGTCTATGAGCAATGTACAGGCACACTTGGGTGGGATATTGTCCTTCTCTAGGTTATGTCTGTGTTTACATGAACCCACATGCAGTAACTTCTGGAATAGCTCTGATTCCTTGGTCTCTAGTTACGGGTTAACCTAAATTCCTGCTAGACTGAATGTCCGTGACCACCCAGCAGTTTCCTTGATGATGAGGGAAGGTCCCTAAAGATACAGTAAAGCCCGTACTATATTACAAAATAGACTTTTTTTACAGGAATCTTGCTTTCTAGTCTACTGTCTTTCCTTTCTAAACTCCATCCTTTCTTTGAGTCCCTGATAGCATTTCAGTCATCAAGCATAGAAGTCCAACGGGACAGCTCATGTTTACGACTCGTACTCAAGTGATCCCTTTCATTCTTGAAGGATAATGCTGACTTGCCAGAATAAGGCAACTACGAACTTCTGACCCAAACTTGGATATAAAGCTTTCACTTTAATTTCCTCTTTGCACAAACTATTTAGTTCAGTGCTGATTTCGGAGGTACTTCTATGGCTATACTAGTATGCTTGATATTAACATCATGGTTTCGAAAAATATGATCTAATTGACATAGGATGAGACAGAATTTGGACCATGTGGCGAAACATAAAGCCAATTATATAAACTGGTGGTAACTGATAGATCATGTGTGTGTGTGGCGGATGCAAAATCAAAATACTTCCATTAACAAAATGAGTTTTACAATTGCACCACCAACCATATGAATAGTGATGAAACGTGTTTGCTGGAGCTTCGTGGCCATGACACTCTCTACCACAACTCATTAGATCCTGTGTCATTGCGGTGAAATATGCCAAATGGGGATCTGCCACACCAGGGTGGGCATCAAGATTCAGTCCATCCACCTGCATGATCCATCCTGCTGGCAATCTCCGACTTTCAATGCTTTACATAAATCCTTTGCAGCAAGTAACTACCCAGTTCTCACATTTAAAGTGTACATTAAATTACAGAATCAGCATTGAAGTTTAGATGGTTCTTTCTCTCTGTAATGTTGCTTGTATTTGGGGCGAATTTTTAAAGGAAGTCCTTCGAGTTGAAATAGTCTGCACTGGATTTCTCACAACTCATTTGATGCCATTTTCCAGTCAGCACATCTAGTTCAAGACCCCTCTCTTCCATCATTTGAAGCTCTGGAACATTAAACACTGTCTTGTGTTGTAGTTTGAATATGAGATTGCTTAAGTAGCAGTGAATATCTCTGCGACATATCTGCTCTACAAAGGGAGCACACGTTTGGATGCTGCCTGAAATGCTAATATTTTGCAGAAAATTATATAGAGCTGTTCATTAACTGGCTATTTTTTCCTCTGCATAATATTTTACAAAATTTGATTCTAAACTCTAGTTCAGCAGCTAAACCAGTGATTTTATTTGAAGAGACGCACTAAAGAGCTGGCTTTTAAAACATTGAACTCTGATTTTGCATTTAAAAAGTATGCTAATATTATGAAGGATCAAATTGCTAGAATATTTTTATGAAATCAGATTTTTTTCTTAAAGTTTACAGAGTAAAGTAAAATGGAGTATAAATAGAAGGCAGTCAATTAATTCTTTTGAGCTAATTTACAGATTTGAGCAAATTCCATGTCCTGTGAAAGTTAATAGGAGTCCTTTTGCTTTGATTTGAACACTATCCTGATGCAATCTCCTGAATTTGGCACATCTTTACTGTATATCTTAGTCCAAAACTTGTCTTATGGGGCTATAATATTGCTTTCAAAATTTTTTTACAACAGTATGCATTTTTGGAGTACTGTATTATGAAATGGTGTGTGTGTGTCTTTCTAACCAGTTTGATATTTGAATGCATTATTACTGTCATGGCAGTCTATTATTACTCAGGCAAATAGGTAGTTAATCTGGTGTAAAATATAGGAAGTAAAATACCCAAATGAGTCCTTTACACAGGCTTCCTGCCCAGTGAGTAGCAACCTGATAGAAGGGAAGTGTTTTGCATTCAAATAGCCTCTAGTAAGGACCTATGTAATAAGGATACTTTCATTATACACAATCAGAGTTGGAATTTGTCTATATTAAAAGTGATCTTTGTGACCTACTCTGATTTTAATTTTCTGTCATTGTAGAAAGTTAATCCAGATAATACATTGCTAATATTTTTGCTAATATAATTGCTAATACGTTACTAATATCATACCTTGCTAATAACTGGTATTGGCTGGGTATTTTTATTCTGAAGAACTAAATAAATGTGTAAACAGGAATGGTATTATATTGGGTTTGTGTGGCAAGGTTTTGGTAGCAGAGGGGCTACAAGGGTGGCTTCTGTGAGAAGCTGCTAGAGGCTTCCCCCATGTCTGATAGAGTCAATGCCCATTGGCTTCAAGATGGATCTACCAAGGTCGTGAAGAAGGAGGGGGAGGAGGTGCTCCAGGTGCTGGAGCAGAGATGCCCCTGCAGCTCGTGCTGAAGGCCTTGGTGAGGCAGGCTGTCTCCCTGCAGCCCATGAAGGTTAGTGGTGGAGCAGAGATCCACCTGCAGCCTGTGGAGGACCCCATGCAAGAGCAGGTGGATGTGCCCAAACAAGGTTGCAACCCCACAGGAAGCCTGCGCAGGAGCAAGGCTCTTGGCAGGACCTGCGAAGCCATGAAGAGAGAAGCCCATGCTGGAGCAGGTTTGTTTGCAGGGCTTGTGACCATGTGGGAGACCTACACTGGAGCAGTCTGCTCCTGAATGACTGCATCCTGTGGAAGGGACCCACGTTGGAGAAGTGCGTGAAGAGCTGTAACCTGTGGGAAGTACTCACATTGGAGAGAAGTTCATGGAGGACTGTCTCCCATGGGAGGGACCTCACACTGGAGCAGGGAAAGAGTCTGAGGAGTCCTCCTCCTGAGAAGAAAGGAGCAGCAGAAACAACGCATGATGAACTGAGTGCAAGCCCTAGTCCTCATCCCCTTGCACTGCAGGGGGGAAGGAGGTAGAGAAATTGGGAGTGAAGTTGAGCCTGGGAAGAAAGGAGGGATGGGAGGAAGGTGTTTTGAGATTTAGTGTTTATTTCTCATTATTCTACTCTGATTTGATTTGGTAGCAAATTAAATTGATTTTTTCCTCTAGTCTAGTCTGTTTTGCCAGTGACGGTAATTGGCGAGTGATCTCCCTGTCCTTATCTCAACCCATGAACCTTTTGTTATATTTTGTCTTCCCTGTCCAATTGAGGAGGTGAAGTGACAGAGCGGCCTTGGTGGGCACCTGGCATCCAGCCAGGGCCAACCTACCACAGATATACCCAAATTGTACAACATGGATGCTTTTATGATGAAGCAAAAAAGACCTGGGAATGGCATACTGCAGGAACGATCAAGAAAATATCGGATATTTTCCCATTTGTGACAGTGGCCTGCTGTCTGCCCTTGAGCAAGCTACATCACGAGTCAGTATCTTGGCATGATCACACGGTGCAATACTTGGCTTCCTTGGAGAAGTGTTTTAAGATTGACAAATGAAAACGTCCTATATAATACACTATCAAATGTAATTATTATTGAGTTACCAGTTACCATTATTGAGTTATTAACTTGGCAAAAATGTGTCTAGAACAAAAAGGGCAGCAAGATAAAAGCAAATACTGATAACGTTTCTGTTCTTCCCTCTGTGTAGACATTGGACGGTAAAGGAAACAAATCCTTTATGTATTGTCTGAGCCCAGCAGGGAAATAGAAATGCTTTCCAAAAAGAGAGAAAAATAAAGAAAAATGCGAGCAAAAAAAGGAACTAATCCTTCATATTTATCTAAGAAATCCTGAACCCCATTTAGATAGGTATATTCTTTCTTGGAGCAAATGACTTAATTGAAATTAATGTTATATGATCTATAAAAATATTTTCTCAGGTCTCTTGGCTTTTCGAAATGAAAGTTGAACTTTCTAAGGCTTTTCTTCATAACATAATAAACCTATTTTTAGTTTCATGAATGTCTAGTAAAGAATGTTTCATCCACCTGTAAGAAAGTTTGTTATTCAATCCTTGAAGAAAACCCTGCAAAATATTCTATATGGCACCAGTATGCCCCTGGTATGATATAAACACTGCTAAGAACTATTTAGTGACTCTGAAGACAGGAAGGCTAGAAAATGTAAAGAGCAGAAAGCACTTGAAAAAAAAAATCTGCTATAAATAATTAGAGCTGTAAAATACACCTGCATAAGTAATTAAAACTGTGTAACTGTGATATTCTTTTATTTTTGATGACACAATAATGAGTATCATAAACAGGATCTTTAGACTGAGAGCACCTATACCTGTTTCTTTTGAAAATGATGTGAAGATGTCTTGAAAGACAGAAATGGTTTTGTAAATAGTGCTATAAGTTATGTTGTGGGTTGGAGTTTTTTTCATTCCAAAGTCGTCTTTGTGACTCCAGTCTATGTTACACCCCAACTTTACAGCAGTAAGTGAGGAGTGATTCACATATGTTGAGTGTTTTTATTAAGAATTTGTTTTGATTATGGCTGAAACTGATTCCTCAAGCCAACTGTCTGGATAAAGAAAAAGCATTAACTGTAGGGATAGAATTGATTAGTGAACATTCCTGTCTGGTAGCATAAGTAAAGACATCAAGGGAGGTGGAAAAGAAAGACATGAATCAGCAATCAGAGAAGATAGGGCAAAGAGACCGGAGAGGTCATCTAATGCATCCCTGCCTCAAGGTAAGATCAACAATACCTATGTCAGTCTTGACAGGTGTTTGTTTAATTCTTTTTAAATGCCTGCAGTAATAGTGATTTCCTAACTTCCTCGGCATATTATTTCAGTTGGTAACTATTCAGATGATCCAGAAGTTTTTTCCGACTCCTTACCTAAGTTACTTTTTCTACAGTTTAGTTTTCTCTTACTCTCTTAGTAAGCATCGCGAAGAACTCGCTCCATTAAAATCACAGACACCTTTCAACTTTTTTGATGACTGCTACCATATCTTTCTTGGTGAAACATCTCCCTTCCTTGTCAGCCTGTCTCATTTCTTTTCCACTCAGAGAGAAAATAGAGGTTCTAAAAAGTATGATTTCTAAAAAGCAAGATTTCTTCCTCCTTTTAAAGATACAGAAAGTTTAGGTGTATCCCTCATCCTACTCTGAGTCTAAATGAAGCCCTGAGAGATCTTGCAAAAGCACATCCTCATCTTTACTTTGAGATATTACCTCTGATTGGATACTGGTTACAGTAAATATTGGTTAATCCTAAAATTTGAGAGTTTTTGGAGTCCAATTTTGAGAACTGTACCATATCATTGAAGAAACATACTATAGCTTTCCTCTCTCTGTGGTATCCTGTCTAGCTAAAGCATGCTTGCTGGGCTGCATCCTGAAAAAAAAAAAAAAAAAAGGAAAAAAAAGCCGTATCTAAACATGTGCAAATTTGTAAGAGACTTCAATTAGTGTACTGTTTCTGTCTTTTTAATAGCTGTAAGTATGTGTTTCCTTTGCTGCCCTTTTCCCTTTTGGCTTGACTGCTTGAAAACCAGTTGTCCCATAAGAAAGCTAGTTTCAGTGGGAGCTAGGAATTGGTTACAGCTCACAGATAGATAGACAGATAATATTTATATATATATTAAATTACCTATGAGATTTAGCTAAAGATCCTTATCAGTGAATTTTTCATACTGAACTACAGAAAATTGCAGCCAAAGACGACAGAGTAGAACATTACACTTGACTTAAGTCAGTTACTAGAAACTTGGGTTCAGCTTCAGCAAGCTGTAGATTACAAGTTACACTGGTATTAATATATGTTCATTAGTCTAAGCTGAAATCCAGTTTTTATTGGCACAACTGTTTTCCCAGCATCTAAACAAATAATTTTCAGTTTCTTTAGGCATTTTATATAGAGGTACAGTGGACCACTGTAAAAATGGATTACTCAAGTAATGTTGGAAAGATGCTTTTCTGCTTCATATCTGTGAAATTCTAGGCAAAAAAACATCCATACTAAATGATTTTTCAGTAAAGGCAGGGACAAAGTATGTTATTTTCCTCTTGCTGTCCTCTTCT
Source organism: Tauraco erythrolophus (assembly GCF_009769465.1). Taxonomy (NCBI): domain Eukaryota; kingdom Metazoa; phylum Chordata; class Aves; order Musophagiformes; family Musophagidae; genus Tauraco; species Tauraco erythrolophus. Next base: position 41,669,531 of record NC_141472.1, on the reverse strand, counting down.
GTCTTTGTAAATCTGAAATATCTTGTTACAGCTTGGCTTTTATCAAAATCTCTGGAACATCTGAAGTCTTGATTTGAGTTGCCATTACTGAAGCAAACATGTACATTGTGTAAGGTGACTTGCCTCACCATGCAGCAAGCCCAACTGTCCTGTTTCCTATAGATCTGCTTGTGATTTATGTGTTCTGTTTCCTAAACTGACCTTAGCTGTGCATTTTAACACTGTTTAATTCACACAATATTACTCAACAAAATGCCCAATATGTAAAGAAACAAGATTCATCTCAGAACAAATGCCCATGGCCAGTTCATCACCTGTGTCTCCTGCAAGAAGTGAATCTGGTGCCCAAGTTTGCCATTTCAAACCATCCAGACTAGAGGATTGCTTACCTAGGCTGGGAAGCTCCCACTAGTACATAAGGTGGTATGTATAAAGAAGTCCTCTGACCAAGACCTGTATCATGTGGTACCTCCTTGAGCAAAATTAACAGGTTTTGGGATGCAGTTTGTTGGCCAATGATAAATACCCAGTCCGGCTCTCCAGTCTGTAGCCCTTCGTGGTAATAAAATCCTATGTATGCGTCAAAGTTGAACTTTGTTGTGATAGTAGAGGATTAGGAATTCATGACTAAGATAATGTGTCTTGAAAATGTCAAAAAGCAGACGGAGAAAATCCTGTCATCTTGGTCTACATATTTCAGCTGTTCTTAATGTAAGTCCATCCCAACCTATATGTTTATTCCACTCCATATACTTGAATGGAGCATGGAGAGAGTGTGGGTGGTTACTTCTCCTGAGGAGGTGATGGGACATTTGTAGTGGAAGAAAGAGGTCTTTTCGGATTCCTAATTCCTTAGACTTCTAAAAGCCTTTGCTAATTTAGGATATCAGAAGTCTGAGCAAGAGTCATTTTTCCAGCTGAGATTTTTGCAGGACAGATTTTCATCTTCTTGTTCAGCAAATGTTGCTCTCCCCATCTCTGCACACTTCCTAAGTATCCTTCTTATATATAGTGCTCCATCCCCTATGTGTTAATGATGATCTAGCAACAGCAGGCAAGTTCTAAATGGAAGTAATATTCTGTGAAAAAGTCTGGAAGAAAGACCTGGAAAGTTCTGCTTCTTGGTGAGTATTATTTAATGTAGGCAAGAATAAGGTAATGAAGTGCTTTGATTGAAGCAATGAATCTCTTTATCAGACTGACTATCTATCCATCCATCCATTTACCCATCCATTTATCTGTTTATCTATGTATTTATTTGTACTTCATTCAGAGAAAATATACAGAAAGAGTTTAGTTAAAAACCTGGGATTTGGAGACTTTGGAAGGATATGTCTTGTCTCTGCTTTCCTCTTATACAAAAAACGTGAAAGAGCTTTTATTTAAAAGTATGGTATACTTATGAGGACCATAGGGTTTAAAATACGCATTTTGCTTCCCACAATCATTGTTTCCTTTATTTTTTTACTGAAAAAAGTCTGTGTAGGTTTATATATTGGCATGCCAAGACAAATCATGCCACTTTCCAGGCCTCATTGTATTTCCTCTTCAGTCCTACTTCAAAACTTTAAATATTCAGCTATACATATTATCATGTGAAAATATTAACCATTAAAAATAAGTACTGGACTATACGTTGCCAAAGGTGGAAATAATCCTGCTTAGGTGGCATGGAGCTGACTATGTACAGATAATAAAAGTAATAAATTTCATTTAAAAAAAAAAAGTTCTGTAAAGTGAAATATTTTCTGCAAACTCTGCAAATGAACTATCACAAGTTTCACAGACAAATGAAAGTATTTTGAAATAATTTCACCCAACCTACTGCAATAAATTACCAATTATCTTCAATTTACAAGGCTGCTTTATGAAGGGGAAAGTCCTGTCTAATCACGCGAAGGTCCCAGATACCGTGCAGTCCACTTTGAAGTATTTACTATCAAGAGATGCCAAACATTTCCAGAATACAAATCTCTTACTTACAGGATACCAGCCCCCATAATACTTCCCAAATAATCCATAAATAATTCTCATGTGAAAAGTTACGGTAAAACTCACCCTGATGGAAATTTCAGCTGCAGAAAGTCTTCTGCAAGAAAAAAATTGGTGGCTTTCAAAGGAGAATGGATGATCTACTTAGGGATATGGTTTAATGGGGATTAGGGACGGTTGGACTCGATCTCTAAGGTCTTTTCCAACCTAGAAATCTATGAATCTATGAATCTATAAGGTTTGTTTAGCATAAAAGAGAGCAAAGGCTGTGCGCGGGGTGAGGACTGTGTAGGACAACCAGGAGGAGGGCAACTAGCAGTGATTCTCACCGTTTCAGGTCCTGAAGAATTCACTAACCAGTAGATGACCCGTGCATGTGCTGGGATACACCAGAATGGGAAGAAGAAATCTCAGCTGTCCCATCCTCAAACGTCCTCACGGAACACAACAGATCTTCATGGAGATAGGAGCAATTTTAAGGTCATTGCACCAAATCCAAATTTTTTTTGCTGCATCATAAGATTTTAATTAAGGCATAAATAAGGCTCTTCTACCCTGTTTTCTGGAATGTCTGCTTTTATTGGGTATTTAAAACTTTATTTACACTACTACATTGCTGACCTGTAACTTAGCCCTAGATCTGGAGGACAATTGAATTGATTTTCAGCTAATTGCTTCTATTTAATTTGTGGTGTTTCATTTCTAAAATGTCAAAATGTTTTGTCGTGCTTAAAATTCTTTTGCGCAGTGAATTTATACAAAAAGTAAGTAATTCTTTGTTTTTAAAAATTACTAAATTTGACCTTCAGGATCAATAAGCCAAAAAAAAAAAAAAATTTCAATTTCTTTGGAATTAATCTCTTCTCATACCTGATAGAAACCTTGATACTTTAATAATATTTCGCCCTAGAAAACACACAACTGTCACTTTATTTTGGGACATAGCTTCTCTTGAATCATATTATTCACTAGTATATGATAGACTTTTTAAGAAAATAAAAAGAATTCAAATTATTTGCTTAAAAGAGTGATAGTATATTTTATTTTTAACAAAAATTAAGTATTTTTTTGTAATTTACTTGTAAAGGGTAAGCATCCAAGATGCCTAGTGATATATTCTGTGTACAAGCAGATTCAATATATTGCTTTTCTCCTGTTATAGGTTAGGCCATCTTTGGTGACTTCACACACCATGGGCTGCATGAATTCTGAATTCAGAAAACTTTCATTTGAAGGTATGACTCTTATTTCTTCATTTCTTTTGCCTTTTAATCTGGTTTTCCTGAAATCATCAATTTAAAAATATCTTTGTAATTTTTTTTCCTCATGAAAAATATTCTGTTATTAGTACAGCACATATTTCTGATCTTTGCATTTTCAAAAAAAACCCAATGTTCATTTCAATTCTTAAAAAATAGATGAAAAAATGTATTTATTTGGTGATATCGATCTTTCTGTTGCCTTTTTTTTTTTTCCTACTACCATCCTACTTGTTTCCACTTAATTTTATTCAAGCACATAACACAGAACAAAGGGGAGAAGAAATATTTTTGGCTGAAGACACTGAAGTAAATCACAGCTCTTGTGAGAAAATGTCATGAATATCTATGTAGAACAGACAGGACTTAGATTTTACGAGAGAGAGAGAGAAAAGTGCAAGGACTCAATTTATCTGCATCTGAATGATAAAGAACTGACTGAACCCTTCTGGTATTGGAATCTATGCTTTTAGAGTGAGTATTTTTAATTTTTTAAGATAGTATTTTGGTCACTAAACCATTTATAATTCATAAGGTCAGAAGGAACCGTTGCAGTGATATAGTTTGACCTATACAGCGCCGACTGTAGGGCTCCCTAAATTAATTCCTACTCAAAAAAGAGTGTATCTTTTAGAAACATAACTTACTTTAATCTGAACATGTGTTGATGGAGAACCCAGAACTTTGGTAAGTTGATACAAGGTTTTGTTTCTTTGACTCTTAAAAAACACATACATTTTTACCTTATTCACGTAAGATTGAACTTCTGTCCAGTGGTCTTTTTTCTTACCTTTCCTGGCTACTGAAGCATCAATTATGAATATCCTATTACTCTTGTAAATACCCGTGGACTGGTTCAGTCATGCCAAAGTTTCTCTTTGATGAACTCATAGATGATATAGAGATGACATTTCCCACTCCTTCATTTCTCATGACTCTTCCCGTGTTTTCCTACAAAGGGAATTATTTTTTATTTTTCGGTTTATATCTGCACTACCAAAATTTTTTTCAATCCTTTTTAACTTTTATTAATTAAAAATAAGGCAATAAGTGCTAACTGTGCAGAGAGTATTCGGGATGCTAGCACTTTTATGAGCATGGCATTCGCTGTACCATAAGAGTGGTGTTTGCCATAGCAGTTTCCTAATGGTTTACATCGTAATGTTTATGAAACATTTTGAAGTTTACAAGTCCAGTGTGATAACCGGTACAATATACTCGTTAGGAACTGGGAAATAAAGATATGCTACTTAGTCACTCATCTCAGCCCTACATTGGCTTCTTTTATTGGCTTTTGATGTGGGATAAAGGTGGGATTTTTTTTCTCCATATGGTGGGCATGAGAATATGTAGCACACATTTACTTTAGGTGCCTAGAATACATTTATTTGTAGATAATTCCTATTCAAACTTCCCTTTCTGCTTCTACAAAGGACTAACTTTTTGATGAAATGGTTCAATTTTTCCTTACCAGCACTGGGAAAGGACATCCTGTTTTTTTCCCAAGGGCAGGGAGTGAGGATTGTGAGACCTCCACCCTGTGTACAGTCCTCTGCAAAGTGAGGGGCATCGAGTGTTTTCAGGAGCTGGAAGAAAGCCTGTGAAAACTGAGGGAACAGAACAGCTGAGACGTTATCATCATCCCAGATACCTCACTAAGCTGGATAATTTGTCCATCACAAGACAAGTCCGACTTAGGGAGAGGATTAGTGTAGCTAATGCTATAGACACTACTCACTGAAACATCTTTGGTGTAATCACTGTATTGTTTTTTCCTCTCTGTAGCAAAGTGCCAGAGAGGTCCAGCTCTCCCTGTGCTGCCCTCAAGGAGCTTCCCGACAGTCTGTGCCGCATCAGACCCAAGAGTAACTGGACCTATCCTAAAAAACACATGCACAAAAGCAAACACCACCCCCTCCCAAATGTTTTCACTTTTCAGTGAAAGAGAACAGCGCAAATAATAGTGAGTACCACTTTGATTTCATATCTGTTTCTTTAATGATTTCCTTGGGAAAGGAAATTTATTTCGCTCTTGCATCATATCTGGAAGCCATTTGCTTACTTGATTCAACTGTCCAGCCTACATGTGCTGCAGCTGGAAAGTTCTCCTTCCTTCATAGTGTTCAAGAAAGAGTCCTACTCTTTATGTCAGAGGCTTTTGCCTTGTTATACACAGAGTAACTCCAGCACATTATTCTCTTTATCTGGTTTCCAGCAATATGTCCATCATTGCAGTAGCTCAAAAGCTCTTTTTCCACCACACCAGGCAGAAAACTTGTAGGTGTAAGAAAACAGATGTATATGTCTGTATGTATGCTGCTGATGTTCAGCACTTGTGCTTTTTGAAAACACCTTCAGCTAATAGTATGCTATACATAACCGCTCATTCTTATTCTGTATGAGTGAGTCTTTGTTCCCTGAATTTGCCATGGGCATTCTGGTGTTTCAACTTTATCTCTGACATATCACTAAGATCATGTTCTTTTGCTGGCAGGTTTAAAAAAAAAAAAAACCAACCCACAAACCAAAAGCAGAAACCCCCCTAACATATGTAACTCCCCCATCAACTTTAACATAAGCATGTGAATTACATTTTTAATGTTCATCAAGAGTTTTGCCAATTCCGGGTCTGTAACATTTTAGTAGGTTAAATATTGTTTGTTCATTTAATTGTGCTATGTAAACTACTGCATGCTTTTAACTTTTTAACTAAACAAATAGCAAATATGTTCGTTTTACACTGGTTCCCAGATCCTACCTAATGCTCATAGTTTTCTCCTTAGATTTCTGTTGCCTTCTTTTGGATCTCTTTGAAGTGAGTGGAATGGTTTTAATGTTGACCCAAACTGAATTGGTTACAGGAGATAAGAAAAACATTTTAATATAAATAGTTCATAGAGAAGATAAAGACAATTTCAGGCATATAGAAAAGGCAGACAAGGAAACTGAAATCAAGGACTTTCTGCTTGGGTCTGGTAGATGACTGATTTCACACGTTTTTCAGCATAGGAATGTGGATGTTCATGAAAACTTGATCAAGAGCCGTATCCAAAAGAGCATTTGCATATCTGAAATAGAGTGTACAAAGATTTTAAAGGCCTACATCCAAGATTGTCATCCAAAACTTCCTTTGTTCAGACCTACTTAAGCCTGACAGCACCACTGAACTTCAGTGCTCCTTCGTCGGGGGAAAACAAGTTATCTGCGAGAGGCTGATGACTGTCTCAGTCAGCTGTAGGGATGAGCATCATGTACCTCCTTCTGCTTCCAATGGGATTAAAGTCACGTCAGTCCCAGGAGTATGTCTGTGTCTGCTACTTGTCACACAGAATGGCTCATAATTACTTGCACGGTAGAAAATCATTACATAAATGAAACAGCATATGTGTTGCTTATCGTCACGAAGAACTGCAGAAAATGGTAAGGAAGACTGAAAATTCATTTTTATGTTATAGTTGATACTTGTATTAACACTTTGAGAGGTTGTATTCAACAATTATTGGTGATGTTGAGTAAGAGTAAGTAGAGCAGACTCCAGAAACTAAGGGGTTTGAGTAAAACTAGTTCAAACTGAATAAGTGCTCTGTTGTCTAGGGAAGCAGTGGAGCGGATAGCATATACTCAATAAAACATTTGGCACTGAGTGTAAGATGTACAGATTTAAAGTACTAGTGGATTCAGATTAGATTTGAATAAGCTGCTGTTATGAGGACAAATGTGTAAAGTAATACATAAACTTGCCAATGTCTGCTTATGTAGTCTAAAATTTAGTTTTCAGACTGTTTCATTGATGGTTTGGAGGAGGACAGGGTGAGATTGAGTTGAGATTTGTAACTGGTCATGGTTTAATGTTAACAAAAAACCATGATGTTGTTTTTTTTTCTAGAAGTTTTCTAGCTGTTTCTAGATTTCTGATCTGAGCGAAGTCTCTAAACCATGTGCATCCAAAGCTGTAATTCATTTGGCTTTAGCTTGTGCTTGGCCATCCCCTGGCAACGGGCAACCCTTGATCCCAGAGGCCCAAAGCATTCCAGCGTCCCTTTCCCTGCCGAAAGTGGACCTCAACTATTGATTTTCCACGTGGTTTCTCCAAGTCATCCTGGATGCTGTGTTTATCTGCAGCAGACGAACGAAGAACGTGTTTAGACAGGTCAACATGATTACGAGTTGGTTCTCATATTTCCAGCTGTAGAAATGTCCCTACTGTCACAAAGTCTTGCGCAAACTCTTCGTTTTGAGTTTTCTCCTCTAGTTACTGCCCACGTACAGGAGACTGTGAAGGGAGAACTTAACCACAGGAACCCATAGTGGTCTTGTAGATGTGTTTCACTTGAATTTGAAACTAGTTCTTTTGCCCTATAGCCAGCACTAGGCAGTTCTGTCCAGGGTGAGCATTTATTCTCTAAGGCAGCAAATTTCCAACAGCTACTTTCTGGTTTGTTGTTTTACTCTGTCCTGGTATAACCAAGAGATAAAGTCACCTATGCATTTTTAAAAAGGGCCACATCTGTTTTTCCTTTTTCCTTTTTTCTTCCATATAACTTTTTTCTCATCAGTCATGGAAGGTATGATTTGGGTCTAGAATAATATTTAGTACATGGGCAAAACTGCCGCTGGTTTAAATATTCTTGTTTCTCAGAACGGAGAATTAAAGTGGGAAAAAGCATACATGACAACATTAAAAATTTCGATCAGAGCTGTGTATGTTCAATGCAGCAATACATTCTGGAGTTAGATGAGGCCTTGTCTGCCATCTCACAACTCTTGACAGCATTGCATATTTGTTTTCTTTAGTGGAAACTCCGAAAACTTGTGAAATCTGGTATTTGTGCTTTTTTTTTTTGCCTCTGCTGCTAAGTCATTATTGTCTCATCTCTCCGGAAATGTATCATCCAATTTTAGAAGCAGACTTCATATCCATTGTTCGGAAGAAGGATAGACAGTTTTGATTGCATTTTGTGTTATAAACAGCAAACTCACTATAGAAATGGCTGGACTTATTGCACTGAAAAAAACCCTCTACGCTGAGGGCACTGTTTGCATGAAAAGCCTTCTGTACGTGATGGGAAAGTTTCTACGATTGAGAACTGCACAGTAGTAGTAGTTAGGGCTTTATTACTTAGTTCTAATTTGTATTGATGGCCTAAAAAAAGTAGCATGCTTTGCAGTTCTATGAAAGAAAAGATTATAAATGGAGATTAATTATAATTTTGCTAGCTCAGTACTTGTAAAACTAAAGCAATTTATATTCTTTCTCTTAATGATCTCCATTCCTGATTGCAGTAATGTAATCTAATTGTGATTATGATAGTATCTGAATCATGTGGGCCTCTATGTGATTGGAACTACTCTTTGCATTAAAAAGTAATTTTGGAGTAATGATGAAAAGTTACTGTGGAAAATTGGCAAGTAATATATTTTACTCTGTATCTTAAGTTTCTGCTTTCATTTTTGATTATATCTTATAGCAAGGATAAGTATGATACTATATCAAGGATTTATTACATCAAAGACTTATCAATGATAACTATGAGTATCAAGGATAAGCATGATATTATTGGAATAACACAGATATGGTTGAGGCAAGAAATTGAGGTTTTCAGATACTAGTCTGGGGTTTATGGAGAGAGAGGGTAGAGGGAGGAGGAGCCGTATCAATATTCCTGGAAGATGAGTGTTTTCAGAGAGAAATGCTGCAAGTATTTCGGCTGACATAGCAATGTCAATTCGGATAAAAGTTAAGCACAATAAAGGCAGCCAGGTGGTTTTCTGAATGGTTCTTTGAACTTTCAGGTCTTTGCTTAGGGATGAGAGGGGCCTTCAAGAGTGCCAGAGAACCTTGATAGAGATGGCTTTTAACGACTCCATTGTTGACTGCAGTAAGGTAGAACTAGGGAGGCAATACTCACATCTCTAAAGCTAATGTAGGATTGCCTCTAGTTTCCTGTGCACTTTATTGAGTTGTCTTTTAGAAACTATTTGAATTAATTCAAGGATTTGAGCCCAGAGTAATAAAGGGTGTTGAACAGGAGAGGTATGAAAGATCCAGTGATCTCAACATCATTCGATTTAAAATATTTGTTGAGGAGTGAAAAGCAATGCAAGCCTTATGGCAGGCTGACTTTGAGGGAATGCAAAGTGTGCTAAGGAATTTTTATCAGGATTTTATTATAATGTATGGTAAATCTACTGAAGAAAATCGGAATGTATTTCAGAAACAGTTGGAGGACATTTGAAATTCATCCTGGTTTAAGTCTAAAGAAGGATAAAGGTAACAATGCCCAATGTGGCTAAGTAGGGGTGTATAGTAAAGAGTAAGATAAGCAATATGAACAAGGTGTTGAAAAAAAACCATACAAAATCTGGTAAGGTGGAGCAGTTGAAAGGCTATATAAAATAAACAGAGGCAAACAGAAAGGCTAATTAGAAAAGCAAAAAGCAAATACCAAACATCAACTGCAGAAAAAATATTTGAGATGATAATAATATCCTGTGAATGTATTCCAGAGAATTGAAAAGAAAAATAGATCCACAAATCATGATAGTGTGGACAAAGACATAACGGATTTGTTTAGCAGGTTTTATTTTCGCATGTGAATACACAGAGGCAGATGGATGGATGGATGGATGGGCAGATGGAGCGCTGTTGAACAAAGGAGGAGTATTTTGCTTTAAGTTGCAACATGTGCATCCTCACCTGAGGAACTGACAAACATGACAGATATCACAATATTCGTTTCATAATCATCTAATGTGACCTGATTTGCAATATGGGATGGATGCAAGAAATCAATTCAATTTCAAAGAGCCAATCAAACTTTAAAGGAAACCAGAGCCATTACAACCAATACCCACACATTCCAACAAGGTAGCCCATAACTCCCAAGGGAAAGGGTGAACTGAAGGGGGTCTGCAGCAGGTGTGGACATATCTCAAGTATCTGAGGTAACTTCGTTAATCTCGTAACTAGTTGAGCCTTGTATTGTTTGCTCCTGGGACTATATTTGGGCCAAGCCTGTGCCACCACCAGTGCCCTTTCCAACCCCAAGTCATCAGAGGCAAAGCACCGAGGTCTGGCCCCAGCGATGCTTCGTGGCACGGGGGGGCTGCAGTTCCCTTCCCTGCAGCACAGCGTACAGTTAAAAAAAAAAAATAAATTTATATATATTACTTGTGACAAGCTGCAAAGCTTCATTATTCCTTTTTGCTTCCAGAGGGGGTTCCAGCACTCCCCTCGTGAGTTAAAAAGAGCTCAGCTCTCTCATGACTTTTATTTCACACTTGTAATTTCTCCTAGCTGCTGTTTGCCTCTGCTAACGGTTTGCGTAGCAAAGTTTGGGCTGACATACAGCTTTAGCTTGGCTGGCAATAATAAATACATAGAGGAATTATTCTCTTCAGCATGTCTATTTCTTTTTAGAAGTTTTCTATTAGCCAGTATTAGTGTGAATTCCCCCATGATGCAGTGATTTTTGCTCCCCCTGCTGTCACTACAGCAGCAAATTAACCAATCCTTTTGCCCACCGTAAATGTGTGTTGATGATGTTGATGCACAGGATATTTTTGTTAGAAACGAACACTTGCAGCAAAGGGAGGAGGGAGCCACACAGTATTTAAAAAAAAAAAACAAAACACACAACCCAGGGAATATTCTTTATTTTAGACCTCAATGACAGTACGTGCTGAGCGAAAAGTCGACAAAAATTGATCAAGTGGAAAGATTATTTGCTCTTCTAAAAGACTGCTCCAAACAAGAGACAGTTACCAAAAAAATTAAATAAGGGGCTGTGTTACTAACTCTCTTTGTGTCTGAGAACGCTTAAATGCATATCTTGGAATAACTCTGAGCTGCTGCACTGAAATTATGGCTTTAGACTGAGCCCCTTTCAGAGGTGTTTCTGTAACAAGCTTTTCTTTGCTTTCCAGTGATCTAATCTGCTGACAGCTCTTTCCTTCAGAATTAATTTTCTTTACCTGGTCGGGTCCTGAAATGCCCACAGAAACGCCTGCGAGGCTGCGTGACGGCCCCAGGGTGGGGAGGTGCAGCCTCTGCCAAGGCAGTCTCGGGGAACCGAATTTTTGGGAATTGAAGCCTCACTCTCTGCAAAGGGGATTTCATTTACTCCCATCATCAGACCTGCTTTTACCTTTCTGAAATATACTCTGCTCTCTTATACCAACAGATAAAACCCTTCCCTTTGGTCTCTTTGCATCGTAACTTTCCCTGCCTGTGACTCCCTGCCCACTGATTTTTTTTTTTTTTTGAGGGTTTATGGGGCGTCGCAATGAATTATTTGCACAGTGCAATGGAAGCCACGGGTGGAAACGCGGAGCATCGTCGGGGCATGCAGGGAACAGCATCCTCTCGTCTCGAGCAGAGGTGAGCATCGCCGCTCGTGAGGGACGCGCCAACCAAGCTGGCCGCCACTGGTTTATTTAACATCTCTGCTCCTTCCAATAACAAACAAAAAAAAAAAAAAAAAGGAAAAAAATCAGGCTAAAAGGCTTCCGAAAGGAGCAGGAAGGTTTCTGGCGCGGAGGGCCAGTTTCTCAGCAACGCCGCGCTCCCGAGGCGTTCCCGAGGAAGTTCCTCGGGTGCCTGTTAGACATTGAGCCGCGGGGCCGGGCGGCTGTCAGCCCGCTCCCTTAAGGGAACTTGACAGATCTTAAAAAAAAAAAAAAAAAAATCAATTTTAAGCTCACATGCCCCAGTGGGTGCCAAAGCCACTTCAGAGAGGCTGAGAGATGGCTGAGTCGACAGGATTTGACTTCCAGAGGTAGAAAGGTGACAAACTCCATCATGAGAAAGGGGCAGCTCGGGGCCTCCGAGGTCCAACCTGCTCCCAGGATCCGGGGTCCGGCGTTGTATTGAACCTATTTATCTCTTTCATGGGCCCAAGGTACCACGGGGAAAGAAAAGTTGTTCAAAAAAATACGCTGGCAGAATTCAAGGGTGTAAATGATGAATTACTTTTCATCAGCTGAAAGGAAACATACTCCGGAACAATACTGAAAGGGAGCAGGAGCATCTGACCTCCTGCTTCAGAGCAGCCAATATCTTCATTCAAGAAGACAACCATGAAATTACACAGAAAATGGGATTGTCATGAACAGCCCCTTGAAATCTCAGTATACAGTCATTACTGCATGGGAAAAAGCCTTCATCCACACATCATAACTTGTAACAGACAAGGGGGTGGGGGGAAATAAATAAACCCCTGAAAACGGGCCTTGGAGTTACCAGTAGGAATGTAGAAAATATTTGTTGATTCAAACTTTTCCCCTCTAGTCTCCCAAATCATTGTAAACAGACATAACAATGTTCTAACTCCGTAGTAATACCAGCTTTCTGGCCACAGACAGCTCGTCGGAGCGGTTTTGTAAATCAAAAGAAAGGAAGAGAGAGGGAAAACCAGTCTATCGCTTTATTTATATGATCCGTCTTTGGTGAATGATTTATCATTTAAGTGCTTTGAGAAGAGAGTCCAGAAACCGTTGTCCAATTAGTGCTGCCCTCTTAAACCACATACTATAAATATTCGTAATTATCGGAATCACAAAACTATGTTCATCAGAGCTTCATATTCAGGGTAACAACTTATTTGCTGGGTTTGCCTAGCAAAGTTTATATTTATCCAAATTAGGCAGAGAACAGAAAGCAAACAAGAGGCTGTTGGTTTATTCGAGAATGAAATCAATCACAAAGAACGAGAAGCCAGGAATATGGGAATAAAAATAACACATTTAACTGTTTATTTCTTTATTCTTGCAGATTTCTACGTTGACTTTAATTAAGCTAGCCCTGGGCTAGTGGGCACAGAGAGGGTTTTTTTTTTTTATTCTTTTTTTATTTCTTTAATTCCTCATTAGGCTGTTTTTTTCCTTAGTTCTCGTGGCTTTAATGACTAGTCCCATTAACTAGGTCAACGGGCTTCTTTTATTTCAAGTTTTATACAGACTCCTATTCCACTGAATCTTAAACTCTGAACACCCAAAGTCGTTCTAGGCATATTTCTTCATTCCTGCAGATAAAGATGTATTTCTTTTTCTTTTCCCTTCTCTCCACAGCAGCTGACCTTTCATTGCAATGTACCTGGGGAAAGCTCTGGAAAGCTGGCACCAGTCTGGGCCAGCCATGCACAAAATTACCTCCCAGGTAAGTGCTTGGCCGAGGTTTGCTTGTTTGGGAGGGACACTGCAGACCCACCTGCCCTGGGGGGCTGGACAGGCCCTTCAAAATAAACTGTGAATTAATGAGATTTGTTTAATCAATGTCAGGTGAGAGAATGTGTTGCATGTGCCTTTCCCTGATCGTCAGTCTAGAACATAACTTCATGCTCCAACGTTGCACGTGAGATGCTTCCACCTCCACTCCTGCTTTTCAAGAAGGAAAAAGCAGGAGGACAGTGTTCCCTAAGTTCTTCTGTAACCCTGCAATATGGATTAATGTGCACAGCTGGTTTGGAAACCATCGTGTCTTCTGTGGTGTGGATATTCAGGGAGCTGCTGCGCCCTGCTCTTCTGGTCAGCAGTCTGCATGGAGCACCTTCTCCTGAGACATGAGGTCGGTGCCATAGGTTTCTCTGCAGCAGAGAAGTGGTTCTTGCTTGTGAATACTTCACATCTAGAAGAAAGAAGCCACACTGTTGACTTCTCTAAATGCTTTCCAGCCTACTTGAGTTGCTGCACCACGGGAATCTCGGTCCAGCAAACACCACATGCTGGGATTTAATTCTCTTCCTCTTCTTCCAAGGCTTTATCAGGTCCTTGAAACATATTTTTATCATGTAGTCTTTTATTAAAGTAGCCCAAATCGTGCTGCACAAAATGTTCAACGTCACTAATGGGTCAGAGAAAAATCTGGTGGAAAAGTGCGTGCCAACTGGGAAAAATTGTGGTCCTCATTGGTTGCCACAGGTAGAAACACAGCAATTGCAGTGTAATGTGCAGCAAATTAGGTGATCGTGTACTATTTAAAGATTCAAATTCAGACACTTCTTCAGCTAGAATTTGAACTGTGTTATTTTAAGTGCAAGCTGGGCTGAAAATAATCTGAGTCTCAACTCATACCTCCTAAGTCTGTACTCAAGATGTCTAAATTGGGAATGAATCATCCTGTCTGAGCTGTGAATCCCAATCCAAAGGTGTCTGCATGTCTCCGCTGCCCCTGAAGGGAGCCCATGGAGACTTTCCTCCCCAGCCCAGTGCCTCAAGCAAGACAAGATGAATCTTACGGTCTAGCTGCGATTTCTAGAGTAATTAGGACCTTGACTGTGACAACCTTTAGCCTGTCAGCAGTTGTGGTTTAGCTCATAGTTAAAATACCAGTAGCAACTATATTGCAGCTATTCTAAATACAGCCATATTTTAAGTAGATGAGGTGATATGTGGGTTTGCAGTGATTTGTTTGGATATACAGGGTAGTGTGAAAGGACTCTTTAAACTGGGATTGAATCCATTTTAATCTCTGAAAGGTGATTTTGATTGCCTCTTCCTCCTTTAGAGTCAAATGATGATGAGACCAGCTTTTCTGCAGCAGGAAAAGAGGGAACCCCCAAAGTTTAACCAAAAAGCAGCAGCGGGGTATGGTGAGTATGAACCTGTCACCCGCTCTATTCTGCAGCAAAAGATGCCTTTTATTCAGATTTAACAGAATAGGCAGGTACAGCTAATTAAGCAATTTGACCATTGAGTAATCTTTAATTGTCCAACAAACTGACCTCAACATACACACGTTCTGCACAGCTGAAAGTCTTGTTATACACATAGCTTTTTTGTGACCTGCATATGTTTCAGCACACTGTTAAAGAGTTGTCATTATCCTAATTATAAGTAAGTCACTAGAAATAAATTTGGAAATAGTAAACAGTGTAAAAATATCTAAATAGGAAGCTGGTCCGTTGATTTTATGGCTAAGTCATCACCTTATGTATAAATGATTCTCAGATGCCACAATTGATAAACAATACCTTTAATTCAGCAGTCAAGATGCTGTTATTAAAGTGGAAAACTGATTGAAAACAAACCTACTAATGTGAATCTTTCTGTTTCTAAGCAGCGTACCATGTGCCATTGCACCATGTAAGCCAATCCGAAGGTAGATCAGAATTTCGGTATACAGATCAGTGTTATAGATGAAGAATTTTCTTCTCGTTGGGAAACGGTCAATTGTTGCTTCTGGAGTGGGGAGTTTTCCATCCAGATCAGAATTTCTAAAGTATTAGGCATCAGAGAGGCAATTAATGGGATTTTCGAAAGTGTCTGGGCACTGGATGCCAATCGAGTTTCTAGGTGATTTTTAAAACGATGTCTAGAACCCATCTGCATCCTTTGGCACCAGATACCTTCAAAATGTCGGGTTTAGATGTCTGCCTTGATTCGTGATGGATATAGTCTGTAGCACAACTAATCGTGACTGACAGCACAAAAAAGACAGGTGCAAAATCGAAGCACAGGTCTAAAGGCTTGGTCCTATGTAGCTGATGGATGTTTGGTGTATTTTTAATGTTTCTCTTTCACTGGCACTTTAATTAAATAAAAATATTTTAGATAGAGCAGCAGAAATCAACTTCTTTGACTGATATGAATCCTGTTTACTCTCCAACTCTGAACTCAGCAGGTTAAGTAATTGGGAGACAGAAAAGTTCCTATATTTCTATTTCCAGCTGGTGGTACACAAAAGGCAGGAAGTTATCTCATTAATGGGGCACCAGCTTTATGCAAATTATAGTAACAAAAAGGCTTCCCTTCATACTTTTCATAAATTACCTAATAAAGTAGGAATAAATGGCCATATTCAAGAGCCTTTGTTGTATTTTTAGCACAAGACTCTTTCTGTTACTGCAAATATGACTAAATGCGCCTTGTTCAAAAGGGGTGTTTATGAAATAAGGCCACTCAAAAGCTTTTATTCCTTAACAGCCTTCAGTTACTTTTATGGCACAAAATTAACATAATTAGTCACAGAGAATAGATGACATAAGCAGCGTGCCATGCACAAAAGGGGAAACCAGTATCTAAGGAAGGTATTTTGAGAGATCAAAAATTTTCAAAGTGCTCAATACTAGAAGGTCCTTTTTATTTGTGCACAGCCTTAAGATACTTTCTTACTCCGTGAAATTCACATAATGAGATGCAGCAGACAGATGACATTAGCGATGAGCCATTAGAAAGAGGTCAGTTTCCTCTGAAAGATAGTCACTGTTCCTGCTCGTCATTAATTTGCAGCTTCAAAGCAGTGAGCATATGATAGTCTGGCATGTTAAGCAAGTTGCAGTTATCTTTAAATAACCATTTTTTTCCAGTTATTAGAAGCTAAAGTTTTTAAACTTCTGACTGAAAGCAAAATTAAAGCACGCAGCAGTGTAAAAAGGCTGCGGAGAGATTAGAAAAAGGAAATCAAATATGTTTTATAAATGAAGTTAGCTTTTCCCCAGGGAAAGGCTGCCTTAACTTTTAGTTCAAGAATTTGGGGTTGCATGTAGACTTCATAGACTTGATTGCTTACTGGTAGATGAGAGAAAAGTAACTATTTTTAGCTGTTATCTTCTTGTTGATTAACATGCCCCAATCTGAAGGGCAGAAACGCACAACTGTGTAAATAACGTCGCAGCCCAGAAACAAAGATATCCGAGATGCTTGAACGAGGTGAGAGAAGACAAAATGATCTGCCGTGCTTATGACTTGGTGTGAACTTTGGTGGCATCCCTGTTTTGGCAGTGAAGTATATTTGGATATTAAAAAAAAAGCCTGGGAGACTTGGATCGTGTCTTTTCTATAAATGACTAGGGAGTAAGCAGAAGTGGCGTGCAGTAGGCAGCAGGCAACTCCAATGCACAGCACTGAAATCTTGGTATAAAAAGACTTGTCACTTCTCCAAATAATGTCACGTGTCCAAGCCGGTGCTAACAAATGCTCTTGTTTTATGATAAATATCCTTTCATTTCTGCTCTTCGCTTCATACTTAATGCTGAAGCTATGCCACGGGTGAAGCCTCAGAAGGATCCCAGTTTAAGCAACCCAGTCTGATTGTTGAAGCCCAGACTTGCTCATGCTGCCTGGGCAATGCAGGACAGAAGACGGCGTTGCTAATGGATTTACACTGTGCCTGGGTTACTGGAGTTAATACAGGTGTGAGGAAATAATACGTTAATAATCTGCCCTATAAACACTATCATTAACTAGAGTATTCTTGCTTAATTCAGTGGGCTTTTGGATCATGCAGCAACATGATCACCCAAACTAAGAGCATGGTTTCCCTGTTTTCTCCCTGTCACCATTCTGCAGAGAGACACCCCAGCCCATGCCTACGCCACTCATCTTGTCTCTCCAGGTGCGTGCTTGGCACACAGTTACCCATTCCCCGTACCGTTACCACCGTCCCTGGCACAGCTTTCGCCAGGAACAAGGTTTCTTCCAAAACATAGACACCACACTGCTCTTAGGGAGGCCAGGAAGCCATAGAGATGTGATCCATACCATGTTCCTTGCCCTCAGAGGCAGGCAACAGGCCCTGCCTTGGTTAATTTTAAACTGATGGAGATGCAGCCCCTGGGATCCCCCCATGGCCACCACCCATAAGCAGTGTTTTCCTTTTCCAGCCTGTGGCAGGTTAGGCCAAGCCTTGTAGGCATCTAATGTAGGTAACGCTGTTAAACGTCTGAAGTAGGACGGGATGAAGCTGAGTTTGAGTTCCTATGGAAAATCAGCTAACTGCACAAGCCCAGGGGCTATCATTCATCTACGGTGTTTTAATTTGGACTGGACTTTCACTCCGCGCTCTGATTTACTTGGGATGAAGCAGGGTTCACGGAGCGAGGAGAAGTGCAGGATGTTTTACAGCCTGGCTGTGGGCTATGCTGCTTTGAAACTCATTTAGAACTACCATTAATGCTACTTTTTTTCAGATAGTTGGATCTGGTTATGGATGTGTCATAACCACTTGCACAGCAGATGTGTCTGAATCTTGGATTCAGAATTGAATCCAGGTGTAAATTCTCCTGACACCTTGGGATACCCCAATTTGATGTCTCACCTTGGTTTGCTGAGACAATTTCCTGGGACCTTGCTAATTTAAAAAGCTCTAGCTGATTTAAACTGGTGCTTCCAGTTGTGCGTATCTCTGATGCCAGTACTGCTTCAAAATGATTTATTTACTGATTGAATTTTTATCAACATGAGATTACCAATACTTTTAAGAAGAGAAACTTTTGCATACCAAGTCTCTGGAGTCCTATCTCAAAGCCTTGGTTTTAAAGCAGACCACCCCTTTCTGATGGTTGGTGTCAACATTGGGGTCCTCACTCCTGAAGATGGAGTGTTTCTGAACTTGGAAACCTTCCCATTGCAAGGGGAAATCCAAACAGCTGAAAATTTAGGAAATAACTTGTAAAACAGACACACAGAGATCAAGATGATAAAATAAAGAGAAGGTTAAAAACCAAGCAATCCTTCTTCCCCTTGCTCCTACAGAGAAAGACCTACATTTAGGACAGTGCTCTTGTTCATTTTGAAAGAATCCTCCCTGAGTTTGTTTTGCTACACTTTTTTAATGGTTATTTAGGTGTGGAGCAATATTTGTGGACTGCTCTTGTAGAGCATGTAAGAGAAAAGAATCCTTTTATTAAAGACCGAGGGGAGACTGGACAGATGGTATTATATTAATCCCAACCCCTGGCCCCTGCTTGCCTGGTTAACAGAGACACATAGCCATTAGTTCTGAAGTGCAGGAAATCTTTCCTTTCTTGGGACAATAAACAGAACATTATTCAAACCTAAATAAGTGGTGTCGAGTTTCAATATTTATGCCAAATTTTCAGCTGATTATCAAATCTTTTCTGCTGCAGAAAATGTGAAGTTTCAAGGAAAAACCTAAAACCAAAACCATTTTGCTTCAGACCTTAAATGTTTTGATTCTGAGATGTTGTTGTTTTTCCTAATGGATGCTCTAGTCCTGCTCCTATTAAGCTCTTTGGGTCATGCCCTGTAGCTGTACCTTGACTCTTGTATCCTCTTGTTTAAGCTAACCAAAGCACATCACGAGGTGACTGAGCTTCTCAAATCACCTTGGGCAGAGGTGACACAAAGTGCAGGATGTTATTTTTGTGGGTGCTCGGAGCCGCACACACTTGGTACAAATTGGTCACAACCACTGCCAAAACCAAAGCCCTCCTTGTGCTCTTCATCAGGTCTTCAAATGTTGTATCAGGCTGTCAGTACGTTGGGTCACGGACCAGGATAAGACTCATAACATGAATTAGTGTGCTGGCCTGTGGCTTTTTGTGGTGCAAGACCACAAGTGGTTTTGTAGGAGAGAGAAAACTGGGAGAACTAATACTTTGGTGTGGAATTGTAAGTTACTAACTGACCTTTGCTAAGGCTCGCAGATGCATCAGGCTTTCACTACGTATCTCCAAGGAATTACTGAAATTCATATACTATCTTTATGTCCAAAAAGTGAAGCAGTTACTATCAGCAAATGTTCTGAACTTGTCTGTACCAAAATAGGTAAAATTGATTCCAGCTCGTTTTCAATCTATTTTCACATACATTCATGCAAAGTATCAAGCGGTAATGTGGAGATGGTCTCCTGAAGATAAGCTTATTATGTCAAGTCCAAAAAAATATGGTTGCATGACTCAGGAGGAGGGAAATATGAACATTCAACAGATGAAATAAGCAGCACTGAAAGCAGATGAAATGTCACCGTGATTCTGCCGAATCGGTGAACAGGTATACACGAGCAACAAACATCAGTGCACAGATGTGTGACCTGCAAACCTGTTCCAACAGATGATATACAGTGACAAGAAAGACAGGGTGCAGGATCACTTTGGTGAAAACGTGGAGGAAGAGCAGAAGGATTTTACTGCTATTTGAAATGAGAACTTAATGTCTTTTAAGTGCCTTTTATTACATTTAGCCTGTTTCTTCAAGGGAAAATACAGTTTGTAATACATTTATAAAATTATTTCTGTTCTCTGCTTGTGCTAACTTTTTTTTCTACTTTCTATTTTTTTATATAAAGCTTAAGTAAAGTAATATATTACTAGATGTCTATCCCAGAAAGAAAGTTGTCATTAATAGGAACTTATCACTATAAAACGTCCATTTGGCTAATGTTCTCCTGACTGGACACAGTATAGCCACACAGGTGTCTTCAAAAGAAGCATTAGAATTTGTCATGTAGCTTGATTCCAATATCCGAAGTGTATGAGAATTAACATCCAGGCCCTCTGAAAGCCTTTCAGAGTAATGCATCTTGGTTTTGTTTTCACTGAGATGAAAAAGAAAATGGGGGGAAAATAAAAAAGCGCCTTGTTTTTTCTTCATTTGAAAGGTAGAAAATATCCACAGACACTTTTTACTTTTCCTGAAAAATTTAGTATAGACCAAATCCCAGCATGCTACTGATGAAGAGTTCAGGCTAGTCCTTGACATTAGATAGTAGGATAGGATTTGTGAAAGCGCTCTGTTGACCTAATAATACTCCCATTTACATCAGCAGGAGTAAATTTAATCAATGCTGAGTGTCTTTCAAAGACTCATGCCGAAAATGTCAAAAAGATGCTACTCTAGAATACTGTATTTGTTCTGATTATGCAATTATTTTTTGTTTGGTATTTTGTTTACCTTTTTTTGGCAGTGAAGGTGGTGTGTGTAAGAGTTATAACCGAAAAGATACACTGAAGTGGAGATGTTACTGGGACTAGATTCATGCAATGATATTGAGTATTGTTAATTACTCAGACTAATTTTTAATTTTTGTAATTTTCACATCCTGTGTCTGCCATTATCGATAATTTCTATAAATACGGCGATCCCAAAAGCAATTTTGGAAGATGGATACAGAGGCAAAGTCCTGCAGAGAGAAAGCCGAAAGCTACGAGACTTTTTCTGAGATTCCTGTAGTAAAAGGAAACCAATGGTAAGGAAAGAAATACAACAGAAGGAGATGCTAGCAATTTCTGCATGTCACATCTCAGAATGGATTATATCTGCTTTAACTAATAAGAATCTATAGAACGGAATGAGAGAATTATGAATTGGATGTTCTTGTTAAGGTCTAGTTCAGTTTAATTAAAACACGAACTCTAAAGCAATATATATGTGCCTGTGTCTGTGCACACGTAGCCTGGTTTATATATCAACATGGGTACAAACCCATATATAAAATACAGACACCCTTGTTCATTATACCTAAACTTTTGCTTCAAACACAAAGCTTTATACATTATTTTAAACACATTTTTAACACATGTTAATAATATTCATGCTGGTGCTTTGAAAAATCTGCGAGCTGTGGTTAATGAAGAGAAACTGCAGCATAAATTGCATGTAAAATATGCAATCCACAACAACATATTTTTTCTCAAGCTACAGTTTTCTACATTAAACATCTTTTAGCTTGTTTAAATTTATTCCCTATTGTTTATAAAGAGCATCATCAGCCACCACTGCTTGAAACAACTACAAGTGGTAAACCAGGCAATCTTCTTACTTTAATAAGATTCTTTGGTTAAAAATAGATTTTAAGTCTATCTCACATTAAAGGATGTAAATCCTAATGAAATGGCACAAAATGTTTCTCATTTTCAAGGTTTTTTCCATACAACTAGATACTTTTTTTTTTTTTTAAAGTTTCACCAAAGAAACTAGCTGTAGGTTTTTGGTTGGGTTTTGTTATTTTTCCTACTGTCACTGGACAGTCCCTTGTGCATTGTCTGATGTGGTTTACTAAATAAACCTCCAGGTTAGACACCTGCACTAGCACTAATATGTTATTTTATTAACGTGTCCATAAGATTTTTCACAATATCTCACCAAAATGCCCTTTGTTGCAATTTCAGTGGGCTGCTGATTTTGCCTGTCCACAATTGTCACAGATAACAATTCATTTCCTTCCCCTTTGTTTCATATTGCACATATTTTTATGGGCAATTTTTCCTCTGTCTGTTCTTCTATAGAACAAACAGTCCTAATTCCTTCCCTTTCTGCCTTGAAATTCTGGTTTTCTAGATGTTTATCATTCTGACTCTTCTCTTTTAGACTGTCACCAATCTCTCCATATCTTTCTTGACTTGGATTTTTCATGACTGTGTATAGTACTGCAACTGGGCCAAGTACTGTTGAGGCCAAGAAGTGCAGCAGGTTATTTCACACTTTTTACAGTTCCATACATATGCACGCACCCTGAGGAGCTACGTATCTTTTTTTTTCACAGCATCATAACATTTAGGTTTCTGATCTGCCTAACCGTCATGCAGAACTACTGTCTTAACAGAATGTCCCCCATTCTGTATGTAACATTCTGGTTATTTACAACTAACCATAAAATTTGCATTTTACCTTCTTTAATTAAATGTTATTTTTTAGGTCATTTCATAGAATCGTAGTATGGTTAGGGTTGGAAGGGACCTTAAAGATCATCTAGTTCCACCCCCCTTGCCATGAGCAGGGACACCCTCCACTACAGGTTGCTCAAAGCCCTGTCCAACCTGGCCTTGAACACTTCCAGGGATGGGGCAGCCACAACTTCCCTGGGCAACCTGTTCCAGTGCCTCACCACCCTCAGAGGGAAGAATTTCTTCCTTCTATTTAATCGACATCTACCCTCTAATTTCTTCAATTTGGCAAGGTCTTTGGAATTCTAATCCTATTCATTAATGTACTAGAAGTCCATCTCTGCTTGGTGTTAGATGCAGATGTTGAGGAGTTTTCAGTTTCAGCTTTTACTTTTGGTGTCCAGAAAACTATCCTCTCCTTCTCATACACAAGAGATGAGTTAGTACTCAGATATCAGTCCAGGCTTTTACATTTTAAGAGATTAGCCCACCGCAAACAATTGTTTTGCTTTATTATTATTATTAGCAAAATTGCTGATGATCCCAAGACTGTAATTTCTGTTAGAATCTTATTGTGATAAAACCTATAAAAACACATGTGAAGACAGGGACTCTAATTCAAATAATCTGGTGAAAAAATAATCTGGTTCCTTGCAAGTATTGAGCATGACAAGGAACAAATGTTGACTTACGTTCATAGATCATCCAGTCAATCATATCAGAGGTATACGCAGCTTGGCAAGTCTCAATCATTTTAAAATATGCATCAATAAAAAAACACGTGTTTGCCTCCAAAGCCATTCATCAGAAAGCTGATTTCTTACTGTCACCGTGGAAGTCGTAGATATTGAAAAACAAGAGAGGAGAACTTTGGACCGGACATGACATAAATACGGATGAGTGCAGGAGTGGCAGGGAGCGGGTGAATGTCACCTGAGGGCTGGAATCACTGAAGATGCAATACAGAGGGAGAGGTGAAATGTTGTGAAGGTAAAGCTACAAAAAGGGTGTAATGATAGTCAGAAAGGGGTGGCTGACGCAAGATTTATGCTGGTCCTACAGAGAACGAGAAAGAAGCAGTCCCATGGATGACAATTGCACTGAAATTTTCACTGCATTGGCTTGGATGTGAAAATTTGATTTGGTAAAGATAGACTAACAGTTCTATTTCTGTTAGTTTTGGTTTGTTGATTGGTTTGGTGGGGTTTTTTTTGGAGGAGTGCTTGTGAAATTGTTCTTGTTTCCATATCTCTATTAGCACCAGCTTTTGATTTTCCAAATTTGTATCAAATCTGTGTTTCATCCAAACACCTCAGAGTTGATGAAAGAGTAGAAGTCAGATGAATAATTTTGTAGTTGAGCTGAGGCATATCAGAGATGAAGAGGTGAAATTTGACTCTGTGTTTTTGCATTGCTTCTTCCTGTTTGAACTATTACGAGCGTCCTGCTGTCTGTGCTTTCTTTTACTTTCAGGTGTGAGCTTCATCGTATTGACACTACTCAGAGGAGCAACAAGCTACGCAGTGTTATGTAGCCACTGATTTTTTTGGTTGTGCAAATTAAACCAGGGCTGATTTGTTCCTTTCTCTTGTTGTATTTGCTATTCCACTTTCTCATTTATTTGGTGTGTTTTTAATTTCTTGGGACGTACCTTAATCCTGGTGTTAGCAGTGATGAACGGAAAAGAGAGAGGGAACTTACCTACAGTATCATCAGCTTCTGCTACAGGTCTTTAGGAGAAGAGATACAAAGCATATTTGACACTGAGGCATGGTCTGCATTAAGCAGACTGTAAAACGAGTTTGAGTTTGGGTTAGGAAGAATATTGACACTATTGAAATAGGTTTGGCCACCCTTAGTTTAGAGAAAATTAGTGGAGTCTTCATAAGTTTGTGAGAATTAACTCTTCAGCTCCATGTCCGGCACGGTAATTTGCTGTTCTCTGGAGATACAGCTGATTTTTTATGAGTTGCAGGCAGACCTTAGACTCTACACCTCACTCAGTAGGGTCATATTTGAGCTGTTTTGACGGTTCGTACTATTTTTGAGCTACAGTCTTACATGCTCAGCTTCCAAATCATTGCTGTGTGAAGGAAAGAAAATAGGTCTTATTTTTTCATCTAAATTAAAGAAGGGAATGAGTGCTGAAAGCCACAGTTAGAGGTCACATATAGATGGAAAAAATTGTCCGAAGTGTCTCAACTGTAGGTTTTGGCTCAGTAAAGTACCTGCCTGGTTGTGAACATGTATATGCTTAGTGGGCTTCCCACTGACTATCTCCTCAACTTGGAAAAGTTGAGAGGCCTATGGCTCCTGTGCCGTGGCATCCACCACAGCCCAAGCAGGTCAGAGCTCCGTGTTTTCCCCACTCGTGGTGACCCGTTTGGGTAAGGAGTGTGGTGCTGCAGCAGAAAACAAAGGAAGTGAAAGAAGAATCCTATTAGTGCTGGCTGCTCTAACGCAAAACTAGATTTCATTTTTAGACTTCTATTTTCTACTTTAATTATATAAATCTGAACATACTTTCGAGATTATGAAATAAGAGCTGAGAAGCCAGTTATTTTTCATCATTTATTTTTAAAGCAAATTTATCTTTGAATTGTCATCTGTTAAAATTCCTGAGAAGCAGACCACAAATGAGTACAATATGAACATGATTTTCCATGCCAGCCCAATTCAAATAAGCAATGTAAAGATGTTTTTTAGGCTTCCTTTGAACACTTCAGTTGAACACGAAGTGTGACCAGTTCCACCTAAGTAAGCCATGGGTTGTTCTCCAAGTTAACAGTGTGTATGTGCACACATGCATATGTGCATGCAAAACGAATATTAAGCTGAGCCATGTCTTGGCAACATACACTCATTTAATCTTCAGTTTAACAGATTCTGAAACCTTGAAATACTCTGCAAAAAGGAACGGCTATGGGAACACAGGAAAGAACTAAAAAAATGCTTTCTTGAAAATAATACTAGAAAAAAAATAGAGGAGACTCCTAAATGCTTCCTTTCCTTTATGGTAATGGTCTGCCATTTTTTCTGACAACAAAATTGAAATATTGTTTTTCACATTTTGGATTTCTAAGAGGAGCTATTGATGTATTGCATTAAAATAAGAGAGGGATGAGACACTTACTTTATGTGAAATTTTAGTACCATACCTTATTTTGTCTTCTTGCCCATTGGGTAAACTAACTGTTGCTCTTTATTATAGATATTTTTATGTTTATTTAGCACTTACCACCTTTTAATATGATATTTCCTTTTCTCTTCACAGATGCTCTCCCTAGTAATCATTAGACACAATTGGGTGGCTTTTTGAACTTGTGCTTATTGGCAATATACCCACTGTTTGTTCTATGTTTGCTGGTAGTTTCTGTGTATTTCACTCTGTAGTTATGGGATGCTCTTCTCTGTCAAAGCCCTCCAAGCTCTTTTTTTCCTCAAGTCCTGGTCATCACATGTCACAACATATCAAGTCCTGGTTGTCATAAAGAGGCAAGCCCCGTCTTCTGGAGATGCTTATTTGGCCTCCTTAGTAAAAGTTTGGAAATTCTATCCTCACAACTGGTTACTTAACTAGAAACTGAACGGATACTTTAGTTAAGAATGGGCATGTTAAGTCCTCATATGCTGTTCACCTTCTTCTGCTGAAGTGCTTTGGAGCAGCAGTTGGTGGCATCAGTTTGGCTCAAGGTTTATCATGACCAGGCTTTGACCATCAATACAGCCACATGGCACTTCTTGCTGTACGAATCTTAAATAAAGTCTATGTCAATTATAGAATCATAGAATCATAGAATGGTTAGAGTTGGAAGGGACCTCAAAGATCATCTAGTTCCAACCCCCCTGCCATGGGCAAGGAAACCCTCCACTACACCAGGTTGCCCAAAGCCCCATCCAACCTGGCCTTGAACACTTCCAGGGATGGGGCATCTACAACTTCTCTGGGCAACCTGTTCCAGTGCCTCACCACCCTCTGAGTGAAAAATTTCTTCCTTATATCTAATCTAAATCTCCCCTCTTTCAGTTTATCAATTATCTACCTTTTAATAATACTTTTTGCATTAACAAGAGAAACTTAGAAGTGTCTCTCCTGGCCAAGGATCTTTAAACACAGGCTCATTATCCTGAAGTTTTGCTAGCCCCAGTCAAACAGTTTTCTCACCTGTGGATATGCTTTAGCCTAAGTCTGTGCAATAACGAGATCTTTCTAATCAAGCACGTCTTCTCCAAAGATACTGTGCTTCTTTTCAGGTTGCTAAACGTGTTTTTTTTTTCTCTGTGTGGACTAAATGCTTACAACTGTAAAGTAAATCCTCGTTCTTCCTTTGTAGCTTATTTATTCGGCATCTAAACTATGCCAAAAATGATTACTTTTTGGGGGTCTGGTGAAGGATTCCGACTGTGATATAAAGAGGATGGGATATAAGAAAAACAAAATTTATCACTTTGCAATTTACATACCAAGTTTAGCTCAGCTATGATTTAAACCAGCACATAAAACCCCTAAACTGATCTTTGAACAGCAAAGTTGAGCTTAACTGCAGCAATGCCATAAGCATTGTTAGGATATATTAGAACAAAAGAACTTAACATTCATTCTTGGTCTCTCCTTGAAATTTATTAACTCCTTGGTGCTAAGAAATATCATTTGATGTCACTGACTGTTCTGGTGTATTTTTGCATGAACTCTGACGGACTGAGTCATCCATATCTATCTCCACAGGGTTGCAGTGACAACTTAGTGCATTGATTAAAAGTAACAGTATTTATCTAGCTGATTTTATTATGCTTGGGAGTCTCTCCTGCTAAATATATTTACTCGAAGCCAGAACCCACACTTGCAGGTCTCTCCTGCTGACCAAACTTCTGGGACAAAATTGAGTTCCTGAAAGCCTAAGCCCAATATACCGCAGGGCAATTATGAATTGAATAAGGAAAGGAAATTGGAAGGAGCAACTAAAGATATTTTACTCTTATGAATTAGTACACAAATACAGATTTATAGTCTGCATATGTGTTTTGTTTTTACTGATGGCTGTAACTAAGGACACCTGTAAGTCAGGGGAAAAGGGAAAGAACAAAAACTAAAGGGAGGAAAAATGTAATAATATTCAGCATTTCAGAGCTGATTTGGAGTCTGTTATGTGAGACTTAAGAACTTGTTTTTCTTTTCCTGGAAAACCTGTATCGTTTAGCTGGTTTGCCTTAGTGTAAAGTATGAAATATAATGATTTTTTAAAAGATTCTTTCAGCGTTTCCAACGGAAATGTTGAGCTAAGTGTAGAATTTGTGGGATCAGTTAGCTTATAAATAATGATCCTTTATGCTGGCATTGGGAAATCCGTGTTCCCACAGCTAGTTCAATAAAGCAATTAATATCAATGAATGCTGAAGAAAGCAAATCTCGGTTCACTTTTGTCCGGATTAGTTAACATAAGAAAAATCCCGTCCCTCTCCTGGAGTATTTAACCTTCTCCTAGGAAGACATGCTAATGAAAGGTAAATAAAGTGTGCTGCTTGACATGTGTTTGCCATTCCTCCCCTTTCCTCATGTCACACACTTTCCCTCTTACGAGACGATTAACGTTTTTCCCTGGAAATCTTCACTGTGGTTATTTTGTTTCACGCATCCCTCTGTGCCAAACCTGTCTTGTCATTAGCCCTCGGCGCTCCTGCTGGTGTTCCTAGGCTAGTTCCTGCTCAGCTGAATTTCATTACGGAGGGACTTCACCTCCAAAACTCACAGATAATGTGTTTTAAGCACACACGGCGCTGAAGTCCGCCGCCTAGAAAACTCCTGATTTACTTGGCATCACATTCAATCCGAGGGCAAGTGTTTCTCGCCCGACAGGGCACGTTTCTGTAGCCCACGTAGAGTTGTCTACTAAAGGAAGAGGAAGGTCCGTTGAGGGAATGGGTGTGGTTTCACTGACCTCATCCAACAGCGATGAATTTGAGCGTTCAGGCTCTGTAGATCCACATTTTTGATAAAGCGGAGTCATAAAACAGCCTTGAACTTTCCCTGCATTTGGCTACGTTTTCTGGGATTTCACACGCAAGAAGTCAAAAGGCTTAAAAGATTTTTATCTCGGAGCAGCCAAAAAGTGTGGTAATAAGGTAAAGGTTGAGAAGCATTGTTGGCATAAGAAATCCCCTGCTTACACTGGATTTATAACACACCCAGTTTAGTAAGAATTGGCGCTGCTGAGCGTTTTCTGACAGCGTTGGGATAATATATTGCAAAAAGCAGGGCAGCCAAATCTCACACCTGAGAAGTAAGACACACTTCATTCTGCTGATGGAGGAACCTAAATCAAACTTTAATGTTACTACAAAGCAATTACTCCTCTCTTAGGAGCTCCAACTGTACAGAGTTGAGGCATAAAACTGGTGATTTTGGTATACTGTAAGAGTTTATTAACCCCTTAAGTATTTGTATGTACTCTGCATTGGGAGGGATGGCCTTTTAAAGTTTACTAGGCACGTTTCAAAGGAAAGTAATAGTTTCTGGTGTGTGATGCCATGGGTGTGAGGCCAAAGTGGGTTTTCAATGAAGTTTAATTTTTTTTAAAAAGTGAATAAAACAATATGTGGAGCTTTGGATTGCATTTTCTATCATCAGTGTGTGCTGTGAGACCTCCCCTATGCTTCAATAAGAAATGTTGTTTCGTAAGAAAATAGATTTCAATGTTTGAGAGATTCATGCGAGTCTGATATTGCTCTTTTACCTTTTTTTACTTCATTTGTGAACCTCCATATCTTATGATGATCACTTCTCCTTTCTCCTTGCAGTTAGATTAATGAAAAAGTCATATTGTTTAATGAATTTATGCTAAAGCTAAATGAATAGAAGATTAAAAAAAGCACAAGAAAATATTCTGTAGTTTTTATGTGTGCAGATGTGACAGAGCTGTTCTAAAAAGGACTTGGACTTTCGTACATGATTTCCTTTTTTCATATATATTCTTTCTTTTTTGAGAGATCAGATTTCACAGTCTTTCTCTCCAGTTCTTATCATGATTTTACTTAGCTCATTTTCATGCCATATTCTGTATTGTGTTACTTTTCTCAGGTATGCTGATTTTTATCTCCAGTGTCTTCCAAGCAGAAGAGAAAAAACAGAAACATAGAGTTCAAGCCTCATATTTGATTTACTATTATGACTGTGGGAAGTTTAACCTGAAAAAAGCAAGTTTATTGGTAGATAAGAAGTATAAATAGACATTAACAAGGCTATAGAAAGAGTTAAACTGAAAACCTGCTAATTTTTCTTGTAGTTTTGGCGTATCATTGACATGAAGCCTACAGATACAGATGTTGTAGAATTTTAAATTTTTTATTTCTTCGTTCTTTGTAAAATTGATTTTTTTTTTTTGGTTTTACAATATTAATATTACAGGATAAGAGAGCACAAGATAAAAAGCGCCACAATATTTTGTTTCTGGTTTGGTCAAACCTAGTAACAATTTTGTTCTGTCATCATGAAATATTTCATTTCATATCAGCTTGACAGTCATACGTGCTGGCTTACATTGATACTTTTACAGACTCGTAGCCAAAGTTCCTCAGCCTTTCCTTTCCTGGTAAATGCTGAAGTATGATGTTGGGTTATGACTTTTTATGATGATCAGCCCAGCAGAGTTACTTTAACGTATAATGGAGATTCTGTTATTTTAGGGCAACTTAGCAGTTGCCATCTGACGTGTTGGTCTACAGGATAAGGCTGGGTCATGAAACTGCCGTCAGATTTTCAGCTTTACTCTCCTGACAGCTCCAGGGAGAGATAATGTGCCCTTTTCTTCCCTACTCTACACAGGATTAAATACATTGCTTTCTAATATGGAGAAGGAGGCATGGCATGTCCAGATGAGTACTATAGTCTGTTTTGAAAAGGTAACTCTACGTGCTAAGAGCTGGGCAGGGGTATAATTTAGGAACTGGCTCATTATTTGCATCTTTTGAGCCACATCCAAAGGCATTGAGGAATTAGAGTGCCCAAAACCACCCCAAGTGTTGGATAGGTCTTGAGATCCTCCTTTTGCAAATCAGTAGTAATCTCCTTAACACTTCATAGGACTCTGAGTTGTATGAATATAGCATGTATTTTGCCAGTTGTCTACTCGGGCCTTGTTTCTAAAAAGATGGGGTTTTTTGTAGCCAGGAGGCACTGCGTTTCCAACACTGCTGAAAATCAGGGAACACGTTTGGCTTAAGCGCAGCCAGAAACAATACAGCATGTGCCATTTCTCCTTGCCCTGTAAAAGCACTGTTGAAAACTCCAGCTACTGGCTGATGTAATGATTTTTCTCTCAA
Organism: Tauraco erythrolophus; assembly: GCF_009769465.1. NCBI lineage: Eukaryota > Metazoa > Chordata > Aves > Musophagiformes > Musophagidae > Tauraco > Tauraco erythrolophus. Next base: position 41,638,621 of record NC_141472.1, on the reverse strand, counting down.
ACAGAAAATAAAAAAAAAAACTTTTTAAATTGCCTAGTACTGTAAGAAAGTATATTGCTGCTCTAAATGGGGTTCAAAATGTTTCTTTATGCTGATTTCAGGTAAAAATGTGCCAGTAGAAGTAAACTAACCTCATTCAGATAATACAGGTAGCTGCAAACTTTGGCTGTCCTCTAATTCCCAAACACTTATCCCCACATACACTTCCTGTTCCCTGGCTCTCGTCAGCTGGAAAAGTCATTATCTGAACGGAGAGCTTTGCATCTGTCAGCTGGGAAAGTGATTACTTAAATTGATAGCAATAGCAGTTGTTTTAGTTTGAAATGGTGAGCTATGGGGGGTTTTAAAAAACTTTCGTGGGGAAAGTTGTCGTTATTTAGTCAGTTTACGTTATGACTGTTATGAACATCAAAGACTTAAACAATATCTACAGCCTGTTGAGACTCGAATAGGCAAACATTGGAAATAAACTGATTCTGATAAAATACATGAGTGACTTTTGGAGAGAGTGTTTAAATTTTAACAATTAAACTAAAACACAGAAAGTGTTTGTTTACATCCCTTTCTTTAAGCTGTCTTGTCTCCATCATTTTCTGTCCTGACATACAGGTGAGAGGTGAACACTGGTGGCAAATACCATCCTGGGGACCCACTCCTTGTCCTCTGGATACCTCAGAGTCAAAGCTGACATGAACTGGGGGCGCCCAAAGGATGCTGAGTGGAGTGCAAAATGGTATTTCATTACAGGAAAAATGGAACTGTAGCCAACCTTCCCCCTGCCCAAATCATCTCTTTCAGATCATGTGAATTGCCTTTAATTGCTACGAAGGACATAATATTTTGTTCTTCTGAAAAGTTGTTGCTCAATGTCTCAAACTTTTCTCTAAAAAATGTAGGCCAGCTCCAAAATGCTCAAAAGTGTGACTTCATTGAATGCTCTTAAAATCCATATTTAGTTCCCAAATAAGTAGCCTAATTTTCCGTAACACTGTGCAATCAGTAAGTCTCATTGACCTCACTAAGAGTGTCTGCCTTCTCAGCATTTCCAAAAAAGAAAGCAATTTGTTTGGAAGTCAAATATACCCAGAGAGTCTTCACTTCTTAATATTTTCAAAAGAATGTACTTTTCAGAAAGTATTGAACTTTCTCTGTTCATGTGTTCTTTGAGGGGCATAGCCAGGATGAATAATTGTTATGTGTTTATCTTCAGATACTTTTATATTATTTTATTCTAAAAGGATATTAATCTTTTATTAGATTTGAATAACATGAGAAGATTGAGATGTCTTTGGCTGTGCAGGAAATAAAAGAGCGATTGCCTCCACTGTCCTGTTGTGGATTTGGCTTGGAAAATACTTTATATGGAAATTTCCATCTCCTTATTTCAAGTGGTTTCAGAGTTTAAATGATGCTTGGATTGGGGTAACCTGGGTTTGGGCTCAGATGTTGTCTGCCTTAGAACTTCCCATCCTTTGAGTTTTGTCATTTTGACTCTTATCTCATATGTTTTTACAACCTGAAACAACTCGTTGTCATTTTGTTATTGAATGAACCATTTATTATTCTTAGACCTGCTATACAAATACAGTTAACAATCCTGTTATTTATCCTGTGAAATATCACAGGCTGTTATGAGTATTTTATTAAACATGAAGCATCTCAATAAATCTTACGATATGTCTAATTTCTAACAAAAATTAACTGTGCAAAGCGGAGGATATATCCCTATAATACTTTTTCCGAACAGGAGACCTGAATTTTGACTCTTCCTAATAATCTTACGGTGACAGAGTTATCTGGTATTTAAACTTGTATGCTGTGGTCTTTTGCTTCACTAATACTGGTCAAACCTCACACATAATGGGGTGTTTTTTTCCCCTCTTCTATATTTCTTGTTAAGGGTCTGTTTAAGGTATTTTCTTTCCATTTGAACCATACTGAGTTTTCATTAAAACAGTATAGAAAAGCTTTGTGAAACTGAGCACAGTTCCCATGGCTTTGGGAACGTCTTGTGCGTTTGCCTTGAACCTTGAAGACAGGGGACGTGAACCTGCGAGGCGGTCCTGTACAAAGGAAAAGAGGTAATGAGCTAGCAAGTGAAACCTGATTGTAATATGCAGCCCTGAGGCTGAGAAACATTTTAAAACACTAAAAGAGGTCCCTCTCCACCTGCGTGGTGCTCTGCAACCTCCCAGAGTGTCTTTCTGGAGGCCTCGAAGCGTTCAGGGATGAAAAGCTGTGTAATGCCTGGAACAGCTGTGTTCGCTCGCTGGTGTTTGCTCCTCACATAAATCCCAGCCCTCACACATCACGAGGTGGTGGTGTTCCCTTTATAGCCCTTGGCTGAGCGGTTCCCACATCCTTCCAGAGAGGAATGGGGTCTGTGATGCCCAATGCAGGCACGGCCATGGGGACCAGCAGTGGTGCAGGCTCAGAAAACAGCACTAGTGCAACGCGTGGCTGTAAAACATGGTGGTGCAGACTGGAAGATGATCTGGTCTGATGCTTTCTGATACTCATACTTCCAGTGTCGTCTTGAATCTTGTTTTACGTGCCCCTCCGGGTGTCAAGTTTTCCACTGTTTCACTAGGAAAAACGTTCAATGCCATAATAGCTTCAACATACATTAAACCAACCAATAATTCCCTTCCATTTTAGTTGCTTTTTTTATTTTATTGTCTCAAGAAGGTTGCATACAATTATCCACTAAATGGTAACATCTCTCTTTAGTTTTCCTCTGATTGTGTTTTTCTTACTGCGAGGAGTTTTATGGCAATAGAAATGGACAATTCCGCTCTACATTTTTCTAATGAGTCCCCTTTTCTACAGTCCTACGTCTTTCCCACTTTTCACACCCATCCAATGTATTACAGAATGATACCACACCAGGACACTTATGTTTGTGTCCACTTTGCACAGGTGAAAATGATTGCATTGAGTGTAAGAGCTGGAAGAGCTGACCAGTACTTATAACATGGAAATTGAGAACCCATAGCACCTGCAGAATCACCAAGTACCTACTTATTTTATGCGTAGACCTTGTTGCAGAAACCAGTTTGTTAGCCACTATGTATGCATATACTGCTTGTCAAAGAACCTCTTTACATGTTATTTGTGTTTAAACTCGTAGTTCTGTGTCATGCAAGAATCATCTTTCATTGGGCAAGGAGACATGGTAATGAGTAGCCCACGTTCATCTGATGTGACAGGTGTGCCCCTTCTTGTCATCTATTTAAACCCTCAAGTGGCAGGAAATGGGAGTGCCTGGAGCCAGGCTTTTACAGCCCATTTTCATCAAGGTTATGTCAGAGACTAAAAGTCAGAGTATTTGCTTATAGGGTGTTCCTAATGTCTCAGGAGGTGCTTCAGTGCCTCCATATCAGGAAAAAGTTATATTGCCTACTACAAACAATTTAAATATTTCTGCCAAATTCAGAATTACACTGAAATGGAAACATTTTCAGGTGAAAAGGTGGATAGATACTGCAGGTGAGATACGAGTTCTTTATATTCTTTTTAATAATAATAACAATTGGTTGTTTGCTTCCATGTATCTGAGGCTGGGTTTTTTGCAAGTTATCAGATGATAATAATGAGCATCAATATCATATCCCGGCTTGTTTCCTCTTTCTTCCTGTCTTATCTGAATGTTGATCAAGTTCTATCATACAATGAAAATCCTTCTTTTGCTGGACTCTACTCTTCTCGAGGATTTAGTGTAAAATAAGCTACTTTTCATACACTACAGGGAAAACACCTCCATTTTAATTCCTATCTCCAACAGCAGCTGCGGATCCCATCTTTAGTACTCCATATTTTCATGTGACCACTGAACAGGTTATCTGATGCGCCCGTTCCAAACTCCGCTGGGTTTCTGCGAAGGGGTTTTGGTAGCAGGAGCGGGGCTGCAGCCCCTGTACCTTCCCGGGCTCCAAAACCGGTGGGACCCATCCCCCCAGGCCCGGGCCGAGCCATTAGCGCCTCTGCCAATGCTCCATTTAAGACGGGGACAAAGGAGCCAGAAAGGTGGTTCGGAGCTGCAGGGGAGACAGGGGGGAGGCGGGGGCTGCCATTAGCGCCGGGCCGGCGCCACCGGTTCCCTGCAGCCAGGGGAGACGCGGTGGAGCAGGGGTGAGACTGGAGATGGAATGAGACTCACGACCAAGTAGACATGCATCTGAAGTCCGTGGAAGAAGCCGGCGCCGGAGCAGTCTGGTGGGTAAGGATTGCATCCTGCGGGAAGGACTCGTGGTGGAGAAGTCGGTGGAGTGTCCCGTAAGGAGGGCATCCACGGGGCAGGGAAAGAGTGTGAGGAGTCCTCCTCCTTTGAGAAAGGAGCGGCAGAAACACCGTGTGACAAACCAACCTGCAACTGCCCCAATCCCAGTCCCCTGCGCCGCTGGGACAGGAGGTAGCGCTGGGGGGAAGGTGGGTTTGAGATTTTGAGATCTGGCTTTGTTTCTTGTTGTCCTCTCTGAATGAGCCGTTAACGAATTAAATCGATTTGTCCCCAAACTGAGCCCGTTTTGCCCGGGGCCACGGTGGGTGGGTGATCCCTCCCTGTCCTTATCTCTCCCTCCGGCCTCGGTGACATTTTCCTCTGTCCCCTCCCGGCGGGGCGCAGCGAGCGCGGGGCCGGGCTGGACCGCGACCCGGGCTCGGGCACATCCCGGTGTTACGTTCCGGTAATGCTTTAATTTGGCAAAGCATCGCTTTTCACAGCGCTGACCCCGCCGCTATTTTGTTTATAAGAAATAGTTTTCAAAGCACCTACTGCTGAACATGAAAAATAAACCAGTAACAGCTTCAGTGAGTGGAATTTTTGCCCGTACCATAATTGGTCGCAGCTGCGGGATCTTGCCCGGTTTCAGTGAATTCTTGGGATGTCCAGTAGGACTGTAGAACTTGGAAAATATTGAAAATTCATTGCGGAGTGCAATCATCTGATTTCTGATAATCACCAAGGTCTCCCTGTGCAGAAAGTTGAAAGTGTTGGTTGAACAAATAGGAGAAGAGATTTCAAATGGAAATATAAAGTTTTACTTAGTTTACAAGGAAGTTACTGACAATTAAATCAGGGAGTTTGGCAATTCCTCAGTATGGGCCGTCAACTAGAGAGGGAATGTACATCTGAAAATGTTTGGATTCACATGATGTATAAACAATCATTAAATAACTGTAATCAGAGTATCAGGGATGCTCCTACTTGTATTGTAAATGGGGCAGGAATCGTTAGGAGGCAGTAATAAATGATTAGAGATGTGATTAAATACATGTTTTGTGCGGTCTAAAATAAAAATATTTGCTAACAGTACTGTGTTTAATAATGAAAAATGGATTTGTGTGACTGAGACATGCATGATGCCCTCCAAAATCTTTATTGTCTTCTCCCAACAGGAGCAATCGGAGCTGTGGCTCTTGGTATTCACAAAAGTAAGGAGGAATTTTATCTTAGGTTAAAAATGAAAAGTTGATGTTTTTTCTATATTATAACTAAAAATAGAATCCCATTGTAGTCTATACAAATTTGCTGTTGTAACTGCTGTTCTACTGTTTTGTGCATGTAGTGCATCTGAAATCTTCTAACCTGGTTGGAAGCTAATAAACTGAACAACGGTAGCAGTCTGAATTCTGGATTAATTAAAAAGGTGGCAATGCACAGCTACTTCACAAGAAAGGTCAGAGAGCAAACAGAGTTTACTACCTAGACGTTTTAATTAGTGCTAAAGTGCAAACTGGACAAAGTGCTTTTCATTTATATTTAGATGCAGCACTAAAGAGTTTGTCTGCATGAGGAAAAAGTCTATTTAATGTCTGTTCACAGCAATCTGTGACACTCAAGTGTAGTTAAGGACTAAAACACGTGCTCAGGGAAGATAGGGCCATGCTTTTCAGTGGACATGGTACGGAAAGGTTGTCAGATGTTGTGTAGTGAAGTGATCACAGCATCTCATACATCCTATTAATAAGAACAGAACTCAGTTGTCCAAACGAAAATCACTCTTGACCAGACAAGAAAACTAAACGAGATTGTTCTTTATCTCAGTTAAAATACAAATTGCCCTGTGATCGTTTTGAGTTTGTAGAAGATAACTTCGGTTTCATTTGGCATCTCTGCTCTTGGCATCTCTCCCCATGCTATGCAGTCCTGGACTCAGGCCAGATTAAACAGCCGAGTAGCTCTGCCTTTAGATCCAAAGGCACAGGAGAGTAGAAAAATAATTCTCTAATGTCAAAATGTATTTTCTTACTTTTTGCAGTAGCTAACGTTTTGTGATATATATACACCAACCCATAATCATATAATGAAACAGTTTGTTTTATGAGACTACAAGGACATATGTGGGAAAGAAATATGGTGCATTTTAAGAATTTGTAGCAATGAAGATTATTCATACTTTATGTGATGTTTGAAGTTAATATTTTGTAATCTTGCTATGGCTGTGCTGTGTAAAACGAGCATTGGTTAAGCGACACATCACCATGGATCATAAACATCAACTGACTCCCAAAACTTCTGATTTTTGTCATCTCCAGTTTTACCACAGGAAGACTGTAAAAGTTGAGAGTTCGTTCTGGATTTTGGGGAGATATTTTGAAACAGTTCTTTAGTTTTGAGGTGTAATTGAGTGAGATCCACAGAGATTAAGGGACTCTTTAAACTGGTGCAAATGACGTCTGCTTTGGCATTAGATTTCAGAGATTATTAATTTATTGTTTTCTCATTAGTTCCAATATATTATTCTTATGTATTTAAAGCATTTCAATACTTCAGACGCTTTTCTGATTCTACCAATTCACAGGCTATTTTGTTGGGTAGGAAAATTATTCCTTAAAAAAAAAAATCTGTTCATTTGTTTTGAAAGTTTTAATTCAGCAAAAGAAAACCTTATCAGTTGAATTATTCTCTGAGCTTTTGATGGTAAAATTGGTTGGTGGTGTTTTTTTTTTTTTTTAATTTCATTCAACTGACCTAAAAATTCCTGAAATCTGAATATCTGCTTCTTATAGTCTTGTAAGTTAATTGCTGGTGGTCACAATTTCGTGGATGAGAAATAGTCTGAAAGCTTAATTGGTTAGAAAAATGTTAATTTTTGAGTAAGTTTGTATTTCCTCTAGAGATTAGGCCAAAAGAGGAAGAAGTTTAAAGCGATACTTTCTGAGGGTCACTTGGAACTGCTTGAGTGAGGATGACAATGTGAGAATTTCACTGGTTTTCATACCGAAATGTGCTAATAATGGTAATTAAAACCCTGCGGTGAATGCTGTAGTTCTGGTAGCTAAGGAGGAGTTTCCTGGATAGGAGATGGTGTATATTACCTTATGGTTTTGTCGCTGCTTTTGGGTTTGGATGAATAATTACTGAAGTTTGTGTGTTAGCTTCTAACTTTAAAGCTGTTTTCATTGTTGATATTAAAAGGACTTGAATTTTTAAAATCACTTTTGTGCTTTTCACTATAATATATTCCACCTAAGGAAGTTCTGTTGTTTACAAAGATGAAAACTTCTCTCATTCCTTTTTCATAGTTAAGCAGAAGTGCAAAAGATGTGACTTTCCATCGGTAATGCAAAAAGTTAATGTCAAAATCTGGGCCAGGTACGTTTAGGAATGTCGTGGTTTAACCTCAGCCAGCAACTGAGCATCAACCCCTTCCAAACAGTTGTAATATTAATTGAATAGAAACTATTAAAATTATATTTCTGTAGCGACTTTCTGGTCTTCAGGGGGGGTATAGGAGATGTAGTTGCTAAATCGAAGCTGTAATGAAATGGTAGAGCAATGTTACTGCAATTATACCAACATCAGCCCTTGAAGCACACAGCTGAAGGGAGTGAAATGGTCCTCAATCGCTCCTCTGTAAGACCCAATACAACTTAAACAATGTTAAAGTTTAGGCGATTAACAAAGCTCAATGACTTGCCAACAGACTTTCCAAAACCTTTATTTTCAGCCATTATCACCACTGATCAAGCAGGTTTTGTTGTTCAAATTAGTTGAGAAGACAGTTGGGTTTTCTTTCTGGCTGTAAATTCTGAACTCTTTCACGTCTCTTAGCTTTTGGTTTTCCTTTGGAGCATCAAATATTCCTCAGGTGCAAGAAGGTTGCCATCCAAATGGACCAGTGGTCTGCTATAAATTGCCACACACACATATATAAGAACTTTGAAGGTTATTTCCTACCTCGTTTTCTAGAGTAAATTGAACTTTTACCCATGAGGTACGCTTGAACATTCAGAAACTGGAAATCCTGGCTACAGGAATAAAAGCCAGTTAAATTCTCAATGACAAATCGAATGTGGAGAAGTGTTGTCTAGCATGCTAAAATAATATAGGCATATAATAATGCGTGATATGTCATGCAATACATTAAAAAACGACAACAAAAAAATCAAGACAGATATAAAACAATTGGGAGGTTCTCTTTCTTCCTGGGAAGATCATCAATATACAGTAAGTCTCTTAAAGACCAGTGTTTAAATTATTAAGACTGCCAGTTTAATGAAAAAGTAACAGCTCAATTTAATAATTCATGACAACAATTCAAGGCAAAGCACACAAAATATTTTTAGCATGTGTCTCAAGAACAGTTATACACAGAAATCCACAATATCAAAATATGCGAAGTTACACACAGTGCCTTCTTATCTGTTAGGTCTGGTAGAGGGAATAAACATTTTTTCCTGATGAGAAAATCAAAGTTGTGTGCCATTTCAGTGAAGTCAAGTTGACACCTGCAGAGAAGCAAGTCATGACATTTTAGCTGACTGCTTTTCTTTCCCCCCCTCTAGTTGTGGTTTGTTTCTTCATTTTATTTACCCTGACAGACAAAAGAAACCTAGATGAAAATATTTAGATGAGCATTTGGCATAGTTACTCATAATTCTTTTTTTTTTTTTTTTTCTTCTTCTGTTAAATAAGTAGTTCATACATTCTGGGCTGTGTAAGTTCCACAGAGGAGAAAAACACTCAAACATATTTGTATCAAAATATAGTGTCCCTCCTTTCTCTCTGCACCCCCACCCTCTGATTTCTCAAACATAGCTACATTTATCAAGATAATAAGCTTCGAGTTTTGTAATGAGAGATCTATTTTCATGTCATCCTGGCATAGTCCTGACTGACTGAGATAGATCCTTAAAAAAAATATGAATTTAGGATCAATAATATTTATAGCTCCATTTATAAAGCAGAAGTCAAAGGCATGTAGAATGCTAAATTTATTAAGGGAACTTACACTAGGGATTTTGTTTACTAGCCTCTAATCCTACCCCTACTTTTTAATGTCTCATTCTCAAACAAAAACAAATATGAGTTGCAGGTGTTCATAACTGTAAAAAAAGCACATAAGGAAGCTCACCAATTATAGCTATTGTGACTTAATATTGGAGTATAGGGTACCCATAACCGTGTTTTTCCTGGCTGTGTCTTATTTTTGTTAACTGTAGGTACCATTAAAGAGTATGATAAAGTTATTGTAATGGAATTGAAATACATTTTATTACATCAATATAAGTTCCATTTACTGTGCAATATGACAGTGCTTAATAATTTTATATTACAAGCATAATTATGATATCAAATTAGTAATTTTCGCAAAGTACTTGCATTAGACACTCATATGATATGATGCAGTATATTTCAGCTCTCTGTGGTGCCTGAAAATACACGTTCCTTTTAATGGGGAAAAAGCAGAGATGCGGTAAGAGGAAGCACCTCATAACTCCACAGAGCAATTTCATAAGGACACTTACCTTCCACTGGGGCACAGATATTACCTAGATTGTTTTATCACTAGATTCCACTACACTGTTGATAAAGCTAGAAAACTACTGAAGTCTAAAAATTGTGACGAATCTTCCTCTTTAGCGATAACGTCAAAGGTCCCCTAAACTACTGCCGAGCTATTCTGAGCAGTCTCTTACTTTAACTAATTCCACTGGTACCAGAAAGGCTGTTCCCGACGGAGTAGGTTGTGGGAAGGTTTAAAAACTCCAGTTCAGAGTCTGAAAGCGGGAGCTAGTGGAGCTGCAAAACACCCTTGCGAGGTGGAAAAAGGAATCAATTTGTGTCCCACCGAAGTGCAATTCCTTCCAAGGTAGCGCACAGCGGACTTGGCAGCGCTGAGCTGCGCTGGTTTTAAGGCAGGAACTGAAGACTCTTGTATCCGGGTGATGTAACAGTGGAATCTTTTTCCCTCTCCTTAGGATTTTTGCATGGAATTATTTTTCTGTTCAGGTGCTGACAACTTTTGCAATGCAAATTTGTTCGAGGGTTTGTCTTTTATCTTCTAAAATAAATGACAGAATGCTATGAAGATTCACTAGCATTTTAATAACCCTTTAAGAGTCTGCCTTAAATACCAGTTTTCTATACTGGAAAGCTCATCAATATCTAGACAGTCATGCAAACAGCTAGGAGGCCAGTCCATTAATGAAATGTTAATGACTGAATTAGACCTGTAATAACAGAAGTAGAATGTACTGCTGTGAGTCCATTAACATCAGCAGACCCTGCTGGGAAACAAGTAAACACAACATACAAAGGGAAAACTTGTGCTAATAAACAGTTTTTGTGCAGTAAAGGTCCTCAGAAGCCTGAGTTGTAAATCCCATTCGCTCCTATGCTAGTGTCTTTTTTTTTTTTCCCCAAAGTTTATCTGAGCAACCTAGCTTAATATACATTTCACAATGTGATAATAAAATATGCACAACGGCATTCGTGCAAAGTCCATGCCCTGGAAGTAAGCCAAAGCCTTCCTCCAAATATCCCAACAAATGAGCTTGTTGGGATACGTTGCAAGAAGAAGCAGTGTTCAATATCAACCACAGCTCCATGCTGCAGCTGGTCCAGGTGGGCAGCAGGGAATGGTAGTTACCACCTGATAGATGGTTGACCCAAGTGAAATGGAATTTATGTTCCCTACCTAAGGCCCTCGTAGACATCACAGAAACTATGGCTGTTGGCACTAATTACAAGCGCTAGTAAAGTTTTATATTGTACCTTAAAAGTTGATTGTGCTTTGCAGAAGGTGTTAACCCTAACGAAGGCGATGGGAGTAAGGATGTTGCTACCGGCTTCATCGGTGACCTTGTAACCCACAGTGTGAGAGTTCTTGGTTTAGGACGTAGAAATTAATGATTTGGCTTCTTGGAATGAGAGCTTCCTCTTCCCAAAGATATAACTCGCCTTTTTTGATAAAAGTGATATAAAAACGGTTGCCTTTTCTTCTGGTCTTGGAAACCTCAGCAATTTTCTGTAAGGCAAAACCCTAAACCATTCGCCACATCTTCCCACTGTGCAAAAGCCGTCTGTCAGGCTGAATTGTGGCAGCTTTTATAATGCAGTTGTCAACAAAAATGGCATACAACTTTGGTGCATTGGAAAGCAAAGTATGTGTCCATAGTACGTGTCGTACAACATACAAGTGAATAACCCCAAACTGCTGCTATTACAATGTTCAGTCTTTTCTTGAACTCTGATTTCCTTCTTTTAACCTACTCAGATCTGCAGTGTCAGTACCAGCTTCCACACAACTCGGCAAAATGCCAAGGAGAGGGGGAAATCAAGATTCTTTCCTCTGGATTTTGTGGATGTTGCTGCTTGTATCTGTCTTCCCTGACGCTGTCATAGCATCCAGTGTTATCTGGTCCCATTCATAGGACTTCTAGAGAGGGTCTCTGCTGCTCCTGTTTCCTACCTTATAGGCAGTTGAGAAGTTGTCACCAAGGGATTATGTACAGAAAGATAAACAACATTTGCAGGTAAAATAGAGGGAGCTGAATGATTCAGTGTCTGGGGCACAAAAGTTTGTTCGTAATCTATCTCTGATAATATGATCCTGCGTGACTGCCTTCTTGTTACCTATTCACATTTCTCCTTTGTTTTTCTGCCTCTCCTTTCTTTCTGAAGCTTTGCATTACATTTTTAGTTGAATTTTTTATTCTGTCACGGTAAGGCTTTTCTATTGATTTTGGTCTTAGAATTCCTACTGAGATGCAACCTACAACAAGGAAAATAGGAAAATAAGATGTATAAAACATGCAGGAATAATTCTTGTGTTATGCAGTGAGAAAAAGACATGAGAAGGGAAGTGAGGTAAGAATTGTTAAACTGTTTGCTGAAATAACTCTGGATGGAGTAGAGCATGGCGGGGAAGAGGTTGTGTAGGGGAGGAAGATGATGGTCACCCACACTCCATGAGTCAGCCAAGCACTGATACAGGAAAAGCCATGCTGCACTGATTTAATGGTGGACCTTCCTCCCAGAGTGCCTGATATGGGCTGAGGGAATCAAAACTGGCCTTCTAATCTGATGTCTAATCTATTGAGGAAACAAGTGGACAATGGAGACTGAAGTGCTTCCTTAGCTGGTGCTGTGGATATCCCACATGGATACTCATCTCCAGATGTAGTCCTCCTTACTCAGCCATGGGTGCATGGCTGGCAAAAGAGTGGCTGAATCAGTGAAAAGCCAACACGTCTGGATCTTGTCTAAACTTTCCCTTTTTAGATTTAGAATTAGATTTAGGCAAGATTTAGAAATTTACATGGAGCTCGATATCTTATTTCTGTTCCTAGAAACCTCAATGTATCTCCCATGAGACTGCTTTTCTCTCACGTTGCCCTCCCCTGCATGCAGGGGTGTGATTTGTATTTCATTCTATAAGAACACAAATATCTTCCCTGATTTTCCTAATGTCATTAAAAAAGATTCCCTACGGTGTTCCCAGGGAAGACTCAATAAGGACAGCTAGACCCAGGGGTAGGATACTTGTCTGAGATACGGGATATCTGTCCCCACATCCCAAGGTTGTCGTAGGCTCCACATGTCACCTTCAGCAGATCAACTGCACTCTGTGTTTCAGGTTTGTATCCCTAAATTAGGGGTAATATCCTTATCTTACAGAGGTGCCCAGAGGGTAAAACCATTAAAGAAAACAACATTGGGGGACGCATAATACCTAAAATTGAAAATATATCCATTATTACCTTCCTTCAAGTACCATCCTAATTTGAATTTTGGGCAACTATTAAACTGTCTGAGTCTATAGTGGGCTTTTGGTTTTTATGGCACTGTATTTGTTTCCTAGAATACTGTAACACTGAAGGACTGCATAGTGGAAGTTAATTTAATTAGAAAGAACAGAGTGAGCTAATTGTGTGCATTGAAGAAATAAATACAATATCTGAGTACTGAAAGAAATGGTAGTATTAACTGTAAATCCTATGAACCACTCATCACTCTTCCTTCTGCACAAAAAAAACTTGTCTTATTTTCTGACCTGGGCTGGACTTCAGAACCACAAGCCTATGTGAACCTTGTTAAATAATATTAACTTCCCCCCCCCGCCCCTGAAAAAGTAACTTTTTTGATATAGCAAGTTGAGTAAGTTGCACTGTCTGTAATTTATTTGTCAACCTAACAGTCATTTTCTGTCTTTTACCATTTTTATTTGTATCCTGAAGCTTCTGTCAGCTTTCTTACTGCATTTTCACTGGCAATCAGAATTTTAGGGAGTAAGTTTCGTACAGTTTTCACAACTGTGAACATGAGACCAGATCTACAAGTCAAACCATACAATGAAACGATCCATGAAGAGGAGGTAAAAGGCAAGTAGTAACATCCGACAAGGCATCATCTGTTGGTTCAGAGCTGATGGACTAATCCTCTCTCTGCAATATTTCCTGAGCCCTTGAGCACACTGTTTGCATTTCGTATCCCTCTAGAATGGAAAAAAAGACAATTGGCCAACAGGTTTTATATTTGGTGACTACAAAGTGCAGAAGAAAGTAGTAAAGAGACATAAGCTTTTCAGTAGTAAACTCACTAGAAAGTAAGTTGATGCCAGTTGTCCAACATACTGATTTAATTGTGGCATCAATTATTCAAAGGTCAGAGATTTCATTTTGTATTGTGCAGCTCTAAGACGATGTGAAAAAAAAAAACCCCACACCTTGCTATTTTTCCTCTCTTTGGGATAAACTTTGTACAGATGCAAATGAGGATCCAGTGGTAGGACCCTGGATGGTAGCATGACTGATGATAGGATCTGTGTTTTTTTTTATAATGTAGGTAGACTCAGCATCTGAAAATAGTCTGATCTCTACTGACAGCTTTGAAAAGTGGTGCTTTAGGTATTTCATGGAAAGCCCAGGTTGTCTAAAGTATTTCTTGAAGGTTTGTGTCATGTACAAGGAAAGCTTTGATTGACTGGTGATGCGTTGCAAGACAAAGCTTTGGCCGTAGCTGACTTTTCCAAAGCTCTTGTCCAAACTTAGAAAAGTTGTTATTCATACAGGACAGCACATGTAATGCTTTGTATGAGTGGTCTGTGCAGAAAGAGAAACTTTTAAGATAAACCAAAGTAATATTTTACTGTCTTGTTCTCTTTCTCATGTTGCTAAATTGTTATCCTAGAAAATTGTTAATGTTTTTATTTCACAGCATTTATTATTTCAACTTACAACAATCAAATGTGTATTTATAGTACACGGAAAAGCCTGTGATTCCTGTCCTCGCTGAGTCATGCCAGTTTCAAACAAGATGTGAAGCAAAATAGCAACACGGATGTAAGATAATGTCAAATGTTAGAAGGAATAATTGAGGAAATGTTTGTAGCTACCAGAGATAAATGAAGGATCTTTGTATTTTTCATGTACACATAGTATATGTCATGTACATATCTTGAGAAGGGCTTTGGCTGAGGAGACCAGTTGTTGGAAGTGAGGACAGAGGTTTACAAGCTGGGTGGAAGGAAGGAGGGGACGTGACAGAAGCAGAAATTTTGAAAATAGGGAGAATCGTTTGAGAAGCAAGATATGGAAGAGAAGGAAGAACAAGAAGCTCAAATGTAATGTGGGAAAGCGAGAAGATTGAGCAAAAGAGGGAAGAGGTGGTGAGTCTTCCTTGACTTTTCACGGATGGTAATTTCAATGACTGCATGTTTCATCCCTTGGATCAGAGAGATGTAGGCATCAGGATGATAGGACAAGGGCAGTCGCAGCAATGAGAACAGCAGGTGAAAACCTCTCAGACAAGACGTTGTAGCTTTGGGGACTGACAGAAACCATCTTAGTGGTGCAGGTGACAATCCAGGCTGGGCCTCGGTGCCGTGGAGCCACTTGTCTTTGCTGCAATACCCTGCTCCATTTCTCACCTCTCATGCACTGGTTTAATTTTCTATTGAATGAATACAAATAAGCAATTACAGTCTGTTTACAATGAAATTGTGTTAGGGCTTCTTTCTTTCCTGTGTCTAGGAGTACCTGTGCCCTGATGCTGCAGAAAGCCCGTGTGGCTGGAAGCCTCCCGTGAAGTCCCTGCAGCTGGACCCCAGGCACCGAGTGGGAATAGCTGCCTTTAATCCAATTCTATAAATTTCAGAGGGTATAAAGATTTCAGCAGATACATTTGCTTGTCTGATTTTGTTGCCCAGTGTCGTACAGCGAGGTTTGCTGAAGTATTAACTATGGTTTGAAATTCTTCTCACTTTGAGTCATTCCATCCCGTACATAGCTCGAGCAGGTTTTGGTATAATTATTTCTCTCAATAATCACCATTATACAATTGCTATAGCTGCCAGTTTTGTTTTTCTTTCCTGCCAGAGAATAGCAGAAATGTGTTACGCATTTGTGTAACTTATGATCTTTGATTCATGTTTAAAATGCATGGAATATTTTTCATTTTCTCTTTGAGGCAATACCTCATCTGGGATCATATCTCACAGTGTAAGTTTACACTGCGTAAATGGATGTTTTGTGCTGCAATGGGGTATAATCTACAATGAAAAAGCAAAAGAAATAATTAAAAAACCCTAAATTTTTGAGACATTAGAGAGCCAGTGAATATTAATGGTTGCAGGTAGAGGCATAGTGCGTCTGGACAGTAATGCAGAAGGGTTTTGTGTATGGTCTCTTTTTTCCCTCTTAAATAAATTTGATTTGACCACCATTATAGCCCTTTGTTGTTGCCTTTTGATGAGGATTCTAGGAAACTGGTTTGCTGGCGTGCGTGGTTTACTGGCAGGGGGAGAGAACTGGAATTTGTACGCACAAGTGTTCCTACTGGATAGCTAAATCAAGAAGTTATACTTTCATAGAGAGAGAAGAAAGTTTTTTGGGGCTGAGTTTTCTATGTGTGCTTGTTTTTCCCCAGGGTAGGTGGGAAAAGGTGCAGTAGGTTGGAGGAAAGGGACGGCATGTGTTCATCTCCAGAATGCCTGGAAGGAGCTGGGAAATGAGGGCTCGTAAAGATTGGTGTGGAGAGAAGAAGAATTCCCAGTACCAAATACAGCCTGTATAAAAGCAGATGCTTTGCTAGGTGAGCAGGAGACATGAGAGCAGCCCCTCCATGCCACTGAGAAATAATGAAATAATAGCTCGTTTTTCTAAATGGAGCGGTGCTGCTATTTGAAAACTGATTTATTGCTTTCTACCGATGCATAATTGTAGGTTTGATCCTTAAATTCCTGTGCTTTTAATCCTGTTTTTATGGTATGTATCCATTCTACAATAATATGAAAGATTCTCAAGGAATGTGTAGCCCTTTGTAAATAATTTGTGTTACAATAACTTAATTATGTGTTCTCATAAAATACATGCACAAAGAAACCATTCCTATGGTTTGAAAAGTAGTACAGGATCGTATTCCTTAACACTTCCAAAGTCAGAAGAGGCATAAACTTAGATGAAAAAAAACCTTTTTAATCTCAGGAGTCATGCTGAATTTTCCTTTGTGGGAAATGAAGAATTAGAATTAAAAAAAAAAAAAAGAAAAAACTCAGAATACGTGGCTTATGTAGACATGAACGTGAGTCTTTTTCTGATTGAGATTGGGGTTATGGTTGCATGATGGCACAAGCAGTTTGTCATTGCAGCTACAACAGGGTGCTTGGGAGAGGGCAGTCAGACCTTCTGTGTCCATATCCTACGTTAGGTACGTGGGAGCTTGGACCCCAACTCTTCTGTGCCTTTTCATATTTTTGCTTTAAGTGAGCAAACAGGCTGCGTCTACAGATGCATTTGATTACTAATGATCATTATAGCATGAGCAGCACCATGATTTATTAGAACAGTTGTTGACCAGGATTCCAAGAAAAGGTAATTGTTTCAGAATTATCCCCACAATTAATTTCACATGTGTGAAGTCCGTTAACTCCAACTGCAGGCCATGGGATACGTGTAAATGTTCACAGCAAGGGCTGAGTTTTGAGACGGGAAGGATGGGCCTCTGGTGGCGATGGCTGATTTCAGGGGAATCTGAGTGCAGGACAGTTGGGTTTTTTCCCTGCTTTGTCTCTGACTTCCTCTATGACCTTAACTAATTTTTTAATTCCTCTAAAATGAAAGTGTTCATCAGTGGAATGAAGCGCTGATGAAATGGAAACATCAGAGATCCTAAGGTGCTCGCACTGGGGCAACAGTGGCTTTTGTAAGATGTAGGATATAAGTTTTAACACATTGTTATCATTGATCCTTAGTCATCCACAGGTTTTGACACTGCTTGCGTTGTTGTCTGACAGCAGAACAGGGGTAGGATGTCAGTCTTGTAAGAAATTTGCATGTATTAGCAGAACTACTGCTTGTACTATACCACGAAACGCTAACAAATAGGATGTGCCAGAAAACCAGTAGTACGCATCCTCAGCAAAGACAATATGTATGTTATGACTCGTAGCGCGATGAATTTTGAACAGAATTAATCCTTACTGAATCTTTAAACAACGAGAAATATTGAGTTGTTTTTCTTAAGGATTAGGAAAATTCTTTTGGAAAGAGACAAACATTTGTCCCTGCTGGAAGCTCCTTCAGCTGTAATGCATCATTGTGCCTGACCAGCCCTAGAAACCTTGGAAAGACAAAATGTGTACAAGCTGGTTGTTAAGCATATGTGATATGTTTTGCCTTGTCACCTGGCAACGAAAAGGTTTTTCTAAACAAATTTCATACATTGCCAAAATTCCAACTTTTTGAAACACGTAAGCTGCTGTTTCTTTATTTATTTATTTTTCCTTTGTCAAATGCAGCCCAAGGTATATCTTTCTCAGAGGAGCAAATGTTATCACTTCTACTGGCGGAAGAAATAACTTTCAGAAATTCAGTTCCCTTAGTCTTACGTGCTGCGTGTAACAGCATCGGGACTATAAGAAAATATAGAAAATATACTGTCTTCGGAACTAACTCATAATCCATCCTACACGTTTTAAAGTTAAAGACCAAACAAATCAAAACAAAAAAAAGCGTCTTGATTGACCTAAATTCAACTAATGAGCATAAAATTAAAAGAGATAAGTCTTGCTCGTGATGAAGTTTTTACATATTAAATAATTTCTGGCATTAATACATTGTTTAGGATTGATATGTTTATAACACCTGGTGAAAGAGAAGTAAAAATCACTTTTCTTTTCGAGTTGCAAAGTATTTAGCACGGAAGTGATCAAATCATCGGCTTCCGTGTCTCTAAGTGTTTAGGTCAGGGGGAAGAAACCCTGAGATGTCATTTCTTAAGCTTGAATTAAAGGTTTTAAGGAGAAAACTTCAAACTGCTGTGGAAAAGCTACGTTGCTACACTCCGGCAGACTTTAATAACCTCATACATTCGGTTACCTCCTTAATCTGCCACGTATGTTTCCTACACATCTGCTATCTGATTACCAATGTATTTATCTTTTACCATCGGTCCCTTCCTCCCCTGCGCGTGGTGGTGTCAGTGTAGATCCAAGCCAGTGCTGATGGGATCACAGCTCATTACCGCCCGGAAGGTGATTGGGATTTGGGCGCACAATGGGGTGTGACACCGTTGAGCGAGGGGAGGCAACTCGTTATAAATGACAACGCTCCGGTAATGACACGCGGAGTTTGGGAGTCAGCACTGATGAGTAGACCTCTTAGCGTTATCCTGGATAGGAGGGGAAAAAAGATGACACCCAGGAAATCAAGACGGATGACTTCCATGTGATTCATACACAATTTTACTGGTCCCATGTTACCAGTACTGGCATCGACACAGGATAAGAACGACGAGTTGGCACTGGATGTGCATACCACAACGTGGCCGTGAGCACCGGAGTGCCACGTATTGGCACTGTGCTGCGAAGGAAAGCGTTTAGATTTTTAATTACCTTAATGGTGAGCTAAAAAGTGCTTTTGTTTCTCGCACCATGAAGAAAAGCAAAAAAGGGCTTTAAAGCGATGAAACAATGGTAGCCTCCTTGCTGAATGATGCAGCACTTTATAATAATGCAGCACATTTTGAAAAGATCTGTATTTTTTCAAAGACAAACATCAAACAGAAGGAAAAAGGTTATGTCACCTTCACCCTCGCAGTACTGTCATTTATATGCTATCAGCTCATTAAATTCACATTAAGATACTCCATGGGACTTTAGGAGCTATTAGTGCACCTAAAATGGCATAACAAAATCTCAGTTCACTTTAAGGGAGATGGCATTGCGACATTTTGTATTTCATCACTGAATTATTATAGTCTCAGATGCATTCTGCTGTGATGGTAATGGAAGGAGGAATACTAGAGAGGAAAGCTGTCCATTTGTTTATCCCCAGGGAGAGAAAAAAGAAAGTTTGATAAAAAACTAGAGTGAAAGTAAAGCATTAACAATTTAACCCCTGTAGCAATGCTAAAGAACACACAGGATTTTTATATTCTGCTTTTCAGGATGTTTTAAAAAAAAAGAAAGAAAATTTTGTATATCGGGAGTTGCTTCGGGCAATGGAAGGTGCAGCAAATGTACTGCATGAATGGAGGCATCTCAGTCTTTTATAGGTGAAGTCTCTCCTGACAGACATAAAATTCCTTCCTTCATATAAATTCTCATGAAAAAAAAAATAGTTATTGTGATTAAATTTGATGTTCTTGTTAGTTTGTTGTTGGTTTTCCTCCCCTGGCTTTCATCATCAGCAAATAAGTGTGCTGCTATAGGTAAATCTGCAACCCTGTATTTCTAAATCCCATGTGGGATAATTGCTCGGGCACTATGCTTGGGAAAGAATAAGGAAAACTGAAGCCATACTGAGTTATCGTTAAAGAAACAATGTCTATATAGGTGAATGCTAAATAAACACTATACTGCTTAATAAAAGAAAAAGGGGATCTGAATTAATAAATCATATATATTTATGTTTTGGATCTGGAAAGATAGCTTGATCTGAGGATACGTTTTCTACACAGTGGATCTATGTAACTGCAACTGTACATTAAATACATATATAGTATGTATTGGAAGATAGAGAATAAGTTAAATTCAGTTTTTAATTTGAGACGAAGCTCGGCTAATTTTCTTATAAACGTGCATGAATGATTAAAACAACACCAGAAGTGGGTTGAAGTAGATTCAGTTGCTTTATGCAATATATTTTTCTTAATATCTGTTTAGAATTATTTAGAAAACATAGCGATTCCTTAGAAGTGCTTCCTTCCCTCTCCAATCAACACAAAAATGCCATGACTCAAGAGTTTAGCCTCACACGCAGTAAAAAGCCATCAGAACAAAAAGACAACTTGTGAGTCAAAAATGTTGTAGAGCCTTCGAACGTGCACACGCACAGGGGGTGAAATTCGTTCCTGTGCAGAGAGCCAGGACGAGCACAACTTAAGCTTTCAAAATACGTCTGAACTGCAGTTACCTGATAGATGGGTCTTTGGTGGAGCAGCATTGAATTTCTTCAGTGGAGAGGGAGCTCAAAGACGTAGGAAGAGTCATGGCAAAAGGAAGCTTGAGGTTTTGAAAGCAGGGAAGGGGGGAATAGCAGCACAGGGAATGATGGATTAATCAATGCACACTGAGCACCTGCTAAATTTAACGCAGCATTTGACCACATTCAGTGCTTCTGAGCGTAATCTCTTTAGCACAGGGATTCTGCTCCTTATTAGATAGTTCACCTGTTGAAAAGCAGAAGATAGATGCCAGTTTTATCATCAGTAAACTGCTCTTGAATGGTTACTCTGGAGGCTAAACCTGACTGTACAGAAGATATAGTTTTCTAACAGACAAAAGAAAAAAGACGTGTTCCACTTAAAACCTTGTTTTTTGGATGGCAATGGTTTGCCCTTTCCTGACGGTGTGGGATGCTGACATCACTGCTGGGAACTTGGGAGGCAGCACAGCTATTCCCATTAATGACTGCCAGAAAGCAGAGAGGATATAGTTGGGAATTTTGTCCGGTCTGGGACAGGTTTTTAAAAGGTCTAGTGAAGGTTTACAGTATTGGCTAAGTTTTAACCTATCTTCAGGCAGTGATACAGTGGAAGCCGTGAAGGGTGGTTGCACATAAACAGGAAAACTGAACGTTTAGGATGACGTGAGATAAAAGTCATTGTTATTTGTGCAGTTACGTTGAGGAAAATATGGATGTAGGGGACATCTGAGGGAAGATGTCAAAAGCAATGAATGCTATATGTCACTGATAGATGGATCTAGTGAAGGTGGCTGGAATTGTATGCATATTCAGTGTTCTGTTCAGGCCTCAAGATGCAAACTAATTGGGTTGGTTGGAGAAAAAGACAAGCGTATATATATTTGCTTGTATATTTATTTCCAAAGGAAACCAGTCCCCATGTGAATAAACAGGTTTATACTTTTTTAGTTCTTGCCATATTACCAGCAACAGTGACACATTTTGGAGATGTAAATAATTTAGTATCAATAAGAATTCAATTCGTGTTTTTTTTCCAAGTGAAATCTCCATAGTCAGAAACAGAGATTCAAGCCTTGACATTGTGGCCAATTTAATCCAAACACTGCAAGAGAACACAACAGTGGAGTTGCACCAAGCTCACAAATTTCAAGCTCTAAGTCATGCTAATGTCTGTGACCACTGTGTCTTGGATTTATGGGCGTTCACCAGGGGAATCCACAAAGATTTGACTACCTATGTAGAAATACAGTTTCATAACCTATTATAATATTTTCTAAATTTTTATTTAGCTCGATTTAGATTGCTTATTTATTTAGATTTTATTTAGATTGTTTGTTTATTTAGATTTTATTTAGATAGATTTATTTAGACAGGAATAGTTCTTATTGCCCCTTCAATGGCAACATAGTTGTGTAAGAGCCAATCATGCCATCAATGGATGAATTAAAGCTTGTCTTTGTGTGCTAGCTTAGATGGAAGATTGCTTGTGATCCATACAACTTTAACTCCAGCATAGATTTTCCTCCTAAATATACTTACTTGGCAGGGGTTGTCCTACGGCAAAGGAGCTCCAGCACAGCAGATTCAGAGCAGAAAAGCCTCCAGTGCCGTTGGGAAGACAGACTAGGAGAAATCTTTGTCTTGTTTGTTTCCCATCTGCAGCCCAGTGTAGCAGTCAGGTTACTGAGAATCGCATTTGGTCCAAAATTTATCAGAGTTGACTAATACTACCCATTTCAAAGCGAGTGTCAAGGGAAGATGGACCCACTCCTACTCCAGGCTAGGAGCACATGGCTGGGTGCTGTGGATGAGGACATAGAGGGGTACTTTCTGCCCTGCCACCTCTCAAAAAGTGTATGTGGGCCAGTTTATCTGCTGTTTGATATAGTCTGCATCTGCAAGACAGAAATAAAGTAAGTGCTGACATCATTACTGTCCACTGGAGAGGCTGATTTTACATTGAAAGCACTGTGCAACCTTTTAGTAAGTTTGCCAAAAGATCCAGTGACTGTGATATTTAATAGCATTCAGGGATATCTAATTTGCAATCATTTCATCAGCTCCAAATAATTCATGCTATTTGTTTGCTATAAGTCTATTATAAAGTAGCTTTTATTTCATATCTCTCTTGGCCACCCAAGCTCTGTAAATGCCTTGCACCACGTCTTGCTGATCCTTAATGTTTGTTTCATAAGGTGAAACAGTCTATCCTTGTATAGACACCTAAACCAGAAATCTCCTTAAGCCAGCAAAGAGCTTAATTTTGCACTTCAGTTTTTTTGTCACACCTCATGACATATAGTAGATAATCGTTGTTGCCACTAATGGCTTGTCTACAGTGCTAATCCTTTCACAGGTATTAACTGAAATGGCTTGAAGTAAATATTGCTTTTGTTATAGACCTATCTAGGGTTCAGTATCTTGGTATTATGCGGTGTGTCGAGAAAATAACCGTGGGACACCAGCTCTGTGAATTGTTCTTACAGCTGCACTAGACGTGCCCGGCTCCATGACATTCCCAGGAGGACTCAGCGGTACCCACCGCTCTCTCAAAAACTCATCAGCCAAAAGTTAAACCAGGACCGTTCTAGGTTGGTTTGTAGAATTGACCCCAGTATCCCACTCCCAGAAGCCTTTAATTTCCTCAATACCAGTTTGAGAGGGCTGGGAGTAGAATAAATTGAGACCTGAATAAATTTATGCTCTCTTAAAAAACCTCATGGGCTACAATGTTAGTGCACAGCAATATTATTTTAAGTACCCACGATGCTGGTTTTGGCACTGACACTCTGCTGCAGTGTGTAGGAGAGATCCTGACCTGCCTTCCTCTTGTGGCTGCACACGAGGTACTATATCAATAAGAAAATTATCTGCGTTATCTCAGTCAATTAAGGAGTGTCTTTTGAAATAACGAGGTGAAGCACAAGCTATAAAGTGTGGTACATGCTTTGACAAAACCAAAAAACCCAATCCAAACCAAAAATTTGTAAGGATGGAATACTTTAACTAGCCTGAATGATGAAAAACAACTTTAGTTTAATATGTAAGTAGTAATATTCAGGGAAACGTAGAGTGAAATTAAAAAAGAAAACTCTGTCTGATAGTGAACCTCAAGTATGCTTGTTAAATCAGAGAGGAAAAAACCAAAGATTTTTGGTTTGTTTCTGGGGGAAAAATAAATAGAAAAGGTCACAACATGTGTCTAACTTATCTGGACATGGCTGGAGGGAAACGCTGTGTAGCAGAGCTCTCCCATGGACTCCAGGCTTCAGTTCAAAGCAGTAATTGTAAGCGATCCGTCAGTGCCCTGCTCCAGTCTTGTGCGCTTGTCTGAGCAAGAAGATCCTAGACACTAAGATTCCTAAAGGAATCGCCGCCATCAGTGGTGAGATATAACACTGGGTCGCAGCCAAATCCCCGACTGGATCTTTCACCACCAAGGTGCAGGAAAAACACAGTTCTCTGACACGTTATCCAGTGTTTGTGTATTAGCTGAACATGGCTTCTAAGATGGTACATTAATATCTAGAACCATATTTTGATTGCCAGCAGAAGTCATTTAGCATAATGGCAGTGACTAGTGCTTGGAGTTGGGCTCTGTGATTGAGTTACTGTGGCTTGACAAATTAACAGACATCAGCTGAGCCCCAGATACCAATTTAGTGCACCCTCATAGCCTGTGGCAACCGGAAGGTAAAATACATTATCTTCAACTTGAAAGAAAGAAGTCTAATCTAACTTGGTTTACCCTCTTTTGAGATGGCCCAAGAACATGCAGATTGGGCAGAGCACTTCAGCAGATAGTGATTTTTCAATCTGTGGTAACTCTTGTGTCTCAGCCCTGTGTCTCAGCTCTAGGTCTATAAATTTGCTTGCACTGGGCTTAGGTTGCCTTGAGGTCCTAAATAGCCAATGTCAAACTGCAGGCTGCCTTCTGCAGGACCGACACGCCAAGGAAAGGGTCATCAGGAGGGATGGGGTAAGGAAATGAGTGTTAATGCCAACAGGAATGCCACAGCATGTTAATGCCAGCTCTGTGATACAGTATCTTCAAAGAATTAGGACATTTGTCAACTTTTAGGCAGGTCCTCATGAAGTTCTTATTTCTTCCTTTTTCTAAAACATGGAGTCTTATGTCAGAGGAAGGCTGGTGGAGGCAGAAAGCTGTTAAAATTCGAAGTGACTGAATTTCTAAGCGTGGATTTCTACTATATTTGCTTGCTTTCAAATGAAGGTGGCATGTGATGTGACACGCATGTTACAGTGCACTCAGACACACTTAATTTTGTGTAGGACGGAGAAAGTAGACTTTGGGGATGACTTTAGCTTTGCGTGTGTTTATCTCACTTTATTATGAGGTGTCGTACATAACCCAGCCTCATTCAGACACCCTTCAGGAAGTACTCATTCTAGCACTGAACCTGCCAAGCACACGATGCTTTGATCCTACTTGTGGTGAGCATTGCTTTGGGAAGCGTTGATCTATCATTGCCTAAAAGAAACGTGGTTGTGCTTACGTGCGTGTTGCGGGGAGGGAATGTTAATTTGGAGGATGAAAATGCCTTTTTAAAAAGTAAACAGGTAAAAATGTACCTTTCCTTATATGTTCTTTTCTGTAGAACCATCCCTCATGACTCCTCTTGAAGATGTGCAGTCTCAGCACCTTGTACTACAGTATCTTCTCTTGTAGGCCATCACAGGTTTTTTTTTTAATGACAATCGACAACTCTGTTGTGCAGCAGTTTAGTTTCTCGGGGCCTAAAATGTTTCCTTCTAACCTCAATTCCTGGCTGCAATACATGGGCATCTGGAGGGTATGTAGTGTGATGGTCTGTGATCTCTAGGAGGTTAGAAAAGATAGGAAGTTTACTCCTGTCCTTAAACTCTGAAACTGCAGACACGGACTGCAGGGGTGTAAGTGGAAGACTGACCACTTGGTGAAGATCTTATATAAAAAAAAAAACAAGTTAGAGATAGCAGAAAAAAAGTCCAAGCTCAGAAAAGATTACAGTCAAAACCAAGACAGTGATGAAATGCAACAGAATGCACACAAGGTAGAATAATGACCTGTACTGTAGTACAGAGAAGTGGTTCAATAAGTAGAAAGTTGCTGCCATACTGACTACAAAAGAGCTTTCAGAGTCCGTATGAAAAAGCTCTTAGATTTTCATCCTTACACATAGCAGCAGTAAAAAGAATGAAGGGGATTACAATTTGAGAAAATAAATCAGATAAATTGGAACTGAAAAAGAAAAATTTGAGAACACCATGTTATAAATTTATATAAATTAAGAGTTGACTGGAACAGCCACAGATCTAAGAGCGGTTTCAGGTCTTGGTGGTTGTACTTTTTGCTTCATCAGATTTCAAAAAAGCCATAAAGAGCGAAAACCTGCTGTCCTTAACTCAATTCTGATTGCCAGTAGGAAACTGCCTGAAGTCACAGCTATGAGATACGGCCCTGAGTGACCCTTATACTAGGATGATTTTGAGATGCTATTTTCTCTGTTAGGATGCTTGTAGGTGGAGTGTATGGAAAAGACAGCTTAGGAAATATTTATCAAAACCTACATGCCCATTCTATGAGCAAACACTATATTGCTTGAATTTTTAACTGTACCTATAAATTTTTATTTTATTTCTTTTCAAATAATGGGTTCTGTACCTGACACAGATGTGTATGATCCGTTGTTATCTCAAATCTGGTCTAAGAATGAAAGAGTGGTGCAGCCAAGATAGAACGATACTTAAACTTTCTGGCTAGACTAGAGTCCTATACGCTGCACCATCTACTCTTATAAACATCTTTATGATAAGATAATGCATAAATGTGATAACTGGTTAAATGAGAGATGTGGATGGTACTACTTACTGCCTGGAGTGTTGGCTTGGCACTGAAGCTACCAGCTAGACCCCTGCCAGGTGGAAAAACTTTGGGCAAGTCAGGTCACCGTGGCTGTAATTCATTTTACCCATAAAGTAGGGATAATTAGCTATGCTTTTCTCCTGTGTAAAGTCTTGAGATTCACTGGTGAGCTAGATATCCTTTTTTTGTAGGAAATCTGCCAGGTTTGTAACTCTAACTTGTAGCACATGAAAATATGTAGCAGAAAAAAAACATCAGTGATGTACACTAATAATTACTCTTACAAATACTTTTTTTGGTGTTGTTTTGACTCACAAGAACGTGCAGGAACACTTCAGTGTTTTCTCAGAGCTGCCTAGTGTTCTTGCATTAGTTCTATTGTAAACTTCCCTTCATCTCATTAAATTGAGATCCATATCAGCCAAAACCTGCTGTCTGATCTTACCATCCGGCAATATTTGCTTGATGAGGACTTTGACTCTCACTAGTAAGGAAACTGTCCCTGAGCACATCCGTTGGTATAAGAACTGCCTCGAGAGTATCCAGCAACTCCTCATCCAGACTGCGAGGTCTGAAATGAGTCTGCCAGTGCACTGACCTTGACTTTGCCCTTATTCCAAGTATATATATTGCTAGATATCAACAATCTAAACACAACTAAAACCCTAAGCAACCGAACTATAAACAATCAAAACAACAAATGCATTTGTTGTATTAGTTGACAGCACCCATAATGTCACTGGACAAATATGTAAATACTGACCTAAATCCCTTTGCTAGAGACTTTTGTATTCACTTTAAATGTTGGAATAGACAGCAGCTCCTGCATGACTAGCCCTCGGTCTGACCAGAAACCTCGGTGCCCTCTCAGCCCCCGGTGCAGAGCTGTGCCACAGTCACTCTTCCTTGGAGCTGAGCCTTACTGGGATTCTATGGGATTCAGTGATCTGTGATGGAGAGCGGATTCTGTTCTTGTGAATTTGGCACTAATCATTAGCATTCAATTAATTAAAACCAAACCTTTAACGTTTTTGGCTGAGTTGAAAGAATAGACATCTGAATATGCAGAAAACTGGAGTACTGACCCAATCCATCAATTAGTTGGACATTAATTGCATTTTTTCCCACTGACTTCAGGAGTTGTGGATCAAACCAAATGTGGTAGACTGTGTGGAATCACTTGTCTGCTGCTGAAGCAAATGACTTTCATAGGTGTTTCCTGAAGCAGGTAATTAACAACATTAATATTCCTTTCTATTTCAATAGCTAATGGAAACAAAGTAATAACACTTGGGTGATGCTGTGGTCATGTTGGCCAAAATAGGGTACTCCAGCCTCACATATCTCAAGGGACAGAGCTCGGATTTTGTACCCTCATGGAAACTGATAGAAATTGGTTCTCATGCTCAGCCTTTTGGCTAAGCAGGAGGTGTCCAGTTTTCACAGCATTGCCTCTTCCCCAAAGAGCAGGAAAGGCCGGTGGCCTGGGTCAAGACGAAACCAGAAGGCTGGACAGATTTTCAAATGTGTGTTTTTAAATATCCACAGAACTGTTTTTGCAGTTCTCATGAAAATAACTGCAACATACGTTTAGTTGGTGCACATGCTTGCACACAAACCCATGAGTGTCAGTAAGTGGCTCGGTTAACGTGTAAAGTCCTGACCTGAAACCGTTTTGCAATGTTATGTATGTAAATCACCTGTGTCCAGTTAAAGTAAAAAAGTAGCCAGTTCATCAAATTTATCAAGTATTCAGGGAAACCTATCTTTGCATTGCAATAACTTTTATAAAACAGACTTAAAATAGTTTAAAATGTATCCTGCTCCTCTAATAACAAAGGTTTTCTGGTAAGAATGCAACAATTGCTAACGTTAATAACTCTAATAGTAACTCTTTCTGAGTTAATAACTCTAGTAATAACTCCTTCTGAGTTAGTAACTCTAATTCTGGAGCACCTCTTCCTTGCTAAGGTGGTGCTCACCTTGAGATAGGCAGTGTTCCCCTACTACTGGAGAGCTGTGATCTGGTTTATACACAAGATTAAGTATCTGTAGTATTTCCAGATGCTTAACTCAGGCTGATTTCCGCAGAAGCTAGGCAGCTCGCTGCCTTCTGGGATCTGTGATGGAATTTGCTATGTATAAAATGGCAATAATTCCATTTACCTGCCTCAGTGAAATTTTATGAGGATAAAACTAAAGCTAGAATTGTCTCTAAGAATGTTTCTGACAGCACACTTTTCAACAGCTTTTTGGGAAAATGTTTTCTGTTGCTGCACTTTCTGTTGAGGGATGTGTAAGGAGATAATTTATTATGGTTTTAAGGAAGCTGAAACCCAGATTTTCTTATTCTGGTTGTTTCAGTGTTTGCCCTAATTCCAGCAGTGCTTCACAGAGTCGGGGGTCAGACGCCCCTGACTGCCATGCACCAGTATAAAAACCACCTGGCTGTCATGTCCCAGTGACTGGAACTGGAACCAGGAGGCACCTGGAGCATGAGGTGTTTTGAACTGAATTACCTCTATTGCAGGAACATCTGCCAGAACTGACCTGAATATCATGCTGTGATTATTTCTGTTTGGAATAATTTTTAATGATAATCCGGATGATTCTGAACATGATTGGAAATGATGAAGTGTTATAGTTTCCCCTAAAACAAAAATTCTGGTCCATGATACGATAAAATGATAGGATAAAATTCAATTTATACTGATACAGGGAGACCCCCAAGGCAACCTCTGCTTGTCATGCAGAAGGGAAGGGCACTTTCCTCTTGTAACTCCCGTTGCACCAGAGCTATAGAAATAGGAAAAAAAAAATTATCCAGGAAGAGGGTATTATGCAGATTCAAGTCAGGAACTTTACTGTCAGTTATGTGATATTGCCTTAGTTCTCCTCCTATTTTTTTTATATCACTACATTAAGCAAAACCAGGATCACTTAAACACACGTTCTCACCCACTGAAATGGCATGTACTTACTAGATACAATCTACTGCACAATAGCAAAACTGAGAAAATAAATAATATTAGAGCACTTCCAATATTAGGCTCCTCATATAATTGTAGAAGTGCAGTAAGTCACTGCTTTTCTATGATACTAAAAATAACATTTTTAATAGAAAGGTCTGTTATCTGCTGTTGTATAATTTCTTCTAAAATACCGAATAACCAAGGAAATTTTTCATTTGTAATGTAATTTAATTCTGGATTTTATTTTTGATTATGGTTGAGGTTCACTTTGATGTTTTCAAAATGAATTTCAAAGACCGTTTATTCAGCTAATTTTGAAGGCAAAAACACACTGAAACTTTTATCCCAGTTGGTAAGCAGCTATCCCCTAGTTTTATTCAAGTTTTCACATAAAAATGCCAGTCGGGAATAAAACTGACAAATATATTCAATCAAAGATGGAATATTTTTTCCTCTTAAGTTGCAAATGGCTTCATTAAAATAAAAGCACCACCTTAGGGATTGCATAAAGCAGAATATTGGTACCTAAATGGTATTTATGACTCGGCTAAATGTAAAGTGAATTAAAATTTAAAGGATTATAGTCAGGTAGGCCACAGACATTCGTAGAGGAATGTCCATTAAGAAGATGAAAGAACGTGCTGTCCCCTGCGACAGGAACACGTCGGGTTAGCGGTCAGGCATACCTACACGCTTAGTGGCCCTGTAAACGAAAAACATCATGGTTGGTGTGATGTTTACTTCAGGCAAAGAAAACAAAATCCTCATGCAAACATCTAGGGACGTCTCTATTTTAATGTGTATACTTGTATATAATATATAGATACATGTATCTCTGTGAATTTATATAATATATATGCGTATTACATATATATAATATCACAGCACTGGTGGGTGACTGTGGATGATAAAAAGCAATGCAGATAATGATGTAAAATACAATTTGAGCACTGTTGTCTTGCCCGTAGCTTGCAGGATCCTCTGCAAATTCTGCTAGATTTGGTTTTGCTACTTATTTGCACACAGCTACCACATAGATGTACGTGTTGCAGTTCCTGAGTTTTTGCCTTTAAGAAGATTGAAATAATTTGCTCCGTTAGCTGAATTTATTGAATTAAATTCTAGACTCAGTAGTCAACGTTTTACACCACAATCAGCAAATGATCGACGGGAGTTCATGGAAGATCTTTTTTCTTCCCATCATCTGGGTTTCTTCATAGAATAGCCATTGTTCAAGTTACTACACAGTGGGGAGCTGGTCAGGAAATAGTTTCTCATTACTCAGAGTGTGTGTGACCAAACAATAAAATATTCTTCAAGATGTGTGCTTTTAATTTACAAATGCATTTCTACGAAAACCAAGATTTTCAGTTACAGTTTTTTAAAAAGTAATTGAAAAAAATATTCAGCCGTCTGTAATGGAATGTCATTGTGTGACACCTAGCTATGCACTTTTCTGGCCGTGATGGTTTGCTCCAGGCATCGGTCTCGTTTACCTGAAAAACCACTCGCATCCTAGATGCAGTCGAAATAATCAGCCCCGATGTTTATTCACCCAGCACCAGCCCCCTGAATACAGCAGACCCAGGATCTTGACAATCATTTGTGTTGAGAAATAGATATCACGCAATTGGCTGCCTTTGAAAAGATGTGGAAAATTTGCATAGCATCATTTACATGATTTCATTTATTTCCTGTTGCTTCTATCCAGCTACTCCCTATTGTAATGTGTTCCTGGTCCACTACTTTCCCTTCTCTGCTGAGAGCTACCAGAGCTTGCACACACTTGCCAATGTGTCATTTGCACAACTGTGTCACCTGTGACTGTGGCCCTTTATGTTTGATTTAGCATATTATAGTGCTATAAAGCTTTAAATCCAAAGGAATGTGGGATGTATCTGTTTATTTGATATAAATAAATAGATATTTGAGGGTGGTGAGGTACTGGAACGGGTTGCCCAGAGAAGTTGTGGATGCCCCATCCCTGGAAGTGTTCAAGGCCGGGTTGGATGGGGCTTTGGGCAACCTGGTGTAGTGGAGGGTGTCCCTGTCCATGGCAGGGCGGTTGGAACTGGATGATCTTTGAGGTCCCTTCCAACCCTAACCATTCTATGATTCTAAATATCTGTGTATTAGAATATCAGCATTTCTAACATGACATTTTACGCAATGCTTTGAACCACATGGTGCATATTCCTTTATTTAAATAGTACCTCTGAGACTTAATATCTGATTTCCAGTTTGGACAGATCAGCTAAGTGTTTAGGTGGTATCCTTTTATTATCCATCTTCTTGGTGCCACACTAGTATTTTTGACAAGATAGGTGACTGATGGGATTTTTTTTCTAAGTGTCTTTATAGCCGTGCATTAGAAGCATAGAATGATAGAATGGGTTGGGTTGCAAGGGATCTCATTGTTATTTACCTTTTTATATGGTTCATTTCCCACTTCATTTTTTTATAAAATTTTAGAAAATTTTTTAGGAAAAAAAAATCATTATTAAGAAAAAAAGTGGGCATTTGTAGAGCAAGCTAGCAGACGTTTAAGAGTAGAATTTCTTCTTTATCTTGCTGTCTACCCTTCACTTAAACATCCAAACACATGACAAAATGTAGTGTTTGAATGAGGGTTTGAAAGGATCTACCAATATAGGGCTTTGCAGGTGAAAAGTCTAGTTTAGCAGAACACTTCTACCTGTTAGTGGTTGTGCTCATACACTGCCTGCATTTAAGAAGGAAATCAAATATTCCAGGGGATTTTCAAGGCTGGTATTGCACTAAGCCTGAATGGAGGCAAAGAAGGAATCGAGTGACTCCTGCTATGGTCACATTCCTGGAGGAGGGAGATGATTCAGGCACTTGGTGGTGGTGTAGTCCACGAGGAGGCTGGGGCTTGGCCAGCCCCACCATCAGATGGATGGCTTATGCCTGAAGTTTGTGTCTGAGACCCCTTTTTTTTTTTTTTCTCTGTAGGACTCATCCAAATGGCATTCATGAGTCAGTAATGCTGGAAGATGGAGCTTAAAACCCATATGCTGGTTTCTTGTACCAGTTTCATGTCAGTATGTCCTAGAAGGGAATCAGGTATTAGTTGTTCAGGGTAAAACTGAGTTTCTTCTGAACTGCCTTTGTGATATTAGCAATTGTGTTGTAAGTGCTTTTGCAGGAAGTTTTGGGAGGGATGAACAAAAGGAAAACAGGTTCTGGTGGGCAAAGGCAGATGGAGATGCGTTGCCAAATAGCAAATCTTTCTCAAGGCGGGTGATTCAGAGTGGTTACTGAACAGAGTATGTTAGGAGGAAATGAGTGTAGGGAAAAAGAAAGTGAACCAAAGTCACTTTATTTATGAAGATAAGTTCTGAAACACTGTACTTTTTTGACTCTTTTCGATAAGTTCTGAAACACTGTACTTTTTTGGCTCTTTTCAGTTGGTTTGTAGGACGATAGCCATAAAACTGTGCTGCAGAGATTTGAGTATAACGTGCCGCATAAAAATAGAGTATATGAGAAATATGTCTTTAATCTGAGGCACAAAAATAAAATGAAACTATGGATGCTCTGAACTGTGCTAATTGCATTTTGCAATTATGGAGATCTGACTCATAAAAGTACCAGACCGACACCATCCGAAATCACATGAAAAAGTGAACGGAACATTTGGAATAAACTTTTGAAAAGGTTAAAATTTCCTAGGGAAGGGAAATCACACGTGTCCGGGGCAGGGATATGCAAACTACTCTGGGAGCAGAGCTCTCAAAACTCAACTCAAAGGTGCAGCCAGGACAAAGAAAGACGTGGAGCTTGTACAGACCATGATAGCTGGTCAAACACGGATAATCCTTGGTGTACGATGAGGATGCCAGAAATGCCATGGGGGATATAATAAAGGGTTAATGGCAGATTATGTGGAGATACTGATGAAAATCAGTATTATTAATTCAAAGGAGTTTATTATGGGAATCTTGTTAGAAAAGTAAGTGACCAAATCTGTCAGTTGGAGAGAAAAACACTTTCTTAAACTTGACTTGACAGCTCGGTGTGTTAGAAGAGTTCTTAGTATTAGAAATATTTTTTTTTAATTTTTTCTTTAGAAAACTATAGATAATAAAATAAGTAAAATACAGAGACTTAAGGCTTGAGTAAAATAAGACTTAAGACTTAAGTAAAATACAGAGCTGATGATTCTGAAATTATCTCCATTAAACATATTTGTGAATAGGTGAAACCACTTTTTAAGGAGTCCTATTTGTCATAAAATATCAGGATTCATCCCCTACACATCCTGTGAAAGGGCAGAGGCATGAAAATCTTGACAAAAGCATGGAAGTTGTCCTCCTGCAGACATGGGTGCTCTGACCAGAGTGTGAAAAAGAGCTGGAAAAGCCCAGCCTCCCCATAATACATGTCTTTAAAAAGATTTTCCTGTAACACAGAAGTCAAAAAATCCATAGTAATTATGTACTTGTACACATTTAGCAGTCCCTTTAAGAAAGAGTTTCCACAAATAAATCATTTGAGTTGTGACTCAGCACTTGAAGTAGGTGACAAAGGAAAATAAAATACATTTTTAACCCCTAAAGGTATTATAAAGTGTGATGTTTATAAAAGATATTTTGATGCCACAGATATATTTTTCAAGACATTCTTCATGACGAACCCTTCCTGCAGAAGAAATTCTTCTTTTCCCTCACTACCTGATCCAGTGGCCAAGAGTGTTCTCAGGGGAGATGTCATGAGAAAACCATGTCTCAGATCAAGTTTCATTGCCTAAATTTCAACCACTGGCTTTGCTGGGGAGGCTGTACCCCTCCCCACTATCAGGGTTATACTTAATGTATAGGTGCACAGTGCTCCTGTCACATCCCAGCCCTCTCTGGGGTTAATGAAGAAGCTGAGGTCCTGGAGATTCAGTTGTGTGTCATTTTTTTGGCCCCACCTCAGGTTCATTGCCATGTCCTGACCTCCCTTTTTTAACATGGGCCTCAGAGCTGAATGTGCATGGCAGAAAACTTTTTCCAGTGCTGTGCAGGGAGAGAGGTCGTGTCAACAGTTGTGTTTCATACACACCCCTTTATACAACCAGGAATCAGGTTAACAATGCATAGGAAAAGCTTTTGGCCTTGTTCATTTGATTTAAAAAGCATTATTCTTGCTTTTAAATAGGTCACTGTTAGTGGAAAACAGTGAAAAAACATCAGAATATGAAAATACTTTGTTCTGTTGTTTCAGTTAAGGTAATTACAGCCCCCTCAAGCTCTGTAGACACCTGAAGGACATTTGCTGGTTGCAGACCTGACTGCTAATGGGATTGAAAAAGTGGTTGGTCTAGTCTGGAGCTCAAAATTAGGTACATTGGAGGTAAAAGCTTGTGGGCTGGCTCTGGGTGGGAGTGGGTGTGGTGTGATGCTGCTCACCTGGGGAGTGATGGGTGATGAGCAGCACATGGGGCTGGTGCTGGGGTCACTGCTGGGCAGCCAGGCACCTCCTACAGTACAAGTTGGGCACCGTGGGAGCAGGCAGTGCTGAACAGGTTGCTCCTGAAGGGCTGTGAAGTTCTGCTGTGTGTCTGCACATACCCCTGCAATGCTTGAGCAAGAGGGTCCTGGAAAGCCGCCACCATCATCATCATCTTTTGCCTCTGAACGTCACTTGCATCTCCATGGCCCATCAAGGTAAGTGTGATACAGCTTTTGGCTTTGTGATGGTTTTGGTGTGTCATGTGGAGTTCAGTGTGTTGTTTGGTGCTGTTCTGGAGGATTTGGAGTGTTAATAATGAAGAGAGGTATGAGGCTGTATTGTGGCCATGAGGCGGTCGGAACTTTGTGGAGTTTGACCAGGTATCTTCTTTGTTTTGGTTCATGGGGATGAAAAGGCTTTAGATTTGGCAAAGGCTTGTTTTATTGCAATGAAACTGGATATAATTTTAAATGGAGAAAACTGATAATATGGAAGGTGGAAATAATTGTTTACTGTGCCCTTGTGGGCTGCTTCTTGTTTCTAGGCTTGGTTTTGGTCAAGTAAGTGGCTCTTGGAGTTATAGTATACTCTGTGTGGTGCTGAAGAGGCTTTTAGGAAGTTTTGTTTCCATTGCTAGGTTTAGTCCCTGGCTCCTTCTGTGTCCTCCTCTATCCTGCTCTGCAATACCACCCCCAGTCCCTGAACTTCCCTGCCCTGGTACAGATGGCTGGCTGCTCCCAAGTGCTTTCTAAGGGTTTCTCCATGATGTATCCCTTCCAAGGCTCATGTATTAATTGTAAGCTGAAGTTTGATAATTCAGAAACATTGAAGACATTTTTGACTGAATCCATGCAAATAGAGATAGGGCAGTTATTCCTGTAGCTCTTAATGTAAATGTACAGCCAAAGGTATAAAAGCAATACAAAGAGCTCTGAGTGTGCAACTGAAGATCCAGGAAAAAGGGTCTCTCTAGCAAAATCAGTCTTGAGTTGCTTCCCCTGCAAAAAAGAAAAAATAAAAAAAAGTAAGCTTGTGCTTCCAGATTGCTCTTCTCATTTTCCTCCAGTAGACTGCTTCAACACGGATGAGTCTGTTAACGTACATCTAATCTGGTTTTGCTAAATAGGACACAAGTGATACGTAATGATGAATCAAATATCAGCATGAATTTGTGCAGTTTCTAATGGCTTTGGAATTTGTTTGAATGTATTAGTGCTATGTCCTACTAATTGTCTAATGAGAAAAGGCGTTAAATTGAAGCTGCTACTGGGAAAAGTTGCGAAATCCTAATTTCTCCTTAGTTTTGCCAAATAGAAGCGGTGCAGCAGTGAAATACGTGCCGTGTCTAGATGTCGTTTTGTGAGCTGTGCTGTGATAGAGTCGGGGAAGATGCAGCATTGTACAAAGATGTAGAGCTCAACAACAGGAGAGACAAATTTTGGGTCAGGGAGTCACTGTTTCCTCGAATGTGATGCAGTACCTGGTTGTAGGGAAAGCTAATGCTGCTGTACCCCTGCCAGAAGAAAGGGGCTATTTCAGATGAAATCAACTGGTCCACGTGCTGGTTGCAACCAAGGGAATAAGTTTGAGTACTTTAAACTGTGCATATGTTAGTATTGTAGTATTTCTGTTGAGTTTTGACTGGGGAAGGGATCATGGGGTGGTGTTACTGGAAACTGTCAAGGTTTTGGCAATGTAAACTTCTTGCAGTAAGGTAGGCTAGCACGCAAACTTGCAAAATTCAGGTTTTTCTGTGGTGCTTCCCTGAAAGTGGGGTCAGCTGGTGTGGACTGTGGTAGGAGATGCACCTGGGCTGCTCCTGCAGGATAAATAGGTTATCTGTAGTAAATTTACATCTAGTTGACCTACTTTGGATGGTGCCATGCTGGGGTGGTTGAACCCTGTGTCTTTTGCCCTTGACACAAGGATGCTGAAGGCTTGCTGTAGAACTGCTCTGTTAGAGGTACATGCCTGGGGAGGAAAAGAGCTGCTATTCCCAGCTGGAGAGTTGCTATGCTATATTGAATTCAACAGAAAACTTCTGATTTGCAGCAGTTGTGGATGTGGAAATAATTAACAAATAGATTTTTTTCCATACCTGCCCAAGTTCTTGTCTAGGTATACGACAGTCAGTGGAGCTCGCTGAGCCTCCGGCTGCTCTTTGTCCATGCTGTATTCCAGATGAACTAACCTATTGATCAGTAGCAGCAAGTTTTTAGTCACTCTCATAAGTATCCTGAACAAAATGTGCCAGCTAAACTGTACTCAGCAAGAGTGGGGGAAGAAAAAAATCCAAGCTCACAATAAAAAAAGCAAACAAAAAACCCCCTTGAAACCTGATCTGTTATGGGAGACGATTATTACAGTTCTTCACTTGCAAATTTTCCATTTGTGTTAAGTTGCTTCCCACAGTCTCTCACTGTCACATTAATTCAAAAGTCAGAATGGCATTGATAGAGTTCAGCGTTTTGGCTCGTTCGCCCCAGTTCTGCCTGGAGACTGGATGTACAGGATGTAACAGAAATCTTCGACCAAAATTCTGCCCTCCCGGTCATCCCTTTTTACTTGAAAGTGCTACTTAGACTTTCCTCGCCCTCCTTTTGTCCTAAGTCAAATATGTTTTGAAAACAAAACAAAACACTTGAAATGGCAATTTTGGAGCTTCCCCCTTGCAAAGCTCTTCGTCCTTCAGATGCTTAAAGACAAAACAAAACAAAAACTGGCTTAAAAATCCTGTTTTGAAGCTTCCTTCACCTCTTTATCTTTAAAGCAATGCAAAGTGAGGCTATATAATTTTTATGAATTAATTTGTTTTGTTTGCAGCTGGTTTTCATCCCGCTCTGGAATATTCATGTTGTGTTACGGAGAGCACTGTGCCATTTTCTAGATGTTATCATTATGGCCTTTTAGTTAAGAATTACCACTACTATTACAGCAACTACAAGGAAATGCACTCCCACTCGTTGCTGTGATAAGATGCCTCACGTCCTCCTCCTTGCGATGGTTTCCTTAGTGTTCCCCTTCTCCGATGGAGACATATTTGCAGCAACGATAACAATTTTCAAAAAGAAACTAATAAAATGTGCACACGTTTTTTTTAAGGCTTGTGATTTCCTCCCAACACAACTGTCACTGAAGCTAGTAACTACATTTAGTAGAAATGATTAGAGATGTGTGACAAATTTACAGCAAAATGCACAGCAAAACTGGAAACATTTTTCTTTTCATCAGCTATATGAAAAGCAAAGGGAGGGGGAGAAAACATGTTTTTCTTTCCCTTTCTGCCTGACAGAATACTTCAAGTTTTAAGATATGGGAGTATAACTTCTGAATACTGTTTCTGTTAAAGTATCAGCCAGTTTTTTAATAGAGAAAACACATTCTTGATGGTAATCAGATGTCAGTGGCCATTGGTTAGCATCATTAATCAACAGGGATGGGATATGTTGGCTTATAATAACAAAAAGGTGGGAAAAAAATTACTGTTGGTTTTACAGCAATTTGTAAGTCAGAATTCTTGAATAAAGGAGAGAAAGTGTTTGCCCCCCCACAATGAGCATGTTGAATTTCAAAATAACGATAAATAAAAACCCCAACAGATCTGTCTAGAAATGTATAAAGGTTTAAATTCAACAAACATTCAGTGGCATATCCAGATCAACTTGGACTATGTTAATGAAAGAAAGTTGTATGGGTTTAGATCTGTCACACATAAGAGTTTTGGTCAGCTCTAAGAGTATTGAAATAAAATCTCCTTGTTTGTGATCTTTCCTCAAAAAGGGACTCTGTATAACCCAGCTGGTTATTCCTCAGATAACGAGAAGGAATTGATACCGTGTCCTTGATGTTGTGCCGTTTGACCTTGAGGGTTGTAGGTGGTTTCTGCTGGAAAAGTTTTCATGAGGTTTGTTTGGTTCTGTTTTGTTTTGCTTCCCGCCCCATGCAGTTCCATTCATTTACCAAAAATGACTTGACTTTGGAAATGGGCAGTGAGATGTAGTGTCCTTGTTCAGAAATGTAGGTCTCTTTAAGCTGGTGACCCAGTCAAGGGCACTGTGCACATGGAGCACAGTAGAATGGCACGATGCATGTTGTTCAAGAGGCTCTCAAAGCTACATCCCCTCCTGTACAGAAAAGCATGACACCCAGTTGGTGCAAACCTTATTATTCAGTGATGATAGAATTTTTTTTTTTTTACTCCCGTTTGCCACTACCTACTTGTCAAATCTGCTGTGGAGAACCAGACTCAACCTTCTGTAGTGTTCACAGTATCTTCCACTGGTGACAACAGATTTGGATTCTTCACACTGTCTTCATTTAGCGACCAGGATGTGCTCTCCTACTTTAGCCAAACTATGTGGAAGGCAAATACCAAACTGAAATCTCCATTTACAGCTGTGTGACACACACCTGTACATCTCATGCCCACAGAAAGGATGTGTATATATATGTAAAGGTGACAGTCCCATGCTCTTATTAAGGGAATAAAGGTGCTTATCTCTGAGTGCCTTAACAAAATAGAGCTCTGAGCTTTTTTTTGGTGTTTCTTTATTGTTTCTTTGTCGTTGTTTATATCACTGTCTAGCAGTGACTATTATTCTCTAGTTTATAATGGAATATATAATTTCACTTTATTTAGGTCAAGGAAAAAAGCGCATTAATTGTTTGGTACTTATTAATAGATAGTATTTTTTAAGGGCAAGCACTCTATGGAATAATTAAACCATTATTTGGCTATCACTTACAGATTACATGTTTCAGATGAATGTTCTTTGAAGCAGTTTTTAAGCAACAGGTTTAATGTTGAAAACAAGTAAACTTGTATCTTATAGATTCGATATAAAAACCGGAACAGAGTTAATGAAACACTGACTCTCACAAGCAGAGGCACATCCTATATTGGGACCAGGTTATCAGCAGCAGAATGGAAAAAGATTAGGGGTGAAGTATGTAGAGGCCTCAATGTAAAGTGAGTTAGTATTAAATTTATGTCTGGAAGTCATTTAAATCCCACAGTAGTGGTTAAAATAGAGGAAAAGCTGGAGTATTTAAGCTTTAAGGAGGATATTGGCCTATCGGTGGTTGGGTGGAGGGAATGTAAAGGTGTTGAACAACTTTGGGAAAATATAACACACGCACACACAGATGATATTAGATTGTTGTTAAGTACTAGACCTTCCCTGGAGTTGCAATACTTTTTGTGCTCCAGGAAAGGCTTATCAAGAGAAAAGAAGTGTTGTGGGGTAGGGTTTTTTTTTTGTATAATGAATGTCCCAGTAGATACTCTAGGCTGGAAATGGATTTCTCATTTTTAGACTTTGATTTTTATTGAAAAATATCTCAAGTATTACAGTGCTGCACCAAGTTAAAGATCAGGTCCTGAACGTGCCACACCATAAAGAAGATCTATGTAAGTTATAACAGTAATAGTAAGCTCTGTTTTGTACAATGCCATTGTTTTTTTACGTTTGAGGGGGCAAACACTGAAGCATCATGACTCCATTTTGGTTTAAGCCTATATTTTTGACTGTATTTTCAGGGAGTTAACTATAACAAAAATTTTGTGCTTTTTCTGTGAATTTGTACATGTCTATCATACTGTGTCACCATGAGCTCTATCATGATATGTTTTGATTTGAGATGGGTTTAATGGCAGATAACTGTAGGTTTATGCAGATGAAGAAAATGACACGCATAAGGGGAGGCGACAAAACGAAAGAAAAATAAAGGAACAGAGTGCCTACAATAGCTCAGCATCACAATTTTACTGGCCTAGGGAAAGGAAGGGGACTTGGGTATGTCTTCAATTCCTCCCTGAAGAGGAACACCCATCTCAAAGGCTACACTAAAATGCTGTGTAAGAGTAATATGTCGTGATCGTAGTGTGCTCTGATCAATAACCTTCCACTGATGCTGGGGTGTGGGATTATTTTTGACTCTGTTTCCCATTCTGAAAACCAAGATACTGCCCCTCATGTATCCTGCAAGGATGTTGTATTTACCAGGGAATGCATGCAGAATTATTTTTGAAAGATGCTCTAGAGTGCAAAGAATTATTGCATTGTTTTTATTCATGACTTGAGCTGGGTTTTAGTTAGTTGCACGCCTTTGTATGCCGCGTATTGGGTTTTTATAGCAACGTCTGTGTTCTCTGGGTACCTAAGCAGAGATTTTCATTTTAATGCTACGTAATTCAAATGCTGGATTCGTACCAAATTCACCTCCTCCGCGCATTTTAACTGCATTATTAATAATAATATGGTTGATTGCTGATGCTATATATTTGTTTTCTAAAGAGCTCATTGAGAAGCTGGGCGTGTTAATAAGGTATGGTGTGTTTCTCCTGTGTTCTCAGCAAGGCTCCTGCCTGTAGCACGCAACTGGCACTGCCCATATTCTCTTTTCACTGCTACTAGGCAGAGCACGCAGTCATTTTCAATTCACTAGATCATTCACAAGTTACCTCCAACCCAACCTTGTCATTGCAATTAGTCACACTTACAGTGCATCCTTTTATGTGCTGTATCTCGCCGAAGTCTCATCACGCCAGGCCAGTGCCACAGGGTACTAGACAACAACAAAGATCTCAAGCTTAGTTTAAAAGGTAGCACTATAAAAGAGGAAAAATAATGGCCGCAATCGCTGCTAGATACCCTGTTCCCACAGATCCTGCAGCCTTTTTTTAATTTCAAACCCAAGCTAAGTTGTATGAACGACTGCCTTCCCCGCTGCCACCATATGCCCAATATATCTGGCACCCTGTCCAGCAAGGCAGGGAGGGAGAGGAGAAGCCCTGACACAGTAGATCTGGAGGGAATGCTCTGGGCACTGTTTCAACATGAAAAACGTTTGAGGAGGCTCTGTCTAATCACCTTTTGGCTAACGACTCGTGAGAATTAGGATGGTGTTATGAATGGACCTCTGGCTGAGTAGAGTTCCCGGCTTTGCCACAGGTTTCCAGGGTGTCCTTGGACAAACCATCAAAGGTTGCTTTATCTCTTGTTGGAAGCAGTGATGTTACACTATTCCTTAAATAAAAAAAGGTGAGAACAAAATAGGTCTCCTTTTTCCTCGGCTCTTCATCTGGAAAACAAGAGTCATAATTTTCTCATAATCCTTTCCCATCTGTTTTTTAGGTACTTGAATTTGTGCCTTAGCATGTTTCCATATAGTCCCTAACATAATGATTTCTTGGTCTCAGCTGTGACCTTCAGGTCATAGAAACTTTATGGTAATTTCTGTCAAGAGAAGCCATTGCATTGTCAGGTGCCTTCTGCGAAGGCTTAAGGACAGATCGTGCACCGCTTCCTCTCCTGACGTCTCCAGTTGTTAGTGCCTCTTATGAAGTTGGGTCAAGTTTTGTTTTTCTGTCAGCACGGGCTAGATCTGAGAATGATTTGGTTATGTACACACCCATGTGAGTTTTGGCACAAAACGTATGCAAGCCTAAACATGGAAAGCGGCAATTCCAGGCCAACAAATAGCTGCCTCAAGGTCCCTTCTTAAATTTCTCCTTTCATTCACACAGAAGTATGCTGAAGCTGCTTTCTTCAGTTTGCAATAAATTCCTGCTACGTTCCTGTCTCAGGAGAAGGAGATAGGATTTAAACAAACGCTGAACCACATGAGCGGTGAGGTTTTTCTGAGAGCAAGAACTTTTGCAGGGGTTTGAGGAAGATGCGTGTCCTCAGGGGTAGTGCTGCAGAAAGTACAGGAGGAGCCAGTTTGTCGGAGATGTGGCTCCTCAGCCAGTGGCTCTGTCCTGTTGCTGTTATTCCATAGTAATTAAAGCCAGTTGGGCATCAACAGTGCTCAGTGAGTGTATCTGTGTGGGTTTTCTCCAGCTAGCACAACTACAAGGTGACTAACACCGTGACACTGGTGTGCAGGATGGGGCCAGCTGTCTGCAGGCTGTCCTGTCCAAGGTGCGTTGCTCAGCACAGGGATGGAGGAAAGTCTCTGTCTCATGGAGAAGTAGGTGTCTCCTTCACCTCCCCTCCTTTTCATGCACATGCCGGTGCTGGCAATCAGCGGAGCTGTTGATAGATGCTTGTGTGCCACGAGGAGAGAAGCGAATCCAGGTGTCCATATGTAGGTACAGGTTCAGCATAATCTTCTCAGCAGATCCCACGCAGGTGTAGTGACATTGTCCAGCCCCAGTCATGCTGGAGCACCATAAATTACAGCATGAAGTTTAAGCCCTGGATCACCCAGCATGGGCAAGTACTGTCAGGCAGGTGATGTATTTCAGGAATGCTATAGTGTCTATTGAAGGTAGTAAGACCTTTCTTTGGTGGCCCCAGCGAGGTGAGAGGTGTGAGCATTCTATTGTTAACTTTTCTGTTGCAAGAGGGTTTTTTTGTCTCCTAAAAGAGTGGAGGAGTAGCCTGGGGCACCCTGCCCTGGGTGTGCTCCTGCTCTGTCTGCAACTGCATTGAGGGGCTCCTCTGCTCCGTTTGCTCCACCCGACTGACGT
Organism: Tauraco erythrolophus; assembly: GCF_009769465.1. Classification (NCBI taxonomy): domain Eukaryota; kingdom Metazoa; phylum Chordata; class Aves; order Musophagiformes; family Musophagidae; genus Tauraco; species Tauraco erythrolophus. Next base: position 41,595,195 of record NC_141472.1, on the reverse strand, counting down.
TTTGTGTGTGTTTGCCTTGTATAACAGAGTGTTTCTGTAATAAGATTAGGCCTGGACATTTCATTGCTGCCTCTCAAGTTTCTGTTAACATGTTCTCAGGTTGTAGGCATCTGCCTAAATATGCTTCCTGCAACCAGGCTCTGCTGCCCTCTCCCCTCCTGAAAAATTCAAGGTTCGAAAGATGACGATGTCATTGAAGTCCCTGAGATTGATTTCATCAGAGGGTCTCATTCCAGATAATATCACGATGATGCTTCTTTTTATGAATTGGTCAATTATTTACAGGAAGAAAAAGTTAAATAGTAATGAGAAACTGCTGTAATTGCACTTTTGAGGGCTGGTGCTGTAAGTGATTACATGCGTGGTTGAGAACCATACATTGGCTCCACAAATACAACTTGACCTACCTGTATATTTTCAAAAAGAAGCAATGTCTCCTATTTCTAAGAGAAGGAAAAAAACCCCCACCAACATCCCGCTGTTTTAAGCTATATACAAATGATAAAAGCGAAGACATCAAAGTGTGCAGCCTTTCAACTCATGCTCAATTAGAATAAAAGTTTGGTTGCTGTTTTAAACATTTATGGCTAACTAACTGCGACAGCATCTCAGCTCTGCAAATGGGATGATTTTGGATTGACTTTTGATCTGACAGTTTCTTATACACTTCAGTGTTGGTTTATGGCATACAAGTCTGCATTTGAATCCACATGTGACTAATTAGAAACTGTTTACGGTCCGTATGTATACATTCACACAAGAGGAAAAGCTTTTTTCTAACTGGAGCCACATTATAAATGAAAGAGTTAATTTAACAAGGTGCTCGATATGCTGCTTTTAAAATGTCTACAACAAAGATTAGAAAAGTAAAAATACAAAAAATTGTATTTAGCATAAAGAGGGAATATATGTATATTAATGTTAAGGATCGATATGTAAATCGTAACAATTAAGATATCTTCTAAAAACTCTCTAGTTTTTTGGCCGTTCCAGCAAAACAACAAGTTGAATGACACGTTTTAGAGTACATTTGCAGTTTATGGGTGTCTCAGTGAGAAATGTCATTCTAGTTTCCTTTTTAGCCTTTCTGCATAAAACGTGACAGAAAAATGTACGTTTATGTTAATCTCTTCATCTACCTTTATCGTAAGGGCTCCTGACAACACAAGTGGTACTATAGCATTTGTGCCACCACATGCATCTGGGGCTTTTGAAGAGTCTGCAAAGAGGAGTGCTAAAATGAATACAAATATAATAACATTTCCTTGATAAAATAATGCTTCCGTGTCACAGAAAACGAAACTGTCAGCATTCCTTTGTGGGCCTCTCTCAGGCTTAAGAAAGGGTCCTTGACAGTTTCAGCATTGCCTTTAAATATCTTATTGAAATGTAGATTAAGACTGTACATGTATAATAGTTGGAAGGCTTTTTCATTTTAAGTCTTGTAGAAAAGCAAGTATTAAGTAAGTATTAACTTTAGCAGTTATATTTTAGCATTTTTCTCAGGTTGATCCCTCCTAGACCTAATATTTAGATTTATTTAAAGAGGCAGTAGATTACCTGGCAGTACAGTACTACAGCATTGTGCATTTCTGAGTCGCCGTAAAGATTAGCTGTATCTCATTAATGCCACCTCTCATGTACTTCACAAAGGTAACCTGAGTACATGGATACTGCTATGATCAATGATGCCTCATGGTTCTTGGTTTAGCGTTTTCCAATGCTCGTATTACAGTTTTGATATTAACTTAATTGAAGTAAAAAGGATACTGGAATTTTTTGTATAAGCAGGGCTTTTTCAAAATCTTCTGTAACTTAGAAATAGTCATTATCTGCTGCTTTTAATTTAATGATGTGACATATAGTTTAATGTAGGTAGTATTTATCAGTCAGTGTTCTAGCTTGGCTTTCACTTAGCATGTAAACCATTTATTCACTTCATCTATAAAACAATGATATTTTAAATAATTTTGTTTGTCTCAGTTTCTGGGTGCTCATTTTGGACTCTTACAGAGGAGCTTATTTTTCAGAAAACTCTTAGCCATTAACTTAAGAAAGTCAGTTTCTTGCGGGTGTTGGTGTCTTTCTGTGACATTGCAAAACAAATTGAAAGTACCTATAATCATGACTCACTTGCACGTCTCATTTGTAGACATAAATCTCCATCAGAACCTTAATATAATGAATAAGCTCACAGGAATCTTGACTTAAAGGTGGAGACTTAGATGTGACAAGGTAGCCTTGTTATTGTTATTTCCTGTATAACCCATATGATGTATATAATGAGCTTCATTTTTGCAAAGTTTAGCTATCAGAAGAATAACTTTCAGCTGCGCAAATGTGATATAGAGCTAATTGGAAGCCAATAAACACACTGTTTATACACTCTGACCTTTCAGAACGGGTCCCAGCTTTAAACAAGTGTAAGAAATATAGTGCTTTCGTGACACTTGGGCAGATTCATCTTGCTCAATGTATATAAATAAATATTTGAATATAGATAAGAAAATATTAGCATCAGCTCGCACAAGATGGGAACTAGGCAGCAGAAGAAAATGATTCACAAATGATAAAAGGTATAGTCTGAGCAGTACAGTAATTCAATTCAAGAGAATGTTAAAATACTACATGGGATTTTTTTGAAGTCCTATAGTAGCAGTTAAAACCCTGGATAGCAAACATATAAAATGGAGGAATCGTCTGAAAGATACTGCTAGGTGCTTTCATAGTCTTTGAGAATGCTGGAGTAATCACATGTTCCAGAAGATTCTTTTCCTTTTCTTTTGAATGCTTAGTTGGACTTTAATATGAGACCTACCCTTGAGTTTACATATTTGGGCTCTGATTCTGTGATGGTCTAACAAGAGCAGAAGGAAGTAAAGTTTTGCTGATGTATTCAGTGGCCAAGTTAAAATCCTTCAAGGATGGAAAGAATGGAAGGGATCTCTTTTTTTTTTTTTTAGATCTGTTTTTTTTTTTTTTTTAAATGGTGGAATATCTGCCTCAGGACTTTGGGTGTGAGCTGTGCTGGTATGTGAGGAAATAATCAAGCGGCTTTATAGAGCAGTTCTGGAGAAGTTTAATGCGTATTAAATGCATGAAGTAGACTGAAAATTTTTGTGATTTTTCTTATTCTCTTTAATTTTCCTGTTTCTCCAGTCCTACTATTCTTCTACAAAACCAGAGCGCTCCATACTTCACGTGTGAAAACGTAAGAAGCAAAAGATCAGTATCTTCTGTTTTACAGTGAGTTGGTTAATTTGGATAGAAAGTAAAAATGAAACAATAAGATCTTTTGTTTGAAGTTTGTACTTTTGGGAAGATGAATCTAGAATGAGGCATTTCCCCATATTTAAAGCTGTTCCAGATGAGTTACTGGGTTTTCAAAGAACTTTGTCATGACTAAAGTGTAGCACAGTTCTTTGCACAGTAATGAGAAGAATGTTCAGCTCAGCAGTTTGTGAGGATACGTGAAAAGAGTTTTTGATTTTTTGGTTGTGGTGTTTGTTTTTTTTTTTTCTTCCTTGAAGCACATGTGAAAGATTCGTTAAAATGGTGTAATGCTGGAATAACACCAAGAAAATCAGTGTGATTGCTCTGAATTTATATTTAGTAATATCAGAAAGGACTTTGTCCTCCTGATCTTACGTTGAGGTTCAAATAAAGCTGAAAAGTTGAAATGAAGCACGTTTAGAAATGCAGTGTTGTACTTGATATCAAGCCAAAACCATGAAAAATAATTGAATTTCCCATAGTTTTGATAAAAAAACATAAATCGCTCCAAGTTCACTCAAGCTGAGTCCAGAGATTTCTGGCAGCCAGACATAAGGAATTCTTGAAAAACTTTAGGAATTCAGCAAATTTTGGATGAATCTGGCCTGAGACTTGTATTTAATTACAGAATCCAAAACCAAGCAAAGTTTGCTTTTTTCAGTTATGTAATAAACAAAAGTTTGACCATGGTCTTAACAGAACTGATCAGTTTTGGTGGATCCTGATGAATTACGCTGTGATTACAATATTCCTTTACAAACTATGCACTGAATGTGGTCAGAAATACTTTGTGGCTGTTACGAAAATAGGCATCTTGATCATAATGCTGAATAACTTCCTATTTTAAGCAAGTTGTTTGTTTTTCTGCTTGGTGAGAGAGGACTTTCCATCTCTTAATCTATACTGCTAAACTTTTGGGGTTTAAGTCTGGCTTTTCCTCAAAGCAACACGATTGTCTTACGTAGTTTTTAAGCATTTGTTACCTGGTGAGGCAGACGGGAATATTCAAGAAAACAGACTCCTCAAAAATAATAATAATTGCAAGTGAATATTAAGTTAGGATTTTCTGTAGCTCTTTAACATTTTTTTGTGTGCTCTTGTGCTCCCTCTACTGACTCTGCACCTGGGAATGACGAGCAGAACTGCTAGAGCAGTGAACTTTCCCAGTGACATTACTGAGGGGGGAGGAAAAAAAAAAAATCTGACTTTTAATAAAAAACAACTTAGTTGCAGAGTTCTTGAAGCCTTGGAAACAGGAGGGAAAATAAGTTGGTGTTTGCAGATGAAGGACATCCGCTTCTTTCAATACTGGGAAGAAGCTGTGAAGGCTGAGGGAACAGGTAAAGAGGCAAGAGACATTAATAATTGACTTGATGAGGGTTGATGGAGAGGTAAAGGCATATAGGAACTGTTGGTAGAAGTCCACAGTGCGTGTAGGGAACAGCTGTGTCATTTGCCTCTCTTCCGTCCCACCGAACTCCAGGAAATTCTTCGGAGCAGTCATTGTAATCCATAGTGAGATTTTGATGATGGAGTCTGTACAGCCTTTTTTTCACTGAAGTGACTGAAAAGCTTAGAATTTGTAAGCATGTAAGACTAAAATAAGAGTCTCAACTTATTTTGACCTAAGCTTCTTTCAGTCAACAGAAACGTTGCGTAAAACATTGATTGATTCGGTGATTGATTCAAGGAAGACATCTTACCTGAACACAGTTTTGATATTTTCCTCAATGTGGACAAAAGCCTTGAAGGGTTCTTGATTAGTTTTTTTAACTCAGTTGGAGTGAGCCTTGTAGACGTGGGAAGGTGGTTTCAGTCCAAATTGTTGATTTTACTTGTGACTTTAAAAATTTTAATGTCAATAATTTCAAAAATAAAACATACGGTTTCCATTTCTGTTTTTCCTAGGCTTTATACGTATTTTTTCCTCTGATCAGGGACTGGTGATGGGATTAAATTCTGGGATTACGAGTACCTTGCAAGTAGGGATGGTAAACCTACCCCTGGATTATTGGTGGTACATTTGAACTTCTATTTTCATCTATAAAAAGCTGGAATTGTTGTATAATTTTCTGTTGGCTTATATTAATCATATGAGTTCCTTACCTGTAAGATGATGAAAAGCTCCCCTTTGCTTTGCAGGTGAGTTTGCTATGACATCTCTTGTGTTTTGTGTGGGAGGCACATGGAATAGGTTTCATTTCTCTGACTTTACCTGTCTGTACTGTGGGTGCCTATAGCTCATCTGGGGTACCATTACAGTCAGCAGAGAGGAGTATTGGCTTCTGAGGTGTAGTTAATATAACGCATTTTGGGGCTGAGTTAGGTACTTGTGGCCATCTACTGAGAAGCTTCTGTCTAGGCTCCTTCTGCAACTTCTGGTGATTGTGTGCTTATCCTTATTTTAGCTTATTCTGATGATTCCTTTTTCAGTTGCTTTGGGAGAATCCTTGCACCCTAGTATGAGGTCATGATATTTTTATTTCTAAATGAACCCAGAGGCTCAAGCAGTGAAAACACATATCTGTAAGGCTGATGGTAACCACAGTATGTACGAATATTGGATTTCTGTCATACTGCCTTAGTATAAATGTTAAAATGTCCCTAATGTGATTCTGGAATAAAATTTTTAAAAATATATATTACAAAAAGAGGTATATAAGACTTAGGCTCCTAAATGACTTTGACGTTAAAATGTGGCTTTACTGGAGGATTTCAAAACACTCAGCACGCTCCTAGCAACTTTAAAATATTTTCTATTTCAGAACTGAAGCTAGGTAATGCAAATGTCAGATTTAGCCAGGACATTGCAGGAAAATGAGAGAGACTGAATCTAATCTGTACGCTTAATTTTACAGGTTGAATTTTTTCTAATTTGATTTGTCACAAGTATCGGTCTTCCCTGTTCCTACTCTGCTGAGACTGGAAAAAGGACCACTCTAGGTGGTTCTCCTCCTTCAGCCAGAGGTGAAAATACACTGCTGATGCTGTACTTAAGTCATGTGCAGTGACAAGCTTGAAGTGTGAATCTGTTACTTGCTTAACAATTTGCCATACAAAAGTCATCCCAGATCACTTTTCCCTTTTGCCACTTCTCCAAATGCCCTAGTGATAACCTGTAGCTGATGCCAGGATCACAAGACTTATGAATATATATTTCAATATAACTTTTGTCTTAAATGAACTAAGCAAAATTTTCTTAATTAAACCTCAAATACTGAAATTCTCATAGGATTTATATTTTATTGAAATATTCAATCTTTAGATAAAGATTACATGAAGACTTATTAATCTACTGCCTAGTTTTGACCTAAACTAGAGTGACTTATTAAGACTAAAAACCATTTTTTCTGAATTTTCTTGCTTTTGAGGTGAAAGAACAGTAGTAAGCAAATTTTAGATAGAAAAAAAAAAGAAAAAATATTGTCCTTGAAACTCAGAACTAGTGTTTGGGTTTCAAAAAACTCATCTGGGACCTTATAATATATGCACTGAAAAAATAAAATTTCAAAGATTTTATTGAAATAGTAAATAAATCTGAGTTGTTTCTCAGGTGGGTCAGGAATTCTTTGTTGTCATCCTTGACCCTCATTTCTAATTGCTGTGGGCTTTAGGTTTTTCTTCTGTTTGCAACCTGTAAATGGTGCTGATCTGCTTTAATAGGCTGCTAGTTACACGTAATAATGGTTTAGAGCTGCTTCAGGTACAGTTTATCTGTCTGCCCAAGGATGACTCGTACTCCCAGTGGAAGAGTTGGGAGTGGATTCATACATCTGACTTATTTGCACTATGAATCAGCACCATAAATGGCAGATTTGACTTCAGATCGTTTAGTACTGTACTAAGCATAGGCTTACGTTTAAGACTTATCTTTTAAGTAACTAAAAAAAATGGTTTATTTTTCCATATAATAGTTATTAAAAAAAAAGGCAGCACTTTGTTTCTTCTTGCAAATATAATGTTAGGCTAAATCCTGAGCAAGAAGAGTAGCTTTGAAATGGACCTTGAGAAAAAGTATACTACAAGAAATTCGTCCCAAGTCTATGTTTAAGCATGCTTACAGCCGAGTATGTCGTGTAAATACATGTTCTGAAGGAAAACCTGCTCATATTTGAGTTAGTAGCAGAGTTCCTGTCTCTCTTCACTGAGATGGGTCCCTCGCCATCCCTGCACACCCAGATAAACCAGAAGCTGGGCTGTGTCTTGTAAGAACAACATTTCTTGCAAAGTTATGGTAACTTGTGCCCAGGCTCAAAATTCTTCAACATCTTTTGTCTTTGTTGCTTTCCTTCTTCCTCTCCCAGTGAGAAGTGGGATGTAGAGAGATGTTGAAAGAGTAGAGGAAGAAAAATATCTTGTGTTGGTTAAGATTGGAGTCCACTTTCAGGTATAGGTTGAAATAAGTTTCTCCTCTGTGTTAGCTATTGTAGATGAGATTTTTCCTCCTTGTTGCACTTGGCTATAGGAATGTAACTGAGAAATCTGTCAATTTTTGTTTTTTCTGGAAGAATACATGTCATTATAATTGTCAAAATAGTCTGCGATGATCCTATTTGTTCAGGTAGAGTTATATTTATTTTAAGTCCTGTATGTTTAGTCTTGCAAGTATTAGAACAGCAACAAAGTGATTCTTTATTATTACTCCCTCTGATAATAACCTTTCCGTCTCGTAAATAATAATAATAAAAAGTGAGTCATCGATAGTTTGCAGCTTCTTAGCTATAAGGTGTCTGTAAGAGAAGTCAGTGTATTGCCTCAAGGGAGTAGATTAAAGGGAAAATGAGTGTGTTTCTGCTTACTTTCTTGGCTCATTGCTTTATGGATATGTGGGATCTAAAAAATAAATGGTGGTCAGAAAAGAACAAACACATTTATTAGAGCAGTTGTTAGAAAAAGACACTGTTTTGCTATTTGCCAAGGTCCTTCTGAATAGCATGTTTGGCAGCTACCAAATGACATGGCCTGCACAGAGCTGATTTTGACGAAGCCTCTGGGATGTGTTAAAAAGTAAACCAGAGCAAATCACGTACTGGAAAGCATAACTCAATCAAGGAAAAATGTATGATTAAGGGCGACATGGGCAAGGAAAGCTTTGCCAGAGCTCAGGGTAAATATTTGTATCAGTGTGAAGTGAAAGCTTCACATCGCTGATGTCAAGCAGCTGGAATTTTCATTGTTTATAAACTTTTGTTGTTACAGTTGGATTTTGGCAGAAAAGGTACCAAAGAGAGAACAGTTTCCCAGCAAGAAAGTTTTGAGTCTTGATAAAAGGGCTTGAACAGATAAGAAAGTAAAGATGCAAAATTTCTATGCCTTTTTTTAAAAATAGCGTTGCATGTGACCACCAGTTGCCGTGTGACGTGTGGTTGACTTGCCCTGCTGGAGTTTTCGGAGTGTGTTTTTGTGTTGTGCAGGCAAAAAAAAAAGACACACTGAGGATGACCACCAGCCTCCTCTTGTGAAGGCAACTAGCAACCATCAAATTAGGAGATTTAAATAGTTACTTTAACAAGTACAGCTCTCTCTTGTTCTGAGTCCAGGGTTCATTTTTCTTCAGAGAACATTGCCAGTATGAGTCAAATATTTTAATGAGAGAAAAAAAATATGACCTACTTGGGGATTGAACCCAATTCTTTGGATTCTGTCCAGGAGCCTTAAGAAGATAAACTAATATGCCTCCTTCCCCCACCCTTTACCCCCAGTGCGCATAAACTGCGGCTATGGGCATGTGTTTTTATATTTTGCACTGTATTTTATTCAGCGAGTTGTTTTATTGGAGCATTTCAAGGATTTTAGAGCTACGTATTTAATCTGTAGTGATTTCTTTCTTGGGCTAGAATTTTTTTATTCTATATGAAGTATGAAACTGGTTTTGGTTCTCTGTGTTGGGTACATCCTTGTAATAGAGGAGGGAAGCGATTTGCGCAGTTCACCCACTGTGATAGGACACTTTTAATGTTGGGGGTTCTTGTGACACCACTCGTCATCTGGGTGATGATCCCAAGAGTTTCTTGTGGGGCTGGTCTTTAGTCTTTTCTGTGGGTGAATTAGCAGCTGAGCAGCTGGTCCCTTCAGGAAGAAGGGGGAAACTGAGGTATTGTGAAGAAGTATTGCGCTGGGAGAAAATAAATAAATAAAAAAAGTTTAAATCAGTTACAACTCTGAGACTGGTGATAAGGTAAGGAGGTGTTGAACTCGAAAGGAACCTGGGGTCTGCTGAAGAGTTCATAGATTCATAGATTTCTAGGTTGGAAAAGACCTTATAGATCATCGAGTCCAACCATTCCTAATCCCCATTAAACCATATCCTCAAGTAGATCATCCACCCTATTCTTAAACACATCCAGGGATGGGGACTCAACCGCCTCCCTGGGCAGCCTATTCCAGTGGCTGACAACCCTTTCAGAGAAGAAATACTTCCTAACATCCAACCTGAATCTCCCCTGACTAAGCTTATGCCCATTTCCTCTTGTCCTATCACCCATCACTAATGTAAAGAGCCCTTCCCCCACCTCCCCACCATCTTTTCTCAAGTATTTATAGGCCGTAATCAGGTCTCCCCTCAGCCTCCTCTTCTCCAGGCTAAACAGCCCCAACTCCCTCAGCCGCTCCTCATAAGTTTTATTTTCCAGCCCCTTGACCAGTTTAGTCGCCCTTCTTTGGACTCGCTCCAGGAGCTCAATATCCCTCTTAAAGCGAGGGGCCCAAAACTGGACACAATATTCCAGGTGCGGCCTCACCAGTGCCGAGTACAGGGGCAGGATCACTTCCCTGCTCCTGCTGGTCACACTATTCTTGATACACGCCAGTATCCCATTGGCCTTTTTGGCCACCTGGGCACACTGCTGGCTCATATCAAGCCGGTAGTCAACCAACACCCCCAGGTCCTTCTCCGCCAGGCAGCTCTCCAGCCACTCTTCCCCGAGCCTATAGCGATGCTTGGGGTTTTTGTACCCCAAGTGAAGGACTCTCCACTTGGCCTTATTAAAGCTCATGCCATTGGCCTCAGCCCAACAATCCAGTCTGTTCAAATCCCTCTGAAGGGCCTCCCTACCCTCGAGCAGATCGACACAGCCTCCCAGCTTGGTGTCGTCCACAAATTTACTGAGGGTACATTCAATCCCCTCATCCAGGTCATTGATAAAAATGTTAAACAGAACTGGACCCAGCACTGAGCTCTGGGGAACCCCACTGGTGACCGGCCTCCAGCCGGATTTAACCCCATTTACCACCACTCTTTGGGCCCGGCCGTCCAGCCAGTTTTTAACCCAAAGGAGGGTGTGCCTGTCCAGGCCAGCAGTTACCAGTTTCTCAACCAGAACACTATGAGAAACTGTATCAAAGGCTTTACTGAGGTCTAGGAAAACTAAATCCACAGCGCTTCCCTCGTCAACCAGGCGGGTCACCCTGTCATAGAAGGTGATCAGGTTTGATTGGCAAGACCTGCCTTTCATAAACCCATGTTGACTGGGCCTGATCACCCGGTTAACCTGGTTAAGTTGGTTGTGTGTGTGGCTGAAGAGCACATGCTCGGTTACACACGTACGTGGAGATGCTTCCATTGAAAGAGCTCTATGTTTTTGTCAAAGTAAAGCAGAGACTACCCCTGCCAATGAAACACAGTGCTCTGCAAGAACCTAACAGCATTACCCAGCTGCACTAAGAATAGAAATCAAGCCCCTGCTGGTATAATTAAGAAATCTTCACTTCCAGTCCCTGGGCTTTAGAGACCTGGATCACTAACTAATTCCAATTTAGAGAGCTTTTTTGATAAGAGCTTTTGTAAACTAGGAAATAAGCTGAGAATGAAAACTTTTCATTGCAAGTATTTTAGCTGTGCACTTGGTCTGTACAATGTTATTTAATGTTTGGTCTGTCCTGGAGGGAAATCAGATATATCAGCATTGAATTGAAGAAATACAGCATACTCCCTTCTCCTAAGGGTTTTGTTTAGAAAAAAAAAAGAAAGAAAAAAGTGGCACTCATCCACAGTCTCTGTTCTTACATTTGGAAAGAAACAGCAATTTCATTCATAAATGTGGGGCATGGTCATGCGGTCTGATGGTAGAGTCACCTCCTGAGACTGCCGGCTGCTCGGAGCTCTGGATAATGTAGGGGTAGAAACTCAGCCTGGGAGCAGATGGATGTTTGGATGAATTGAGTCTCTTTCTGCAACATGAGCTCTATAGTTGATTCTGATCTAATTTGTAGTGGTTTGGCCCCTGGATGGGAGCAGGGGTAGGGGAGTTGCTTTGGTTGACAGTGATAGGAGGAATCAGTCACACCTGTTCTTTTTTTCCTCCAGATAAGGTTAAATACATATTTAGCAATATATCTTCTCTCTAAATGGGAAGCAGTTTGTCAAGGATAAAAATTCTCAGAAGCTTGACTAAACATCTCCTGCATTTTTTTATACAGGTGATATTCCTGCTTTATGTTTTCATGATAGCTTCTATTTGACTGGTGTCTCATTCTTGTTTCAGGCTTTTTAATTTTCTTCATTCTTCACCAGTTAGGCGCTCCTTCTCCTGCAGTTTCTTTGAAACAGCATGCAAATTTGGTGCTACTTCTGTGTGATTCAAACCTTGTAACCCACACATTGCAGGAGGTTGAAAGACATTGGTGAGATCACCCACCCACTCATTATTATTATTATTTTATGCATCATAGTGTAACAGGTCAAATATCTGCCTCGTAAAAGTATTCACTGAGAACAAACTGTTGTGGTTGTGCTGCACAGGAGATGGAACAGTGTATTCCATTTCTAACCCGGCTGTTGACATCCAAATCACTCTATCTTCTCTTCTTGCTTTCTCAACTAGGATGCAAGAATCCTGATACCTACTACTGTTCGAAAGTTATGTAAGCTTTGGACATGTTGGACCATAGAATCATGGAATCCTAGAATAGTTTTGGTTGGAAGGGACCTTAAAGATCACCTAGTTCCAACCCGCTGTCGTGTGCAGGGACACCTTCCACTACACCGGGTTGCTCAAAGCCTCATCCAACTTGGCCTTGAACACTTCCAGAGATGAACAGGCCCAGAGAAGTTGTGGATGCTCCAGTGCCTCACCATCCATGAAGTGAGACAATCCTCATTAAAACTTCTTGCAAGAGATGGAGAATTTTTAAATGGCTATCTGCTGTTTCTGATATGTTGAGTGTATATGGGGGTTTTTGTCTTAGTAGATCATGATAGCACTTAAGAACCTTTTATAAGTAACAAATTAATCATCTCCGACCTTCTTCTTGCTGAGGTTTTTCTTCTGTGTTTCGCTGCATTCTTCTTGCTCCCCCTTAAGACCACGTGCTCCTCCATCTCCTTTGGGCATGGATGATGACTCTGTGGCAAACATCAAGGCTGTCTCTGAGCTTTAGCCACCATCATTGCTTGTATTGTTTCTGAGATTTTATTTTTCTAAAGCAACAGTCTAAGGAGTAGGAGATCATGGCTTGATTACTTGTGCTCTGCAGAGGTTTCTGAGCAGTGTAGTCCAGCTGATGTTAATCAGGTTGGCCTCACTGTCTGGGATGAAAAGAAATGCTGCTCATGAGCATCCCGAGGGTGATTTAGGTTTGCCTCCATTCCTCCTTCCAAGATTTGGTGTACAGCCTAATTTATGTCTTTTCAAACAGTATTATGGTAGGAATCCAAGTGTAGGAATTTCTCCAGTGGAAGAGGGCTTCCACCTCTTTGCAGACCTGGTGCTGCCACTGTCAAGAGACTCTATATCAGATGAAGCACACTGATTTATCACAGAGGTTTGTATGAGTCTGAGTTAATACAAAGGAACACAGTAGGCACAAGGTATCTATTTATTCTTTTTTGGTTTCTTCTCTCACTTAAGGGGCACCCAGAATACTTGCAATGCTCTTTGTATAAGGCCTTCTATGAGGCAGTGGAAGATGAATGAAGATGTTGCCCAGGAGATGGGCAACACCTTCTAACCCCTCCTGGATCTGGGGAACATGACTTTTCGCTGCAGATACGTACTCTTTGCGTAGCTGGAAGCATTTCCTTCTCAAGGCTCTCATAGCTGGTGTGGGGAGACCAGTCTTGTAGCTGGAGACCTGACCTAATAACCTTCTGAAGGCCAGTGGCTGCTGTCACCAGCTTTTCTCAGGAGGGATTGTAACCTCCTCTGCAGAGGAGCTGCATCCTGGGTAATGAGACAGCAGGAACCTCCTGGGTCAAAACCCACCGCGCAAGCTGCTGCAGGGCAGAAAGCTTTGGCTGGTGCTGACCTTGGCCCTTTTTTTTTAAGTAGAAAATAGGAGTAGTTTTACTTGATGCTTTCAAAGCCTGGCTACTATTTTTAAAAGTTACAACCCCAGTCATGTTTGAAGCTTGATATTTTTTTTTTAAGAAGGGCAAGAGTACAATTTAGACAAACATTTTATTTTTCTTTTCCTGGAATGATGAAACTACTGCGTTGCAATCAAACTGCAATAAAAATCTGAAATACTGTCAGATGATATGAAGCTGGTGCAAATGAAAGCCAGTGATAGAGACAGAATCCTAAAATAAATCCCGGGAAAAAGCAGGCTATTTACTTTCAAAATCCAGAAAGCAAACTGAGCTTTAAAGCACTCAGACAATGCAATAGCTTTACCCGCGTTCACGTTCAGCTGAGATACAAACACGCACCTCTTTATGGGGAAAATAATTATTAAAAAAAAAATTAAAAGAAAAGTAATTGGAACAAAACAGCCTCCTGGAGCAGTGAGCGGAGGAGAGCCGGGGTTGCTGGCAGCTGCCGGAGTCAGCTCTGCGGAGGGGACTGTAGATGGAGCTCGGCTCTGCGATTCCTCACCGCCGGCTCCACAATGAAGCAATTGTTCCCCCTTCTCCGCTCCGCAATTCCTCCTTCCCTCCCTATGTGCTTTTTTGGTGGCACGTTCTATTTATTTTAATGTATACCTTTGTGCAAAGCCTGTCTCCGAGTGGTGAGATACCCTGTTGATATGTGGCCTTCGAGGTGGAGGAGGGGGGGGGGAGGAGTGCAGCCTATTCCCATGACATCCGTGGGCTTTGTAGAGCCAAAAAAACCTTCTCAAGGAACACCTAATCCTTGGGCTCCCTCCAAGTACCACAATCTCTCTGCACAACTGACATGGGCCGCTTGGGACACTTGAGGGCTTTAGGTGTGTCTCTCTGAAGTCAGCCACAGCCAAGCATGAGGCAAATGTGCCCAGACCAAAGAAAATAAATTATGTGGGCTCCAATTTTCAGCAGTTATGGAGTATTAAATTACACATCTGAAGAATTCGCTCCGGGATTAACCCTTTTGGAGACTGCGCGGAGCGTCGCGGTGGCTCTTCCTCCCCGTTCCAAAGGCGCATGGGTCGTTGATCACAGGACTGGGATGCTAATTGAGATGTGTGTCATAATTAACTGTTAACAGTGAAAAGGGAGTGTGGGAATGAGGAGGAGAGACCTAGTACCTGTGGAAAAGCTGGGCAGGGGGGGATGCAATAAGCAGCTGTGGCTTTGGCGCTTCTCGGGGTGCATCCCAAGGGGGTCTTGAGAGCCACCCAAGTTTTAAATAAAACTGGACAGTTTTAGGCTCCCTTTTGGAACCACAAATGCAACTTCCAGCGCAACACTAGCATGTACTTTAGCACAATTAGCGCGGCCCCTGTAGCTGCCTCTTCGTTGGGGTTCGGAGAAGTGGTTGTGAGCCAATGCAATTCTGCTGAATTTCTTGCTAAAAAGCTACTGAAAAGGCATTAGCTCTCGGTAAGAGATACAAAAAGTACATCCTGCCCTGCCTCCTTCAAGTATTTCTGGTTCCCCACAACCATCTGTAACATTAAATATCTGGTACATTATGTTGCTGAAACTTTAAAGTGTAAACCCCACACTGGAAAAACAAATGGCTGATATATTTTTTTTATGCATGGATATTTTAAAGGTATTTTCTTAAGCAAATAATTAGCCTGTGGAAGCTACAATAATAAACAAATAGACAATTATTCAGAAGGAGGCTTTGGACTTGTTCACCTACTCCCCTCTTATTGCACTAATTGAAGTTTGTAGTCTTCCTGTAAGTCAACCTGGAGCAGTTTTGTAGTAACTCTGGAAAGCTGCTCTGTCGATGAGCTCACTGAAGCTGATGCACTCATACTGCTATCTCCTCACTTATGTAGTTTTCCCATGGATAAAAATCACAGTATTTGCAATCATTAAATTTTCTTTAATTATTTTTTTTAATCTTGGAAGGACCTGATCCTGAAAGTGGTGCAAAACATTGTATTTTGTGTGCATAAAGAACAAATCTTTGAATTTAATGTAATCTTTGAAGACATGCAAGTTGTGATAAGCTCCCCTGCTAGTTTCTGCCCTGCTTTGCCGGAACCATG
Organism: Tauraco erythrolophus; assembly: GCF_009769465.1. NCBI lineage: Eukaryota > Metazoa > Chordata > Aves > Musophagiformes > Musophagidae > Tauraco > Tauraco erythrolophus. Next base: position 41,579,559 of record NC_141472.1, on the reverse strand, counting down.
GGTGACTGTGTGGTGGCCCTCTCCAAGAAGGGACGCATTGTGGGGTTCGTGGATCACGAGGGTGCTGGGCTGTTCCAGCTGGGTTAAACCACTGCAAAGGGGAGTGGAAGACAGACATGCAAATTTTGGAGGTCATCTCTCAGGTTTCAGGAATTGCTTTGGCCCTCTGTGATAGGATGGAAACTACAGTGGCCCTGTACAATCTTGGGCTTGCAAAATGCTGTGTGTATCATCAAACTGCTTTTTGTGCCTTATACGCCTCCTGGAGATGACATGTTTGGATGGTTTGTTTTACAGATGAGTGTCTCTTTGGCTTGAGAGTGTCTTCTCAAACTCCCTTATTTCTCATTTCCCTGCCCCAATAGCGTAACAGACTTAAAGTACAAGCTAATTTTCCACCTCTGTATTTTTAGAAAGGTTTTCATTAAAGAATAGGCCTAGTGTTTGAGAGGGAGGTAGTTGTAAGGATCAGTAAAAGATAAGGCATGAAGGAGGTATAAATAGTATTTTTGCATATTTTGAAAATGGCTTTACAGGTGAAGATGTTTCTTCTATGGTAGTATCTTCTCCTCTTTTAAAGTCTGCTGTAGTAGGGAATGAATCATTAAGTGTTTGTGTGTGTAGAGGGCGTCTTTTTTTTCAGGAACTACTTTTTTTCCATGTTTCTTTCGGTAGAGTGACAATTTTCCAGGAGTTTCCAAAAACAATTTAATGGATTCAGTATTCTGACTACATCTTTTCACTAGTGTGCGGTATCAAAATTCACGTAAACTGGGATTCTGGGAATCTTTGGAGGAAAATAATGAAAACTATGGTACTGGAGTAACACCATCAAAAATGTTTCTTGTATATGTATAAGCAAATGGGCAGCAAGAGTAAATGACTGGTTTCATGGGTTTATAAGTAGCCTTTTAAATTTTTTTTTAGCTAAAACTTGGAAGAGGAACGATCCTGCAGCTACTTTTATGAAACACATGGATTTTTATTAATAACTCACTTTAGTTTTGTCCAACTGCCTTGGACCTGGTTGTAGGAGACTGCTTACACAAACAGCTCCTACACAAACTTTTCTCTGGGGTGTCAGGGAGGCTTTGGGTGGGTGCAGGAGCTCTACCAGGCAGAGCTCAATGTCCAACCAGTGCTTGTTGCAAACCCATGCAGGGCCACCTGCTTGTGAGCAGAGCCTGGTAGGGCAAACATCTCTTGTGTTGCCTCCAGACAACATCACTCTGCTTTTCATTAAGCGAGAGCCCGTTAGGAGTTTCAGGCTTGAGGTTAAAAAGTCTAGACTGGAGTACCATGCTGAAGTTACATGAATTCACCTCTTTCATCACTCCCATTCTCCCTCCAGCCCACAAGAGCAGGAGTTAGGTCCATGTCAGCCCAGATTTTCAGGTTTAACTTTGAATCCGTTTCCTTTTGCAACTTTAAGTCGGGCTCTCAATGCTCCTTATATGTCACTTTTGCAGTTGAATTATTTATCTTTTTGGTTCTCGTAAAGTTCAGAGATCTAGGATGATGTGCGCATTGAAGTCGGGTCTTTGTTTATACCCCCAAAACCCATCAAATTGGAATTCATCCTTAAAGGCTCAGAAAGTGCAGGAGTTTTGACTTGTTATGCTTTATTGCAAAAAGGCAGAAAGTTATGTTTGCTGGAAGCAATTTGTGTAACACTGTTGTAGCCCGTTGGCTTTCTACATAGCAATCAGGTGAGAAGTTCATTTTCCTTCGCCTGACTCTTCATTGATATGTGATGCTCTGTTGACATCAAAAAAATGACTGTGGAGTAATTATTGCTTTTAGGATCAAACATGAAGCACTTCTGGAATGTATGAAAATCGGGGTTTTTGTCTGCTGAAGAGAAAAGAGGATTTGGGAAGCATGGAATAGAGCTGTACGTGAGGGCTTTAATGCAGCTTAGAACACCAAAGCATTTTGGCACATTTGGGTCTGGGCCAGAATCTCACGGAGATGAGGCCAGACGAAAGACCTGAATCTAAAATCTTCCCAGCATCCCCAGTTTGATGATTAGGCTGCTGGTTTGGTTCCAACTTTAGGGCAAGCTGGTATTCCATGTTCTGGTGTAAAGATCTTGAATACGTGGATTTCCTAACGTACATATTGGAGCCTTGGATGATTTTCTGAAGCTCCCCAGAGCTCCACTTTTGAACCCAGTCAAACTCTTGCAGCATTCAGACTCAAATGGAAAGTGCAAAACCTGGATTTTAATTGGAGAAACACAAGGAATGATGAACTGGGAGGTAAAGGGGTAAGGTGCCCCCCATGATGACTTAGATCCAAAACAGCACTGAGGATAGTCTCCCTCCTGTTCTAGGGAAACCAGATCCAAGTGGTTTCTTTGCTCTGTTCCCTTTGTAAAGTAGCTATGAGGAAAATTACAGATAAGTCTCAGCCAGAAAATCCATCTGGTATGAGAAGAAGGGGCCAAAGTACAGCTCTTTGAACACTCAAGACTGCCTTCTGTCTTGACTAAACTACCTCCTGCCCGTTGTTGGAGTCTCCCATTCCCTTTGACTCTTCACATCAACTTTTACTATGGCACCTTCGCTATCCACATGCAAAATAAACCTGTCTTCAAATCCTGAATGATTTAGCACAGTGCAAATCAGGCTGTGTATGGCCCTGAATCTGTACCTATGTGATGGGAGGGCAGTGATGGGTCATCAGGACCAAAGTCTTTGGGGGTCAGAGGAGCTTTGGCAGGCCTGTTCTTAACAGCTGGTGCTGTAAGGTTTCTGGGTGCTTCCAAATTTTTTTTTCCTAAAAAGATTTAGTAGTCACTTCGGTTGAAAATATGAACCAAAGTTAGAACAGAAAACCAGTAGTTTTGTGTTGAATTTTGTGATCAAATGGAAATAAAACATTCAATGTGAGAAATCACTTAAAGTGGAGAGATTGTTTTGAAACTCTAAAGCCAAAGGGTTTCTTGCTTTGTAGAACATAATTTTTGGTTTATTTGTTTAAAGACAAGTTCACAAAATGTAACACTTTTTTGCAAAGTCTGCATTTTTGTTTGAGCAAAGCAGGGAATGGCCGAGGTGTTGCCTGCCTCTAGCCTATGGCTTCAGCTGAAATATTTGCAGGGAGTAGAGTAGAGCAAAAATGCAGAGGGACCTGATCTCTCTTGGGTGCCCTCTGTTTGTTGCTGAGGCTGGGACATGGTCAGCTTGGGGGGCTCCTGCAGCCTTGCTACCCTTTCCCCTGTCAGCAGGGCTGGGTCAGATGGAGCTCTGTGCTTGGGATGACAGCAATGTAGTGTGCCAGGTGGGAAAATAAAAAAGACTATTGCCCAAGCCCACATGCTGCAATGGCAGTCACCTCTAATTAAATAGTTACAAGAAGTTGCTTTCAGGCAGTTTCAGGGCAGCAAGAAGAAGTGTGCTCAAAGGTAGGATCAGGCACAGCTGCAACAACATCTCCCTGAGGGCATCTAATGTGCTTGGAGTAGAAGTTAAGAGATGTGTCTAAAGAAGTTTAAACCTCTGCTTTAATTTTTCTACGACCCAGCTGGGAAGGAGATTATTCTAATTCTTACATTGCCACAAATGCATCCACAAGCTGCAGTAGGATCAACTCTGTGCTCGCTCTTCTATTATCATCTTTCTTCTGCTTTGAAAAAGGTCTTGCACTGATGTCACCCAGCAGTTGGTGATCCTTCTGCTGTGGTCTTTTTGCTGTGTGCCAGATAGTCAGGTGTGCTGGGGCAGTTGTTTATTGGAGACCTCATGCCTACCCTTGGGAGGTGGATGATACCAGTTATGGGAAACGCAGCTGGGGCTCTGCCATGAGCGTGTCCATCGGTAGACAGTGAGTAGAGGAGGAACTAGTGCTTCTGACAGCAGGAGACCCAAAGTTATCAGTATCAGGTACTGTAACTGAGAATCTGTATGGATATTACATGCTCAGACAGCATGAAACAAACACCTTGCTCTGTGCATCCCTCCGCCATGCTCCAGCAGCTCCTTCTGGCCCCCAGACCCAGCTCGGGGCATGGACCCGGCATCACGGTGCAGTGGCGGCAGTTGGCCGATCGCGGCGAGGTGCGAAGGCATCTCGGGTTGCCGTGTGTGCCAAGCGCCGCGCGCCGCCGTGCCTCCCGCGACAGCTTCTCCAACCCCCTGCAGCGACAGCAGGTCTTGCTTGAAACCGTTTCAGAGCCGCAGATGACACGGAGAATCAGGCGTCTGACATTTGCAAGGAGATTGAAATGATTCACTGTTCCCAAAGATACGCTACTCGGAGACCCCCACTGCTGTTGCTGTTCGTGCTGCTAATTTTTTTTTTCCTGTCCTGACTACTGTAGAATATTGTATTTGTTTTGGAAGATTGATTATGGCTTGAAAAACATCTACTAGGCCTTTCTGGTGAGGCTGCGGTGATGCCCTTGATCTGAGAATGTGTATATGGTTTGGGTAATGCCTATTCTACTAACTCCGTGTAGAAGTAATCTGAAGGCAGACACTCTTTCCAAAGGAGTCAGCGGATCTAGCAGCCAGAGAGGGATGTGGTGTAAAACAAGCTCCCTTGCATAATGGCTGTGTTTGTGCCTCCGTGTCCCTGTCCCGTGGCATGTCCCCATTCCCTGGACTGATCTGCCCTCTCCCTGTTCCCCCTGGCGTCATGGCAGGGGTGGCAGAGATCATAAAATCCTCATATGGTTGCAGTTGGAAGGGACCTTCAAGATCATCCAGTTCCAACCCCCCTGCCATGGGCAGGGACACCCTCCACTACACCAGGTTGCTCAAAGCCTCATCCAACCTGGCCTGGAACACTTCTAGGGATGGGGCAGCCACAACTCCTCTAGGCAACCTGTTCCAGTGCCTCACCACCCTCAATGTAAAACATTTTTTCCTTATAGCTAATCTAAATCTCCCCTCTTTCAGTTTAAAGCCATTGTCCCTTGTCCTGTCACTATATACCCTTGTAAAAAGTCCCTCTCCGGCTTCCTTGTAGGCCTCTTTAGGTACTGGAAGGCTGCAACAAGATCACCTTGCAGCCTTCTCCTCTCCATCACATCAACAAGATGTTGTGTCATGCCTGGGCAGGAGGTTCTGGGGGTGAGATGTTGACTAAGGAGGCTCATGAGCTGAAAAAGCCGCATGGACTGTGTTAGCTGTGTATTTTTTTTTTATAAATGTGAGGTGGAGATGGTAATAGAAGATGAGGTTACAAAGAGGTGGTTAGATTCTTGTACAGGATGGTGAACTGGGTGAAAGTGTTTGCAGTGTAGCAATAAAAACTGTCCTTGCTGTTTCTGGGAAGTATTGCTAGCTGCTCTCTCTCCTCTATTAAATAAGATTAAGCTAATGAGTAATTAAGTTTCTTGTTGGGTGCTGTGCATCCCCTTTGCATGCCTATGGATCTCTCCAGGTCCAAAGCTCGCGGTGGAGGTGAGGTTACTGTAAGGCTCTGGACTAGCGTTAACAATGCTGAGGAGACAATTTTGCTTGGTAAAATGCAGCTTTTTCTCCTCTTCAGAAATCCAGGCTAGGCAATAATAGCATGTCATCACAATGGGTGCAGAGTTTGTGCTACTGAAATATCAATAAATAAGTTGAGAAAGCAAAAGCTAATGTTGTAATCACGGGGAAGTACGTACAGATTGCAATCCACGGTGTCGTTCTTGTTTGCCTTGGTGCCTTCCGTAGTATTTCCCAGCCATGCTTTATTTCAAGAAAAATAGTTATGTTGCCATTGGACTGGGACCATTGCCTATTTTGAGAGAGGACTGGGGACAGGATCAGAGGTGGCAATTCTTTATTGTAAACTTCATTCCGCGGGCTCTTTGCACAAGAGAAACAAAACCAAAGTGTGAAAATCCTTTTTTTTTTTTGTTCTCCATTATTTTGTTTCTGTGTTGTTGGAGTTTTTTGTTTGGAGTTGGTAATAGAAGGAACTTTAGTTATGCCTAAGAGAAATCTCTGACTTCAATATCTATATCCTTTAAGCTAAGCTACGCAGGGAAACAGGATGATGAGGTGCCACATAGAGCTGCTGTACCCAAATGCAGCTCCCCGCTTGCCATGTGCTGTTTCAAGAAGACGCTGGAGCTTTGCACGGCGCTGGAAATCGGGGTCCTGCCTGCAGCCCACGGCTCTCCTGGGACAGAGGCCCCCAAGTGTCCCCTCGAAATTCGCCGTCGCTGCTGGAGCGACACTCTTCTCAGTTGCAAACCACACTGGGTTTAAAAGGAAAACTTGTAGTGTATCAGGTTTTTTAAGAACAGAGCTCGTTTTAAAAAAAGACGGAGTTTCTTTAAGGTTTCTTTAACCCCATTAACACAGCTGTTAAGAACATAACCACCAGACTGTGTTTATTTTTTGTGGGAATTCTTGGCAATCACTCAAGGGATGCTATTTCCCCCTTTTATTTGCTTCTCCCACCACTAGAGGCAGAAATTCAGCTTTTTCTCTATCAAAGGGAGTAGGAAAACTGCCATTGGGGCTCTCTGCTCAAGTCATAGGGGTAGCAAAAACTAACTGGTTCCTTTGTGATTAGAGGTCTAAATCAGGTGGTCCTGATCCCTTGACAGGCTATTTCTTCATAAGAGAATGGACAGGTTTTGTTTTTAGGCTCTGAGCACCGAGATGTACCTGGCCTATGATTGTAGCATGCACAGTTAGTGTATATGTCTACCTCTCAAGTTGTGACACAAAATATTTGTGTAATATTCTTCCCCCTGCCATTTTCTAGCACATGGAATGAGAATTAGATGAGTCTTTTGCTGAACTTGTAGCAGGTCCTCGCATAAATCTCGACTGACTCAAACCCACATAAAACCTTTCCATCTATTTCTGTTGGTAGAACAGAACATGCACAGAAAGTAGATAAGCATAACTCTTAATCAATGAAAATCTTTCTAGCCATTTTTCTATACATAGAAGCTAATTTTCAAAATGTCTTAATGCTCTCCTTCACCTTGACAACCTCATCTTTCACCAGTTTTGACTCTTGTCACTGTGTAAGCCAGAATTGGAAGAAAAACATTTGTTTGATTTGATAGGAGGGAAATGAATGATCAGAACTTAATTTCTTCTTTAGTTCCATTATTTTCCATATTTTTAAGCTAGCTGTCTAATGTTCTATTTAAATTGTCTCTTAGAGAAAGGCTAGGGCTCTGAAAAGGGTGGGTTCTGCACTGAGATCCCCCACTCGTAATCAGGTGTTGAGGATGTGGTTTTCCTCGTGTGCCACTGCCTTCATTAGTGAGTATGGATTTAGGACTGCTGGGAAAGGTTAGGCTAAACTGTCTGTTGCAGTTCAGCAGCTTGAACAACCTTAGGAAATGAAAGTCTTTTAACCTTAGAACAGCAGTGATATGACTTAGTGGTGCTGTTATCACCTTATAATAACGCAACTGCATGTGAAGCGAGTTGTCCACAGGCCGTTGTCTCCTGCAGAGATGATGGCTGGTGGTAACGCAGCCCAATGGGCAATCTCAAGAGAAGCTGTCTGAGATCTTAAAAAGGGCCAGTCAATTAATTTGTTCCATCCCTGCAGGTCAGGAGAAAGATGAAATCACTGCTGTTTACAGCTGATCGTCTCATACGAAGTATAATTATTTTAAACGTTCAGCTATGTTTTCCATGTGCTCTCCACCGGCGCCGCTCGGGAACGTCAACTCTGTGGCACGCCGAGACTTTGCACCTGTGACTCGGAGGAACGAAGCCCCTTGCCCTTCTTTTTGAGCCTCACGTTACTGGATCCTGCGCGTGCACTGGTCCCCACGCTGTTCTTTTCCCCTTCTGGTATTTTTCCCGACATCTCGCCGTTCCGTGCGCGGTTCGCGGCGGCGCTCCGATGGCTCGCGGTTTATGTCCACGCAGTTCTAGCGTTCCCTCACCATATGGTCATCCTGATGTTACCATTTGCCTCAATCATCCTTTTTGTAGCTGCTTGAACGTCTTAATTGATCTCCTGAGCTACGTTAAAGATTTATAACAGACGTCGGTGTAATTCATTTCACAAGCACGTAGCTGCGCCTTTCCGTCTGATTGGGCGTCCACACCTCTCTCCCATAAAAACGTACACAAAGCACCGTCTTTTGTCTCTGTGGTAAAATAATGGTTGTCTTGAAGGATATTAGAAACCTTGTACCACTCTACCCCAGCCAAAAGGATAAGCTGCAGGCTCTCAGTTGTTGCTAATAAGATGCTCTCCGCTCTCAAATAATACCTCGAATTGGAGAAACTTTTCCCTTCTTCGCTAGTAATGGAGATGGTAAAACTTTTTTTTTTGAGTAAGATTCAGAACCATGTGTTGATAATATTGTTAAGCTGAAATGCACATATCAGAGTGGCAATGGTGCCAGGAACTGCTTTTGGCCAGGCCTGTGTTTCTTAGTATATGCGACAGAGGCATGTGCAATTAATGATGTTGGCAAAAGGAGCACTGTAGAAAGAGCACACGAAATGAGAGGTTTGATGGTTTCTGCAAAGTACTGTGCCCATCTTTTCATGCAGAAAATGAGTAAACCATTACTCCACATATGATTGGAGCATAACATAGCGCTTTTTGATGGGGTTTGTCAGTGAGCGTTCAGAAGAAGCTGTATATTAGAAGATAAATTTCATCACACGGTAAAGAAAATATGTCTAAGGGTAGATAGGAAAAAGGTAGAAGCATCCTTCATGCCTTTGGAGGGGTGGATTTTTGAGTGTGAATGAGAGCCAAATCTGTCTTATAGAGAATTTTCTCTCTGTTTCTCTACATCAGGGTATCCAACTATGGTGTAATTGTGGAAAATTACCTTTGACAAGAGACTTTTCTCAGGAGCTGTAGCCTGTGTGACTTCTTTTTTCATCTATGTGACTACTCGAGCTAAAACCATCCTTATTTTCTTTCAGCTTTAGTTTTGATGGGAGGGTGAGTGACAATCTGATACCTAGATCTGCATGCACCTTCTTGGTGGGACCTTTGTGTGGCAGTACCTGGTCAGACTTTAACTGTGCACTGACCAGACTGCTCATCAAAAGTCAGATACAGAAATTCTTACAACTATTTGCAGGAAAAGGTGGATGTGTGCAACCCATTTACCTAGCTACCCCTTTGCTAATAGCCCTTCCCTCTCTTTCACTCCCTTCTTCTCCTCTTTGTGGCATTAACATGTTTGAACACTGCTTTGTGTCCCTGAGGGCAGTTGGCATTTTTTCAAGGTGTTTTTTTTTTCTGTTCTCTGATGTCCCCCTTCAGGTTATCTAGCAGCAGTTTCTAATCTGTAGTATCTGTATTGACTGAGTTGCTTGTGGTCTCAAATGCCTTGTATTCCTTTTTAGAAACTGAGGTCCTCTTAGTGGGCAGATCAAAGTACTCAAGAGGTTTGTGTTACAGATGGGATTGGGATGAGTCTTTCCTGTACTTCAATTCTGTCCTCTGTAAAGTGAAATAAAACTCTACATATCAAAGGAGTTGTAAATAAAGCTAAACTTGGTTCTAAATTCATTAAGTTCTAATTAATCTTCCTAGCATTAGTTAAATAGTCTTAAAAAACGTATAAAGTGTTTCTTTGTGTATTTTTTCCCTAAAAGATGGATTGAGCCTTCGGTCTCAGGCCTTCATGTAGCATGGCTATAGTGCATGGATAAGATTGGAAAGGATTAGTTCTCTTCTGGGGAGTTCAGAGTAACTTATGACTTATTTTTGAGATACACGTTGCTATTTTTTCTCCAATTCCAAATAGTTCCATGTTTAATGTTTGTGGATTTGAATAACGAGAGTGATGTTATTAGACCTAAGTCATCCGATAAAAGCAGGTCTTGTTTAAATGTATGAAAACCAAGATATTATCTCTGAGTTTTCGGACCTGCTGCTCCTTGTCTCCCCAGAACTTACGTGCACTCTCCAAATAACTTCCCAGAGCATGTGACTGGTCCTTTGGGAACAGAAACAGTGAATTTATTCCCTGAGTAACCATGTAAGAAGAGGGCCCAATCTAACCAAAGGAAGGAGTTTCATAGGAGACCAGAGTCTTTGTATAGTCTTCTATTCTGCTTGGAAAATACTGGAGGAAAAATCTTCCTGTTTTTTGTGTCAAATAAAACACATTAAATAAATATGTAAAAAGAAAACAAATCAAACTTCAAGAGAATCAACAAAATCACAGAAGAAAGCAAGCAATAAATGTGTGTGTTCACCTGGGCAATAAACTGTGATGGTGGGTTGTCCATCGCTTCAGCCTCCTCCAAGGAGACTGCATGTGGGACCAGCAGCTGAACGCCGATCCCGGGAACTGGAGTGAACCCCAGCACCAGGCCTGTGTTTGTACATAGCACTCAAACAGCTGGTTTGGATTTTAGAAATTCTATTTTTATTAGAACACTGACTCTTGTTTATCGTTATTGATTTTATTGGGTTATTATTGACTGACTGCACCCCGTGGGCCTATTAGTGAAGTGCTAGTAAAGCATTAAAGGAAGACGTAGGCTTTTCTGTGCTTTGTACTTACAGCGTTTGCTTTTATCGGTGATTTTTAGCCAGCTGCCTAACTCCAAACATAGGTAGCCTCATGCACCAGAGATTGAAAGGGGGACCAGAAAGGAAAGAATTTGTTGGTTTTTTTCAGCCTACAGAGGAACAAAACAATGTTTTAAGGTTATTTACTGTTTTGTCGGACTAATTCTTATTCTCTGGGAAACGTTTACATCTTTCTCATCTCTCTAAGACTTCTGGCTAGTATTAGAAAGAGAGCAAACTCATCATTCTTACTCAGAAAATAATAATAAAAAGAATCTGCAATAAGTTTTATATGCTATTTGATCTTTCTGAGTGGAAAGGGAAATTTATTTTCTTATTAATATGAAGCAAGTGAAACATGATATTCGGTTGAAGCCAGATGAGAGTTGGGTGAACTCTGACTGGTTGTACACTAAAGACTAGAAGCCATCTTAATGAAATTTTAGGTATCATTGATTACTCTTTCCTAAGATAGCGTGTCTTCCCATAGCACTATAATCTCCTGATGGTCCTACTGATCCAAATAATATTTCACCTTAACCTTTGGTACTTTTTTCTCTTCCCTGCTCCATAGAAACGAAGTCATCATCTTTTTCCATATGCTCTAGTTGAGGGTTATGGGCTGCCCCTTATGAACTGTAGCAGACTCAGTGGAAGAGGCACTGAGTGAATGGTCAAAGCCATTGTCTCATTTGTAAAGATCTACAAACTACTGGGAATGACCAACAAAAGGAGAGGAAACATTATGAATGTATGCAGAGGACAGGTGTTGCAAAAGTGGCAGCCCAATGGGTTGCGAGAATTTCAAGCACTTCTTCCTTTTGGGTGAGAAGAAAGGGGAGGAAGAGAGAGTTAATGACCAACACGGGAGGGCTCAAGAAATTAAACGATACAGAAGGTGTAGGGAAGAGATAGAAGTGTCCTGGCAGTGAGCACCATGAATATGGAACTCCAACTCCAAACGGAAACAAGAAGAATTTAAATGTCCTCAAAACTGCAAGCAGATAAACAGATGGGGATGGCAGAATAAGCCTCAAACAGCTCAATTTTCCTATTAATGTTAGCCTGTTGCTTGTTCTGACTGCTAAAAATATCTGTTAGAGGGTAACAGCAATGGGATAAAAATAAGAGAGACTTCTGCTCTTGTGTAAGACCAAGAAAGTCACTATACATTAATTATGAAAGTAATATTTTTCTCTGTTAAACCTACTGCTGTAAGTAGCAATGGCTTCCCCCAAAAGCTGTCATAAAGTAAAAATGGTGACAAAGACAGCTGTAGAGTGTAACGTCAAGCTGAACTAATGGACAAACTTTATTCTGTTTGTGAACAGTACATCTTTGGGGGAGTGATAAGAAAATAGCATCTAGCGTTGGATATACAGATACCCAGGGGTGAGCCATAGCAAGGATCAGATGTTCATCAGTTTTAAAACTGTGACTTAAACAGGTTTACTGCATTGTCTCTCCTAGAAGATATGTAAATAACTCACCAGAGAGAGATTGATATTTACTTACCTTTGCTGTGAACCCTGAGGGCAGAAAGGACAATGTGATCACAACACACAAGTGGTGCCGAAAATCACCTATGGGTTCTAACTATATGCAGAAGAAAAACATACATTTTAACTGCAAATCAAAAGTAAGTTTTTTTTTGAAAATGGTCTTAATGCAGGTTCAGCTCACAAAGGAGGCTGTTTCCCACTTTCAGCCCATCTAATGTGTGAATGTGTCATTAAATGCAAGAAGTATACTGGTAACTTTGTTCAGAGAGGAACACCATTTTGTTTTAAAAGCAATCTAATTTTGTCTTTGTGTTTCAGGATGGGTGCAGTAGATAGCAGCCAGGCATCAACAGTTACTGTTTAATTTGCTGGTACAATCAAACAGCTAGATGCTCTTACAATTGACTGTGCCCACAATTTTGTGCTTGACTGCAGGTGCAAAATCACGGATGCAAAATCAGAGCACAACTTGATGATCATTTAAAAATTTGGTCCATTACTGTTCAAAAGGCTTTAGCTTGTGTCTGTCAGGTAAAATACAATATTTTGGAATTTTTTTTCTAGAATCAGAGCTGTTCGCCAAAATTTACTCTCAGGAATAAATAATCCACCTGCAGACAAATGCTGTATTTATACTCTAAGACTGAAAAAAACAAAGTTATATTAATTTAAATTATATATTTTTGTAGCAATTAACAGCTATCTAACCTCCCCAAAACCAAACAGATTAACTCATTGTTTCACTTATCCCAGACAAGCTGGTGTTGCATTTTTTCTTTCCTTTTAAAGCTTTTTTAATACAGTATACAAATAGTATTTTTTAAAAATTAAAATCCTGTCATGGAAATAAACATTTAAAAATATTTTTTTAACAATAGCCACTCTAGAAAGCTATGAATACTATGCAAATTGGATGCTGTATTTTTTTATGTGAAAAAATGCACGTATTAACAAATGTTTTGATGATGCTATTAGACACAGTGTATAAACCTATGCGTTGTTCAGTAGCAGCAGCAATATTACAGAAAGGTCACTGACCTGTGTGCAAAACTAAACTTTCAGACTTCTGACAAAGTCTGTGACTTACTTATATTTGGCTAAATTCAGAAAAACCATGCTTCTATGCTAGCCAAGCAATACAATTCCATGACTGCTTCCTAATAATAATAATAATAAGCATTTCAATCATATGTTAGATGAATGTCAAATAATCTTCTAACCACAGATCAAGTGGTCGGTGCAATTTAGGTTTACAGCAGCTAATTAGTTAGTTCTGGCTAGTGGTAAGTAGGATTTCCTAACTAGTTTACTTCAGGAAACTAGTACTCAGAGACAGGCTTTTGTTTTTATAAACTAAGATTTGTATTGTGTTTTTGATAACCATAAAAAAGCACAATAGACTTCTCCAGCAATATTTTTTTTCGTCACTGAAGCAGAGGACCAATTTGTTGATCTAGCTCTCTTCATTCATGTGCAATTTATGCTTTCTTTATGCTAAGAATGCCTTGTATGCCTGCACTGATGAAAGGTAGACCAGAGATAGCTGGTGTAGTTAATGGCTCCGTGTTGTGCCAAGTCTTACAATACACGTGGGATGATGTATGACATCATTTGATCTGAGTTAAAAAAACAGAGAGCAAAGATGGAGTTTGTACGTTTTTGTGCCTTGTTTCTTTTTTTTTTTTGCATCAAAACACTGATTTTGATTTTTTTCCTGAATTTGAGATTGTATTATTGTAAAAAGTTCAGGGACGTGACCATAATGTCATCTTCTTCTCTGCATATTCAAATATTCCTGGGGATGGGGAACAGATTATGGAAAGCAAGTCTCAGAAATCTGTTGCTGTATGGATTCTCAGAAACATGTCAGAGTGAATATCAAATTTGTAGGCAGAGGCCAGTGAAATGAAGTGTCTACAAGAGTCCTTCAAGTGTGTTAGGTGGAAGATAACACACCTTTCTCCACTACGTCTTTCTTATTTACCATCCAATTAATTGATTCCTGTACAGCTTTGAGACTTGACTCTTAAGGAACTTCAGTATTTCTTCAGCCAGTTCCATGTAAAGGTGAAATCTTGGGCCTACACAAAGTACATGGCCTCTTCTACTGAACTACTTTAGTACCAGGACCTCTTTCCAAATCTGTCATAGCTACTGCTAACTGATCCCCAGTGCATCTACATATGCATGACCTTCCCAGGGTCTAATGTTCTTCTTAATCCCTGCTCTTCTGCAGGTTCCCTTCTGGAAGTAGCCAGTCCTGGAGTTGAAGTGTAGCTCTTGGGAGTCTTACTTGGTTTGTATTGCTTGTCGTTTTTTCCTCTGGTTCTCTTATTCCTCTACTGAGGCTGCTGAAATTTTTAGTGGATACTGAAAAACTAATATTATTTTTTTAATCACTGCTCTTCACTTAAAAGAAGAACCAATGAATGAACCCAACAAAAACACTGCAGGGGAACTTGTGGGTTTTTCCTACTTTCCTCTTTTCTTCTTTTCCTAATATCTGCGCTTTTTCTTCCATCATATCATCACATTTCCTCTACTTTTATTTCCTCAGTTTCCTTTTCCCAGTCCCTTGCTCTCCTTTTTTTTTCTCCCTGTTCCTTTATTAATTCTTCTTCCTTGCATTATTTTTCTACTCACTCCTCTCTAGTCCTTGCCAGTTTTAACAGTCCATGATTTCAGATGGAAAATCTGTCGCCAGAGCCCCTCCTCCACTAACGTTAATGGCCACTCTAGAAAGCCTGCCCTGCCCTCCGTCATCTAATTTCAGACACTGAGGGGGCAGACGAAACAGATGGTTGGCACAGGGAAGGATGATTCACTGCTTGAAATCATGGTGCAACATTTCTGAAATTGGTGAGGGAGAAGAAGGTCTGACATTTGACAGAGCCGTGTAAAAATTGCCTGATCCAGACAAAGTTCAGACTAATCAGTTGACTGTTATTTTCCAGATGTACCGATCATATGACTGTAATTATAAAGATTATATTGACGACGCACCATTTCCCAAACATGCCGTACTCATTCTTAACAAAACGGTTCTCCCTCAGGATGTTCAGGTCATGCTGATGTGGTGAATTGTGAGCGCGTTGCCATTTATTCATCCTTGAGTTTTCTATTTCTTCTTTCTTGAGTTGGTTCATTCATCTGCTTTCCAGTTACTGAAGCTCATAGGCTTTCAGGTACACGATCAACAAATCTGAGCAATAAATTTGAGCATTAACTTTCAGGCAGATTAGTCCAATTTATGAAAAATAAAAGTGGCAAGCTTTTAAACCTAAAGAACAGAAATAAGCAAGGAAAATTGCAGGGAACCAGCTTTTCGGCATGTATCTGATGAAAGTTAAATGGATTACAGCGCTTGTGGAAATACATGTGTATAAAGATGATAAGACTCCAGTATAGTTGTTTTAAGTATAAGACCATGCTGATTCTCTGGATAATCTTTACAGTTCTCAAAATTGTGCAATCATCCATGGCATCGATGTCTCATTGACTGTGTGAGTAGCTTCTTGCTGCTGGCCTCAACTTCTTGCTGCTGTCCGCTTGGGACGTCTACTTCACAGCAGCCTTCAGTCATGCTTTGGACACTGCCAAGCTGAAGCAGAGCAGTAGCTTTCGTGTTAAACTTTTTAATCAGTGAAGGGACAGTGGTCTTGAGCACTGTGGTGGACACATCTGTAACCACCATAAAAGCCCAACTCCTAACTGCATGAGTTGAAAAATGGCTTAGGAGCTAGAGTAAGTGGATGAATTTTAGATGAGTAGTTGATATTTTTTTGGGTGCTCTTGAGAAATCAGAAATCCTTGTTCACCCCTGATGTCAATTGAAACGTTTAAACGTCAAGCTTCGTGAAGCTGCTTAAAATTAGCCTTGCTAATTTTTATGAATTTCAGGGGTAGCTTTCCAAATGTTCTCAGCCTTCTGCTGCTCATGTTGCACCAAGCACGTCTGCAAATCTCACTACTTATTTAAGATATCAAAGTGGTAACTGAAATATACTTAAATGTCAGTGCGGTTTCTGTTTAACACTTGAAAATTAGGCCTTTGTTCACTTTATCCTACTGAAATTGATGCCGAAGAAGGAGAGAAGAGGTCGAAGAACTTGATTTGCAGTTTTTGATTACCTGAGTTTAACTTGTTTGAATTCTATGGGTAAAAATAGTCCCTGGCTGATATGGCTAAGTATGTTAAAGAGTGGATGAAAATCTACATCATCTATGTTTTCTCAGCTGAAAGCCTGTTTTTATTATCTCAGATAAAATTAACACCTGGAGGGCTTCAAACATGAAGGATGTATTTCCCAAGGGGTTCAGATGTCTCAAACTCCTCAAGATAGAGAACAGGTTTGAAAACGTAATGAGCTGGAAAGTATGAAGCTAGGTGAAAATACATCATAAAGAAAAGCTTAGGAGCAGGAAGACATATCATGAGCATCTCCAGATATGGAAGAGCAGGAACATAAGCAAGACCTTAAATAAACCTTTGATAAAAAACTAATTAAACTTGTGGGCTGAGATCTTCTATGAAATAGAGATGTTGAAGCCTTTCTTCTCATCTTGGGTCTTGATGACCGTTTCGTCTGAAGAAAAGATAGTGATATTAGGAGAAACCTGGAAGACCAGACAGGACCCGCCTGTGGAAATACCCACATGTACCAGACCACATCACGGTCTGTGGCAGGTGCCTGGTACACTTTAAAACTGTCTTACCCTGAGTTTGGTGCTTATGTATGTAGTTAAGAGCCTGAGTCCATGTTATCAGTTTGGAAAACGGTGGCCTTAAGGTCTTATTGAAGAGTTACAGAAATTAATGCAAGCAGCATTCGGTCAACAACAGGTAACGCTCACATAGTTAGGAGTGTTGATTTAAAATAATACTGAAATAATTTAAATGCAGTAGTTCTTGTTTATAAACTTAAAGGATACAGATTTTCAGTTGGAAAAGTGCATTTTCATTTTTTTTCTAAATCTAAGTGTTGTAGTTGGGATTGAACTGCATGAGCTCCATTGCCTCACTCTCATTTGACCATGGACATGCCTAGAAAACAGGCAGACAGCAAAATATCAGTGCCTTCATCTGAAGCATCTGCTTGTGTGTCTCAATCCTGAGTATTTTTGGTTCTCTCTGGATTAAGCTATACCCCTGGCAGCAGAGAGAATTAAATTCCAAGGGGCCAGGAGTATGAGGACCAGCTCCAGGACAGGGACCAACCTCAGCACCTTGTAAGAAATTGCTTTTTTTCATTTAATTTTTTTTTGGCTTGAAAATGTCATTGGAATGAAGGTAATTGAAGTTGTGGAGTTGTAATAACAAACCCCTGAATTCCTCATTATTATAGTGTAATCGACAGGAAAGACTGGGATGTGAAAAAGGAAAATATTGGCTTTCACGCATTTAAATTTTATTTTTGTGATGCTGGTCCAAAATCACCAAAATAACTCATGATACTTTATATATACATATGCATATATATGTGTGTGTGTATACCTTTGGTCATTTCTAAAAAATGTAGGTTTCCTGGTCTCCAAAAAAATGAACCGTCTCGCAGCTTATGGAAAAGTTGCAGACATGCTTTTATCCTTTCCCACCAATTTAAAACTTCAAAGGCCAGATAGGACTTTATATGAAACATAACTTAATGATTTTTATCTCACAGTGGATTCTGGGAACTGCTCCTATCTGATCCTACTGAATTTGATAAATAAAAGAAGTTTTTCTTTTCCCAGCTCTTGCCTTTCTGAATGTAATTCTGAATAAATGCTCTTAATTTTGCAGTCTCAGAAAAAACAGAGGAAAGGAAGACAAACGACAAGTTTGGGTGAGAGAAACTGAGACAGTTTGGCAACAATTTAGCTGAGAATTTATGAAAGTCTGCTTTACTTTCTAGGAATAATCACAAGTGCTTTTTCCCCTTTTTTTCTTTAAAAAAAAAAGACTTTTCAAGTATATTTCTTATACTTTTACTTTTATGACTTGAAGAATGGATATACTTATCATTATAGGCAAATGTTCGTACAAGTTTGGTTACAGTCAAGCCTTTAAACTGAAAGGAACTGCCAAGAAATTATTCATTGATTAAAAAAGGTTTCATTTTTTGCTGGGATTTTTTCTCTATACAGATAATTTTACTCTAATCTGAGATGGAGATAAACGTATTTGATACCTGTGGCCCTTTAATAGCGTTTCATACAGATTTCCTCTCCTAAAAGTGTATATATTAGTTGATAGATTATGGGAACATATGTACAGGAAATGACAAATCTGACTATGCTGTTCTTGATCATCAGAAAGCTATACTTAGGTCTGAATTTCTGAATGATTGGTAACTAAGAAATTTTTAAGAGAAGTTGCAAAATTCGAAGAAGATTGTGCACTGCAAGTAATTTAATCAGCTCAGGTTAAGCACTGTTGGATTGAACACCTCTTTTGTCAAAGAGTAAAATAAATCCAGTATGGTTTGGAAAATACTTGTGTTTCAGTAGAAACTCTTCTTACCTTTAGAAATTATCTATGTGGTGTACTTTCTTCAAGAATTTATACAGGGCAGTCATAATTAAGTAAGAAAAAACAGGGCTTGATATTTCTCTCTTTATGGCGAAGTGTGGACCAGGCATTTCCTGAAAAAACAAACAAAAAAAATCCAGTAAAACTGGAGCAAAGAGGATGGAGAAGATATTGGATCACACATTGATAGTAAAAGGAGTGAGTGTCCTGGGTGGACTCTTCATGGCAAGAAAACAATGTTTTATATTTACTAGCTTTTTTCCAATCAATTTTGGACAACTGCACAAACTGGATTGTTTGTAACTAAACGCCTTCATTTGTTACCAAATACCTATGTTTTGGTATTCATTTTAAAGATGAAAATTAACTTTGATGCTCAGTAATAGTCTAATATAGGAAAGATTACGAAGGAAGTTATAACTAGATCCTGGTTTTCTGAAAAGAAATCCAGACCTAGGTGTAACTCGGACAAGAACTGGGACTTTTATAGAAATATTTTCAGTTAAGCTGCGATTCCCTCTTCACTTTAGCTTAGAAAAAATGATCAACAGGGAAAAACGTGACCTCCTGTGCTGACTCTGGGGAAAATCTATGTCCCCATGGGATGATGGAAAACTCCCCGTGGGGTTTTTAGGCATCATGACGCCCAGCAGCAACTTCATTTTACAGCTTTGCCAAAAGGTGTCACTGGACACCCAGCACCCTGCCAGGGTGTCTGCACCCATCCGACACAGCCAAAAGGCTTTTCCTCAAAAGCCCATCGCTTGGCCACAGTACAGGCTGACCTTAGTGTCCCAGATCATGGTATGGCTGAAGCTCTTTTCCCATCTCATGAGCTATTCTTGGATTTCATATAGGAGAACTTTGTCTGGGTTCAGGTTTTGGTGATTGCACTGCACAAAATACCCACCGAAGTCTAACTGGAAAACAAAGTAAAGGAATAGCAATACAATACGATGAGCTCACGCTATTTATCTGTGTATTTAAGTTTTTCTTCTTTTTCTAGTTAAAGAGAATCATAGAATCATAGAATGGTTAGGGCTGGAAGGGACCTTCAAAGGTCATCTAGTCCAACCCCCCCGCAAGGAACAGGGATATCTCCAACTAGATCAGGTTGCTCAGGGCCTCGTCCAACCTGGCCTTGAATGTCTCCAGGGATGGAGCATCCACCACCTCTCTGGGCAATCTGTTCCAGTGTTCTACAACTCTCATGGTAAAAAATTTTTTCCTAATATCCAATCTGAAATGCTCTTTTGGATTTGCTTTTCCCTTTCACTGTAGTAAAGTCAAGTTAATAACTGGACTGCAAATAATAAAAAAAAAATAAAAAATGCTGGGGTTTCCACAAGGAGCCCAGAAATCTGTTTTCCATCCCTCGCCCAGGGAGGGTACCGTTGTTAGCTGTAAATGTGCTTTTTCCTCCGTGTGGGCGATGAATCAGCAAATGTTACGGGAGGGAGTTCAGGGTTGAAATGTCAGGTGCTGTTTCGACAGTCGGTCTTTCACAAACACCAGGGTGGATCCTCGCAGAGGGTGCCGACCTCTGAGTTAGAGACCAACTGGTGGTGTCAACGCCCTTATCTCTTGCTGATCTCTGAATGGGGGAAATAATGCCTCCCAAAGACGTGCTGCCTATTTCGGTTAATTGATGCCTGACCACAAACTGCTTAATAAATAAGTTCTGTCTGGAAAATATTATTCCCTGAAATCATGTCTGAATTACACAAAAGTCAAATTAAGTAATTGAGAAAGCATCTGCTGTGTGGAAGGATGTTTGTTTGTTTGTTTGTCCTGTGTTTTGTGGTATGGTTTCTTTTTTTTTTTGGTTTACCAGGACAATCACTATAACATCTGTCTGGGAGGAGGTTTATTTGCAGAACCACAGTGCAAATCTTGAGATGAGGGAGTATTACAAAGAAATGGCATGTCTTTCAAATGAGGGCTACAAATAGGTTTGCAACTTTCTTCTGTCTTTGGTAAATTACCCAAGTGAGGCCAAATCACGTTCCTAAAGACAGTCCCCTGGCATCTTTCAATAAACAGATTTTGCCCTGTGTATAAAATGTTTAGCTCAGTGCTTTGTGAAGTAAAGGTCATCTGAACATAGATGTTGCAATAAAGGGCTGCCTGAAAGTGCTTCCACTGAGCGTGAATAGCAGCAATATTGCCTTGAAAACTCTGTGCTAATTGATTAAACTCCCAACAAACTAATTTTAATTAGCCGTTCTAGGTTAACTTTATTCTTCCCTTTTTATGATTCCAAAGGTTTGTTAATGGTGCATGTACAGCCCTAGTTTTTTATTGCAAAAAAAATTAAGGTATTAGAGAAATATGAATATTATAGAAAGTCTAACGTTTTTACGTGCGAGTTCTCTGCTAAAATGCACCTGCTTTCAGCTGATAGGTAAAAGAACTGCTTTTTCATTGCTGCTGGTTCTTAACATTCATGTTTGCAACCTCAAATTGCTCCTAAATCTGGTATCACTCTTGGAGCTCTGAGGGAACAGTCACTGCACATGCTAAAGACACATGCAGTCCTCCTGCACTTCTCATTTACGGCTGCTTGTAACAGTTTTTGAGGTATTTATGCAGTATATATATTTTAAGTAGGGTTAAGTGTCCTGGTAATTAATTATCCACTCCACTGCTCATTATCCCCAAATAATTGATATCTTTCCATATCTTGTTGCAGAGCAAAAACTCTGGGTGCTTTGGATCTTTCTTTAACAGCTTTTCTTATTTCAGCTCTGTAACAGTGAAACTAAGCAAATAAAGACAGACTTGTCTCACTGCATACATGGTGGTGAATTATAATAAAATGTCCATGCAATGTTTAGAAAGTTGGCATGTATTTTCTTCCACTTTAACCTATCTTTTGATGGAAATGTTTGAGACTCACACAGAAATGAGGTCTAAGCTTAACAAAAGAGCCCTGGAGAAGGGAAGCAGTGTGGAGGTACCACTACTGGTGTGCAATTTCAGTGTAACAGTGCAGTGTGGTTCTCTTTATGATGTTCACATCTTGACACACTCAGATGTGGTATCTGTGTCTGTAGAAAACCAAGCTTCTCTTTGAAAGGTACTGTTTACCGTAGTGTCTGGAGGGCAGCAAAGAGAAGGCTGCATGCTGTGCCTGGAACATGTCTTGCGATCTAGGACGTGATGCTCCTGCCTCTGATACTGCCCTTGCAGGTGATGATGAGCATCTTGTCCTCTTCTGGGTATGTTTCTTCCCATGCTGGACTGGAGAAGTTGTACTTGTGTCTTCAATCCTAACATGTTTTGATGTACTGATAAAACATGCTACAGAAAGCAGCATGTTGGTCTGTTTATGGTGATGTGCCATGCTTTTGTTAAACACTATATCACCAGTTTTAGGCAAATGTTTGCATTTCAAAGGGTTGTAGGAACTTGGTAGGAGCCATTGCTTTAAGTAGAGGTAAGAGATGACAGATGTGCTGCTCCTGCAACAAGGCAGTGGGTCTGGCACTGAGTATAGTCCTGTAATGCCTTGAGCTCTCTGAGCTTGGAGGCACTGATTCCTTGTGGAGAAACAAGGTGCTGGTGACTGACTGATCAACTGTATCTTCATTCTGCATATAGTGGCAGCTCCTTGTTTCCTCTGAGTCTTCCAGGCCTAGAAACTGCTGCTCCATGAAAGGAAAAGAACTGGACTTGTTCCTGAGCAGTGCTGAACCTCCCACTTGGCACTGACACCTCACCCTGGTGCAAGGATCATCCAGCTCATAGATCCAAACCAAGTTTCTCGGCAATGCCCAGCACAGAGGCAACTCAATGCCCAGCACACAGGTGACACGGGGGGTTGTAGAAGCCACCCAGCTTTGTATTGCATTGGGGCAGAGCCGACCCACAGGGAGCTGTGTAGATCGCTCAGCCCCGAGTTTTCTGATGAGTCCGTGCTGCATTATACAAAGAACTAAAACTTGCTTTGAGCCTTGAAACCCCTCAACAAAGAACTTTCCCTGAGTCTCAGTCCAACCATTGTCCAGTTGCTTGAGATAAGGTAAAGGGAAGCTGGAAGGTTTCTGCTTCAGCCCACAACTTTGTGTACTCAGACAGCTTTGTGTGTTCAGATAAGGGGAAACTCCCTGTCACACCCCCAGAGACCCCCTCAGGCATGGTACCTACACAGCCACGTACATCAGGGGATAAAAGCCCTGTGATTTGGGTTGGGAATTGGGAGCTGCTTCTCCAGCTACACAGCTGGTCTGTGAGGAGATTCTTCCCCCCTTGATCGGGATTGAGAGCCCTTACCTGGAGGGGTAGGTGATTATTTAGCAGCTTTAAGTCTAGTGCGCTTGTGTGTCATCTGTGTGCTGCAATAGTGCCTTCCGTGACTCTTTTGTGTGTTGTAACAGTGTATATCTTGCTTTTAAATTGCAGTAGTGCATTTCTCCGTTGTATCCATAAAAACCTGCAATAGTGGTGTATCAAATCTGCAAGTGCAGTTCGAGTAAATTGTTATCTTGAACCTTACAGTTAAACCTGTAAGCGCAGTGCAAATAGACCGTTTGCTTGGACCTTGTAGTCGAGTGTCTTCGTCACACCTGGGGCTACAGTTGTCATCAACTGCCCGTCACTTCTGCGTAAGGCAGTGGCTGTTCTGAGGTCAAAACCATCTCTTTCCTTTGGGCATGGTATGCAAGGGGTGGGTAACACCAGTGTCGCACCTCTAAAGCGCTCCAGATGCCTTATGTGGAATAAGGATGATAATGACGTCACGCACAAAACGGTGTCATGCCACAAGCTGTGCCAAGCACCTACATGGGGTCCGTGTTTGTTTTACAGAGCTCAAACCCATCTGGTTGGGAAGAAGATGTGTTAACCAACCACTTCCCCCTTCTGATAGGTGTTTGGGATTGGTGTGTGCTGGTAGACATGAGACCTACTAGCGGGGCAGGATGTTACAGCTCTGCTGGAAGGTGACAGACCATTGCTCCGTGCCCCCACCGAGGGCTGGTCTGCCTGGGGCTCCAGATAGACCGTCGGTCTGCATGGTGGTGTTCCCATGCCAGCAAGTTGTCACCATGCTTCTGGCTCTGGCTACCCACGGGTACACGCTATAGACTGTCGAAAGAGAGGAGATTTAGATTAGATATAAGGAAGGAATTTTTTACATTGAGGGTGGTGAGGCACTGGAACAGGTTGCCCAGAGAAGTTGTAGATGTCCCATCCCTGGAAGTGTTCAAGGCCAGGTTGGATGAGGCTTTAAGCAACCTGGTGTAGTGGAGGATTTCTCTGCCCATGGCAGGGGGGTTGGAACTAGATGATCTTTAAGGTCCCTTCCAACCCAAACCATTCTATGATTCTATGAAACACTTTAGGGAATCTGTGTTTCTAGCAGTGGAAAAAAACCCCTATTCTGGGACTATCACTTAATCCAAATTTCAAGGTAGTTGAAAGGACAAGGGGGGTGAGGAGGGAGGGAAGCCTCCAACACAATGTTAGCTCTGCTCTGTGCCAGGGGCAGGGGGAACGGCACTACTGACTCTGAAGATGTTCAAAAACACTTTCAAAACCTGACACACGGACAAAATAACCTCCGTGTCTCTTCTCCCTGCTTTGATTTCAAATGTGTCCCCTATTCCTGCAATAGGGTCACAGCCAATTCATTCCATGAGAGCTGGGCTGAGAAAGTGTTTTGATTAACTGGAATAGCCCCGTTTATTTAGGTGTTGCAAATTTTGGGCAAAGGCCGCCAACTATCTTTAAATTAGAGACTGTAATAGGTGATGATTGTGCAATATGGGCTTGGAGCTTCAGGATGTGAACATGCAATTTATTACACTACCCTCTGAGCTCGGCTCTCACTTGCCAAATAGGCTAATCTATTAATTCACTTTGCTTCTAGCTGCTCTCAGAACAAAACCAACTTTCAAACGTTTTCCATTTGCAATTGTAATCAAAGGACAAGCAGTGATACAAGAAATGAAGCAATGTGGGTGAAGTAGAACAAAATCATTTAGTGGGCTACTGGAGGAACAATTTAAGATGTTTAAACATGCCAAAAGGAGGGAGGGGGGAAGACCAGAATTCCTCTTTGATGAACAATGTAACAGAAAATGAGTGAAAGTATAAAGTGTTGGCTAGAAGTCTGAGGTGTGGGTGGTTTGGGTTTGGTTTGTTGCTTTTGTTTTGGTTCTTTTTCTATTTGATGTACTAAAGGATTTAATGCATCTGAAAACTTGGCAAGCAAGCTCCAGTATTGGAAGCATGAACTAACATTGTATGTGTGGTTAATGTGATTCTTCAGTCCAAGAGGATATCGAGTTTGGATGGTACCAGGGATGAAGGCGAGTTTAAACAGTGTTAATGGGGTTAAAGGCAACGGATCTGAGATGGAAAAGTATTCTTGGGTAGAAGCACTAAGTGAAGAGATTATATCACTTCATTAAGATGTTACGGTAGGGGTCTGTTACAGGCCACCTGGCCAGGAGGACAGAGCAGATAAGGCGCTTTATAGCCAGATAGGAGCAGCCTCGCGGTCACAAGCCCTGGTCCTCATGGGGGACTTCAACCACCCTGACATCTGTTGGAGAGACAATACGGCAGGGCACAGGCAGTCCAGGAGGTTCCTGGAATGCGTAGATGACAACTTCCTCCTGCAGATGATAGAGGAGCCAACAAGGAGGGGTGCCATGCTTGACCTTGTGCTCACCAACAGGGAGGGACTGGTGGGCGATGTGAAACTTAAGGACAGCCTTGGCTGCAGTGACCACGACACGGGTCACTGATCCATGGGGATCATCAAGATCCATGGGGCAGCAAGGAAACCATTCAGCAAATTCTGTACCCTAGACTTCAAGAAGGCGGACTTCGACCTCTTCAAGAACCTGATGGGCAAAGTGCCGTGGGAGGCGGCCCTGGAGGGACGAGGGGCCCAGGAAAGTTGGTCCACATTCAAGGAGCACCTCCTCCAAGCTCAGCAGAGGTGCATCCCGATGAAGAAGAAGTTGGGCAAAAAGACCAGGAGGCCTGCGTGGATGAGCAAGGAGCTCCTGGACCAACTGAAAATGAAGAGGTTAGCCTATAGAGGGTGGAAGCGGAGACAGATAGCCTGGGAGGAATACAGAGAAGCTGTACGAGTGACCAGGGATCAAGTAAGGAAGGCTAAAGCCCTGAAGGAATTGAATTTGGCAAGGGATATAAAAAGCAACAAGAAATGCTTCTATAGATATGTAGGGGATAAAAGGAAGTCCAAAGAGAATGTAGGCCCCCTCCGGAAGGATACTGGTGCTCTGGTTACCCGGGACATAGAGAAGGCTGAGGTACTCAATGAAGTTTTTGCCTCAGTTTTCACTGGTAAAGCCTCTTGTCTTACCACCCAAGCTGTGAAAAGAACTAGCAGGGACTGTGAGGATGAACCACCGCCCATTGTACTTGAAGAGCAGGTTCGAGAACATCTGAGGAACTTGAAGGTGCACAAGTCCATGGGACCTGATGAGATCCATCCGCGGGTCCTGAAGGAACTGGCGGATGAAGTTGCCAAGCCACTGGCTATTGTATTTGAGAAGTCGTGGCGGTCTGGCGAGGTCCCCGATGACTGGAAGAGAGGGAACATAACCCCCATTTTTAAAAAGGGGAACAAGGAGGACCCGGGCAACTACAGGCCGGTCAGCCTCACCTCTGTGCCTGGCAAGGTCATGGAGCAGATTCTCCTGGGAACCATGCTAAGGCACATGGAGAGCAAGGAGGTAGTGGGTGACAGCCAACATGGCTTCACCAAAGGCAGATCGTGCCTGACCAACTTGGTGGCCTTTTACGATGGGGTGACAACATCGGTGGACAAGGGTCGACCAACGGATGTCATCTACCTGGACTTGTGCAAAGCTTTTGACACTGTCCCGCACGACATTCTTCTCTCTAAACTAGAGAGGCATGGGTTTGATGGATGGACCACTCGGTGGATAAGGAATTGGCTCAATGGCCGCACTCAGAGAGTAGTGGTCAACGGCTCGATGTCCAAGTGGAGATCGGTCACAAGTGGCATCCCTCAGGGGTCCGTGTTGGGCCCGGCCCTCTTCAACATCTTTGTCGGTGATGTGGACAGTGGCATGGAGTGCACCCTCAGCAAGTTGGCCGACGACACCAAGCTGTGTGGTGCTGTCGACACGCTGGAAGGGAGGGATGCCATCCAGAGGGACCTCGACAGGCTGGAGAGGTGGGCCCGTACCAACCTCATGAAGTTTAACCAGGCCAAATGCAAGGTCCTACATCTGGGTCGTGGCAATCCCAGGCACAAATACAGACTGGGCAGAGAATGGATCGAGAGCAGCCCTGAGGAGAAGGACTTGGGAGTACTGGTGGACGAGAAGCTCAATATGAGCCGGCAATGTGCTCTTGCGGCCCAGAAGGCCAACCGCGTCCTGGGCTGCATCAAGAGGAGCGTGGCCAGCAGGTCGAAGGAGGTGATTCTCCCCCTCTACTCTGCCCTCGTGAGACCTCACTTGGAGTATTGTGTCCAGTTCTGGAGTCCCCAACATAAGAAGGACATGGACCAGTTGGAGAGGGTCCAGAGGAGGGCCACGAAGATAAGAGGGCTGGAGCGCCTTTCCTATGAGGACAGGCTGAAAGAGTTGGGGCTGTTCAGCCTGGAGAAGAGGAGGCTCCGGGGTGACCTTATAGCGGTCTTCCAGTACCTCAAGGGGGCCTACAAGAAAGATGGGGAGAGGCTGTTCAGGAGGGCCAGTTGTGATAGGACACGGGGTAATGGTTTTAAAATAGAGGGAGGTAGGTTCAGGTTGGATATTAGGAAAAAATTTTTTACCATGAGAGTGGTAGAACACTGGAACAGGTTGCCCAGAGAGGTGGTGGATGCTCCATCCCTGGAGACGTTCAAGGCCAGGTTGGACGAGGCCCTGAGCAACCTGATCTAGTTGGAGATATCCCTGTTCCTTGCAGGGGGGTTGGACTAGATGACCTTTGAAGGTCCCTTCCAGCCCTAACCATTCTATGATTCTATGATCACCTGATGGCTGGATTAGAGAAGAATTTTATGGTGAGGACTGGGATTTTACAGGACTAGTGTAACTTGTGGGCTATCTTCAACCGAACGTTCTTTTTTTTTTTAGTCTATAAAATGTTCCAAAACTAGCTGCTTTTTCTATCTTCTTAATTTTTTTATTCCCCCTCTCCTTGCCCCCTGAAATGTCATACAAAACCCTCCAGCTTTCTTCTCCAGGCTCAATTAGTGCTTTCAGTTCATATTAGGTTTCGGCATCCATCTGACCCTCCCTGCAGGGTTTCAAGGTTCTCCGCAGCCCTCCTGGCCACCGCTTTCCCACCAGCAGAACTCTGCTCCCCCCAGGTCTCTCCCAGGCACCCTGTCCGCCAGGCACAGCCGGAGCCTTCTCTTGCTCTTTAATCACTGTTGATTAAAACCAATTGCAAACTGCTTTTGTATTTGGTGTAGGAACGTGTGGCTGCTACCTTACATCCTCCAGCCCAGAGATGCTGCAGTTTGCTGTCCCAGCATACCTGCTCTGTGGCAAATGGGATGTGGAAAGAAGCAGAAAAATATTCACCAGATCTTTTTCTGGTGAATATCACTGCTAAGTTTTGAGTTTCGTTATTTATTTTTTTTTAATCTCTTGCTAAATATTTTCTTCCAGTTAAGGGTTTTCTTGTTTGTCTTAATTTTTTTTAGTTATTTTCTCCTGAGTTTCTTTTAGCTGGTAGAAGATCAGCTTTCTGAACTGTGGTGTGGTCTAGAAAAATCAATTCCGATGAGGACAGCGGTTAAGAAAGGGAGCGAAGCGGATACAAAAGGTTTTAGCTTCTTCAGCCTACCACTGCGAGGGCTGAGAAGTCATGCTATGATTTTTATATAAACTTTGGGATGTGAGTTTATCACCAGGGAAGGGGAAAGACCTTTAAGATAGACAGCAGTGTTGGTGCCCATTCATCCCATTCCTTTCCAACTGTGGGAAGGCGTTGCATCTGCGTTTCACTAAAACAAGTCATGATATTTACCTGCATGGCTTTTGCCAAGGCAAGAAGAGGAGGAGGCTTTTCTAAGCACTCTTTTGTCTTTTCCAGACTAATTAAAAAGCTGCATAAACCCATTGAAATATTGTGACTACGTGGGGCAATCTCAAGGTTGTTAGAAGTTTGTGGTTTGTTGGGTTTTGGTTTTGTTTTGATTTGGTTTTGTCGTCATCGATCTGAACTAGAAATCACAAAGTGGAAAGGGGGGGGGGGGGGGAGGGGAAGAAAAAGTGCTTGCAAAATCTTTTTTTACCTTCCCTGAAACTTTTCCTGGTCCCTGCCCAGGAAGTCTAGTCCAAAGTGTGGTAATAAGTATATATCATTACTTAAACAACTAGAATATCATTACTTAAACAACTAGATGAATGTTTAACAGCCCAGGAGCTTTTCTTATCTATGTAGCATTACAAAGGTATAAACCCCCCCTATAAGCAGCCTTTAATGATGAGTTGGAGTTAATGACCCTGAGCTATGCTTTGAGCCATCATCTCCTCCCAGATGGTCATTAATCCTTAGGAGATGCCCTGTACATTGCTCATTATTGCTTAAATAAAGATAATATTTTGTAGCTTTAAAAAAAAGGAAAACCTTTATGCCACTCTTCTTTTAGGACACTTGTTAGCCTGCTTCCAAGAAGGTGTGCAGCATGGCAAAAATTGTGCTTTATTGCATCCATGTAGCCCCTCTGACTATCAGACTGGAGTGGAGGTTTACAAAGCTGGACAGTTTTTAAAAAACATGTATATGTAATATTGCATACATAATAGATGGGAATGGTTCCAAAACAATCTATTGCATAATTACCTAATTAATACAATCTGTAATAATTAAAAATCCTTTGGAGAATTTGTAAAAACATTTTACTATGCGTGTGTCGTAGATGATTTTTAGACTCGGTGTCTCAGCTGTTTGCTTTTTTTGTTGTTTTTAATTTTGTCTTTCAACTTGCCAGCAGTCTTATTGCTGCTCTGTGGCCCAGGCGCTTAACAAATTTCATTTCTCAAATGGAAGGGACCGAATTTTCTCCCCAGAAGTGCAGTTCACAGGCAAGGGCAGCGTTTGGTGCTAACTTTTCTTTTGCAGAGACAAACACAAAAGACAAGTTTACATAAGTATATTTCAAGGGCTTTTTTCAACTGTTGGAGAGACTTAGTAAAGCAAAATAAAAATTTCGAAGTAACAGAACTTGCTTTGAGCTAGACTTTTAAATCAAGATATAAAAAAAATGGATTTTGCAGATGCATTATAACCCCACTCATCTCAAAATGGCCCTACAGTGCAATTGTGTTAGCAGTACTTATTTAGTCTAGCAGATATTTTGGAGCATTATATAAACCTCTACTTCTGTAAGTACCGGCTCTGTGCCCTGTGGTGATGCCTATTTGCATGTATGGGATGTACAGGCAGGACGTGAGGCGTTCCCCAAAATTACTTTTGGTGACAGAGGTAGATGCTCTCGTGCAGCCGGTGGCACTCGGTCTCTGGTTAGACCCTATCTTCTCTAAGGAAAGGGCAAACCAGTTGACATCAAACCACTTAGCAAAGTGATGCACAGTCTTAGCAAAAATAAGGGACAGCACTTATTTAACAGCCGGACAACCCCAGTGCTCTGTACCTAGAGCTCTTGCTGCTGTATTCTGCCAAGCACAGGAGCAGCATTAGCCCATAGATGCACCGTTTCAAGTCAGTTCTCTTTTCTCTGCCTCTAAGATAACGTGGGAAAGCTTTTTTATTTCCATTTCCTCTTTTTTTTTTAAAAAAGAAAAATACACAGGCATCACAAGCAAAGGGTAATGATGAAATCTGCACTGTCCTGGACAACCCCACTGACTGCAGCTGATGCCAGTGCTACAAGCAAAAGCTTTTTCCTCATTTTTCTCCCTCTGTGACACCTAAAATCAAGTCCTTTTGATTTCTTAAATGCAATTGAAAAAAATGTGCCTACTAACACCTTAATATTAGGTAATTAGTTCAGATTGGGGCATCCCAGGACCTATAACCTGGACTTTGCTATTACCAAATCATCAGCAGTTCAAAAGCCAGACAGCAAACTGCAGAAACAAGACTCGTGTCATTAAAACCGCCACTGGCTCCTTGTCGGTGAGAGAAATTTTCTTTTAAAAAAAAGGATTGAGCATAGTGGACAGCATTAAGTGTGTGGTCAATGCAGGAGACGCTCAATGAATAATTATTAGAAAATAAAGGATTTTTTTGCTTTATCGAAGTGTGGGATTGCATCAAATTGATTCTTAATTGTGAAATCCATTTTTCACCTTGAAAGAGGCACTTAATAGTTTTGTCAGCTTAGTTTGTTATTTAACTTTGCAGTGACTGGAGTTAGTATCTATAGTACCTGAAATGAAAATGTTCGCCTTCCAACACTCATGGTTTTCAGAAGGCCAGCAGAACTAATTAATTTGCTAGTGAAAGCAGACTAGACAATTTGGCCTTTTGGGCTTATTTTACTCATGTTTGCATGGAAGCTGATGGAAAAAATCCCAAAGTAGCAAAGTAGAGAGTGAGGGCCACCTCTTTACATTAGAGCAGCAAGAAGACAGTGAATGATGCCGGCTGAGCGCGGTGTGGTGAATGACGTTGTCGTGGGTTTTGTTCAGCATTAGTAAAGCTGTGGTAGAAAAATGCAAAGGGGAGACTTTGAAATATGTTCTTCTGGAAGTGATTCTGGGTTTATTTTTGGTTTCTAGAGGTTTTGCCTGGATGTTGGCTGCCATGAGTGTTTTGGGGTTGCCCTTGGCTTGCCGACCTGTTTCCATGTTATTGCTCTTCATCAGCAATGTCCAGCATGTCATGCCAGAGCAGAAAGTCACTTTTCCTTTTTGGAGAGCATCTGTAACTCAGAGTTCTAAGTTAATTTGGGCTTTTTCTGATGTAAGCACCTGCTATAGAGAACATGAACATCTGTTTTAGACTCAAAGTCAGTAAACAAGGACTGATGATCAGCCCAAACATGTGCTGTTCAGCCCCCAAACCACGAGACCGTGGTTCACCGGCCGCCTCTTCTCTACACTAGTGCTGCGAGGAGTTCCCCCTTGCTCAGTGCCACTGTAAGTCTTCCAATGGCAAACTCTCCTCCAACTTTTGGCAGCAAGGTTCAGGCAAGTTAAGGAGCTGTTGTGTTCTCCCTAAATACATTGTGTACCTAAGAAATTTAATTCTGGCTACACATGTTAAGTAACTTCTTGATTTTTATTTTTTCATAACCCGGGCAACTAGAATACTTCTTTTTTTAATGTTGATTTTTATTTTTTTTTCATAACCCAGGCAACTAAGGTACTTCTTTTTTTAATCTCTATTTTGCAATCGCTATGAATCATATGATCAGCTCAAGGATATACATTTTGCAAATGAAACCAGATTATTATTAGTCTTGGTTATTTCAGCATGAGGAATAAAGAAGAAAAAAAATATTCTATGTACGTTTTGCAGACCAGTTGCAATTTCTTTTAACAACTTCTCAAATACACACCAAGGAAGGTAAGGACCACATGAAATACTCTCACGTGCACAGGGTGGTTTATATAAGTGATAACTTTGAGAAACCTGGAATAGTATTTTTGGTCCACGAAACAAAACAAAGAAAACAAAACCCAAACAAACCATATTTGGGGTTTAAATGAAAAGGAACATACACCTTTCTATGATCTTCTTGTTGTATGGGTTATTTTTTTTCCCCCCACTGGCAGGAGGTTTTTTGAGAGAAATCGTGCCAGCAAATTAGCGTTTCCAGTCCTTCAGTATACATTCCTGGAGGTATTCTTTTCCAAAGAGAGCACTTCTGAGAATGACAGCAACGTCCTTGGTGTTGCTCCAGCTGTCTGGCAGCGAGGTGTGCTCAGCACCACTTACCTTTCAGTGGTGGTTGTAGGGCACTTGTGTCTTGTTTGTTGGGTTATACCTTTGAAGTTTTGCCTCTTTGACTCTCTAAAAAGAGAACGTGCCTGCCAGGCGTTTCTTGGTAGCCTGCCACAACTCAGATGCTAACCTGTAACTTCTTCTGAAGTCCCTACTCAGGTGTCACGTATCCCTTTCAGTAATTTTTTTTGATAGCCATAATATGGCCATGACTCATGTTATTCTTACTGCACACTTGTTTTTATTTTCGTGTGTCTTTGCAAACAGTTACACTAATTCAAAATGAGCAGCAGTTGTTTAAATCATTTGTGACCTAGTGGTGTAAGAGGATGTAGCACATCATCTGAAAGGCGACGGTATGTTTTGTGACATCATCGTGACATGATGTAAAACATCATGTGACAGCTCTTATTGCACAGGTGTCATTATATTTTGCATCAAAATGCTGAAAATACTTTTTGTCAGTTTGCTAATTGCCTTGTATTCCTGTCTGGTAACCTCCAGCACCATCACCTTGGTGAAATGTAGAAGGATGAACTCAGTGGTGCTTCTGCCCTCACGCTCAATACTAGCCTGTCCTGTACCAGCTAAGGCTGCGGCTCAGAGCAGGCACGAGTCCTACTCTGCTTTGGGGCATTATCTTGGCTGCTTTTGACTCTACAGTGTTTTTATAATGATTTATTTAAAGGCTTGAGGGCTGCTCTCTCAGATAGAAAGTCTTCTACAGATCCCAGCTTCAGCCAGCATCAACTCTGACTTCAGGAAACAGAGTCAGATTCTGAAAATTGAACAGAAGTAACTAACGTGACAGTTTTTAAGGTCTTGGACCTAATGATCAACATGTCCAGTGGGGAGGGCATAACCTTCATCTGGACTGGAGGGGTGGTGTGGCAGGAGTTCTTAAGGCACTTGATTTGGGAAACTGCTGGCAAAGTTGCCAAAGTTCTTCTGACAAAGCTGAGAAAGTGAGACTCTGGGTAATGACACCTTGGCATGCAAGGAAATAAGGGAGGCACGTGTTAATAGTAATGATAAATACGGTTGTGGTGTTGTTTTGTTTTGTGGGTTGTCTGATTTTTTTTTTAAGAAAAGGGCCCAAAGACATTATTGTGTGAAGGAAGCTGTAGATCTGATTAGTTTTCTTAGTTGCACTTTCCCATTGCCTTCAGCTGAACCAGAATTTCACTACTTAGAGTTTATCTGAACATTTAAATCATACTGACTGCTTGGGCTGGACTTTTTTTTTTTTTCCTTTTCAATTTTATTAAAAGGTCAGTGTCTGCTGCTGCCTAGAAATGCAGTTTTACTTCCTGCACAGGGTTTACCCTACAAAATGCTTGGTAGTGCAGCACAGTTTTTTGTTAACACTCAGTCCTGTTGTACTCAGAGTGGGAGATCCTGCTGCTTGCTCTGGGACAGCTAGGAGCTGTCTTCCACCTTCCTTAAGTAAAACAGACACACAAAAAGCTGTGAAAGCACTTTTCTCTGAAGCAATCGTTGCATCAACCAAGGGAAGTGCATCTGTAATATCCAAAGCAACTCCTGTGCCCCCAAAAAAGACCTATCCCTTGATTTCTAATTTTGTGTAAAGTTGAAATGCTTGACTAGTTGTAAGCTTTAAAAAAAAATAAAGTCCAACATCTCTCGTTATGATTTATTGTTGCTGGAATAGAAATCTCTCCTATCTAAAATCAGTCTCGGCTATTACAGACTCGATTTGAAGCAACTAGAGTGTTACATATGGATCAAATATAGCCCATAATTAACCAATGCCAGCATTACGTTATTACCGACCATTTACAATTACAGTCCATTTACACAATGCTTTATTCTGTGATTATCCCACGGAAATTTGTGATAACTATCAGTGCACTCAGCAAAGCTTACTTTTAAACTTGTTTTTTTTTTTAAAAACAGCCAAGTATGAGAATAAGATAAGATATTGGAAAATTTTACAGGTGTTAGAGAAATTGGTCAAGGAATTACCATCGTTATACTTATGATTCATGCTGTTACCCTCTCTTTTTCTTTGTGTAGGAGCACTTCTGCTGATACCTTTTGATAAGAGTTTACAGATAATCAGTAAGCTATGACCCCTTGCACTTTTTCCTTTAACTCTAAAAGCATGCACACTTAGGACAGTTTAATTATTTGGCTTGTTTTAAAAATGGAGTATTATGGAAATCACTGTTTTGGGATTGAAATCTCTGATTCAAGCTTGAAGCAGGAGTTTCTTATGTTTCTGGATACATCTTCTCTTGTGCCTCTGCTTAATCTTCTTCCCTTGCTCCTCCCTGATTACCTACAAATAATTTAAGGAAAAACTTTGAGCTGCTGTTTTTTCTCACTTCCATACATGGTGTGCTGAAGCAAAAACTTAAGGAGAAAATGAAGTCATGAAACCTCGGTCAACTGCAAGTAAAAATAAATGACCAAAAAGAAGTGAGGTGTGAAGTAGGTAAATTTTTAGTAGCTCTGGAATACAGATTCCCAGTAAATTTGTTGCAGATGACATGATTCATATAGTTTTATTGCACACAAAGTTTATTTTGCAAATTATGGATCTTTTGATACCACTGTGATGGGTGTTTTAGGAATCCTGGAGATATTAGTTAAATGTAAGTATGTAAACCAGGCTGTGAATACCGAAGCCAAAGGCATACACCGAGGGGTTTTATGTTGGTCAGGGACTAGATTTTATCCTCCGTTTTAGGAGGAGATGTTTATTACAAGAAAGTCTTCCTGATAATTTTTTAATGGTGTGCAACGGAGCATTATTTAATTAAATGCCATATAAGCTGGACAAGGAAAGTTCAGCAGGGCAACTGCACTTGGGATGCTTTATAATTTGTTCCTTAACTATTAGTTAGGCAGCTGTACTCAGTATGTCGGGCTTCCTCAATGAAGAATCACTGCCTTGAATATGGGAGGAAATATGATTTGAGGCAACCCCTAGTGCCAAAGCAACCAGGCACATGTCTTCTGCAAGGTACCCCCTCCCTTAAATGCATGTGTAAAGGCTGTGAGAAGGGTCTTCCTTAAGGAGAATTGAAATGAGCCTACAGCAAGTGACATAATGTTGAGTCTGGGGACATCAGGTTTGCCAGGGGAAGGGAGGGAGGTACAGAGGGAAAAACCAAAAGTTAAAGCTCATTATAGCAACAACAGTAGGCTAAAAGGTGAGACAAAGATGATAATTTATCCAAAGATTCCAATAAAATGTGTCCAGTTTTTGTTTACTTTTGGTCTGGCAGTATCAATTTGGATATAGCCATTTAACCTGGCAACGCATATTGCCATCTGTATATTCAGTGAGGGATGCCTTCCATCATTTTTATGGGAGCTTCACTGAGAGACAGTCAATCATCTGTTGCTTCTCAGAAAAAAAAAACCCAAAACCACCCAAACAAATAATAAAAAAAAATCCCTTCTCACTATAAAAAAATGAAGGCCTGATACGCCTAAAAAAGCTGTCTGAAGGGTTGGATGCTCAACTGAAAAAGTTAGTGAGAACTGTGGTAACCAAAATTTCATAGATTTCATAGATTTAATAGATTTCTAGGTTGGAAAAGACTTTAGAGATCATCCAGTCCAACTGTCCCTAATCCCCATTAAACCATATCGCTAAGTAGATCATCCACCCTATTCTTAAACACATCCAGGGATGGGGACTCAACCACCTCCCTGGGCAGCCTATTCCAGTGGCTGACAACCCTTTCAGAGAAGAAATACTTTCTAACATCCAACCTGAATCTCCCCTGACTAAGCTTATACCCATTTCCTCTTGTTCTGTCACCCATCACTAATGTAAAGAGCCCTAATTTGTAATGAAGCTCACTGAGTAATTTGGACAAATGAACTGAACAAATATTTCATTTAAATTGGGAGCCAAGCGAAGGCTTGTCGCAGCTAAACAGGTCAGAAAGCCTCTGGCTTGGGCAGTTTGATGTCCAGAAGCCTACATAGTAGACTTCTATAAGCCAAGGTTAGTTTAAGACATGGTTCTCTGTGAAAATGGAAGCTTTACTTGCAGCGCTTAGGGGGAGGTATTTTTCATGTATGCTAGTTCATATATGTTTAATTTAATTCCACACAAATTTACTGGGAATTTAACCACAGCCATCAGCTGGACTTGAGTCAGGCCAGTGCTGATGAAAAATGATAAAATAATTTGTCTGATAAAAATGCCTTTGATGCCTTTATTGAAAACATTAAGAGAATTAATACCTCCCAGAACCTCAACGAAGGAGGAACTGATGGGGACAGAAATAGTAAGAAAATCAGGGATATATCAGAAGACCAAGAGATCTTGCACTGAAATACTGACAGGGAAACCTCAGGGAAATTGCACACCTTGGGACTGCTTTCCTTAGGGAAAAGCAGGTATGTAGCAAAAGCATTTTTCTTAGGAAAATGATAACCTTTCACCTGATAAACATATCGAAGCTCTGCTTCACCCCTGACATGCACAAACACCTTGAACCCTCCTTCAAGGCTTGCTTTCTGTCCCCTTTCCTGAGGACGAAACACTCCTCCATCTCTTTCTCGTGCCCTTCTCCCACCGCTGTGAAGGTATCTAGCGTCTCTGGGACATTCCCACCCACATCAGAAGATCCTGCCCATGTACCCAGTAATGAGTTTCATTCTTAAAAATCAAGCCGTTTCAGGGTTACACATCAACAAACAGGGAAGCAGCTCAAAGAATAATGCATATAATAGAAAACGGGATTTTTATTGTCAGCAGTTTTAGGCAGCAGCAGAAGTTTTGCTGAACCGCTGAAAGGAAGTAACACTAGCAAGAGGAAGATGAGCAGAAAGATGCATAGCAGTAATCAAATTTGATTGTAATAAAAGCATTAAAAAGAATCTCTGTTGTCAGTTAAGCAAGAAAATGTCTTTTTCTGGAAACACTGTTTAGATGATGAAATACTGAAAGTGCCTGTAGTGTGCTCAGATGAGGAAAACCTAGTGTCAAAAATGATCCCAGATTTGCTAAAATACCCCGATAGCAAGATATCTGTGTTTGTAACACAATTAAGGAGTATTACCCCTTGTCACAACCATATTTTTGCATTCCGCCAATCACTGGTGATCCATTCTTTTATGGATTTGGCCAATCCCTTATAAAAGTTTTCTGAGCCTAAATTTCAAAATATTTAAGAAGTAGAAGAGAGAGAATTTAATGGGGAAATTATGAATATGTTACTTATTTAGTGAAGAAAATGTTCTCCCTAACGATGCTGTGGTAGGAAATGCAATATTTAATGAATTCTGGTGGAACTGGAATAAAACCCAGCAGAATAACACGCACAATTTCCGTGTGGCTGGAGGTATGTTTAAGGAACAAACAAAATCCTGGTGCCAGATAGGACAGAAACCAAGCACTTTGATAGTCCAGCACAGGACATTAGACAGTCCAATAAAACTACATGGTTGACGGAACTGAAGGCAGCTGCAATCTCTAATAACATGACTACAGTCAAGGACCCTGCAACAGAGTTAATAAGCAGATCATTACAGACTCTGACCAAGGCAGTCTCCATACTGACCTAATCGAAATCCAGAATGAAAATTATCGTAACGTGCATGATGAACCAATTAGCCTGGAGCTGGGTTGCTTCCACCTGCTCTAGTATCTCAATTTAGAACGGTAAATTAAAACCACAGAGAGATAAGAGAACACGTCAGAAGAAGAAAATGTGGTTCTTTAACAGGGGAAGATGGCACAGAGTTTAAGAAAACTGGGCTCCTCTGTCTGGCAGCAGCTTGCTGCTGCCAAGTAGACCAGGTTTTTAATGGAGTTCCATGCTTCCATGGAGATGGCATGACCAGTCCCCAAAATAAAATAAATTAAAAAAAAAAGGACCTTATTTGTCTGTCTGAGACAGGGTTTAGGCTGACTGTGATGATGTAGATTAGAAACTGATGCCTGAAGGCTCTGCTCTGTGGACCTCTAAATTTTCTCTTCTTTCTCAAGGTCCCTGCCACTTTGCTCTGGGCTGACCTACCCTATGTTGCCCAGGGCTTGGGTGTCATCTCCACACTGGTGGCCCAGCTGCTACATCCACACCCACTGGGGACAGGTCTACATCAACAGGGGAGGAGGTGGCAGTTGTTGTGCAGGCTGCTGCCGGGTGGTGGCTGCGTTCCCCACCCCGTGCATGAGAACATTGTGGCCGGAGCTCTGGAGCCCTCACCAAGACTGTGGAGGTGGGGGGAAAGCTTTCTTCCTTCCTTACTGAAGATGTTTTCCATCTCCCTTCTCCAGGGACTATCGTGGCCATACTGATCTAGGAGAAAGCTCACAAAGGGTTTGGTCAAGCTGGTGCACCGATGAGCAGAGGACTCTTGGAAGAAACAAGAGGCTGACTGTGCCCTCCTGTTTTGGGTACCCACCAAGCAGGGGCAGCATTTGAATCTTGCCTCCTGAAACACTCATGCATTTTGCAGTGCACTGGTGTTTGATTAGAAAAGAGACTGTGAACGGTGTGGAATGCAAGATTTCTGGCTTGCTGTCTTGACTCATCTTTCTGGCTGTGCTGTGGTATAGTTTCCATAAAAAGAGTGCAACTTATTCTTGCTAATTCTTAGCAAGCTGTTACTGGTAGCCAATTCATCATGTAAGGAAGTGTGAGATAGTGGAAAAGTGTTGCCCAGGGTTTTACCATGCAAAATAAGCAAAGAGTCAGCCTTAGCTGCTTGCAGTAGCCTTTGGGTCCTTCCATCTGCTTGTAGATCCACCCCTGAGTTGTGTGTAACAGAGGTTTGAAGAGTTCAGAGATGGGCGGTTAGCACAACTCTCATGTGCAGATAGATTTATAAGGC
The DNA here is from genome assembly GCF_009769465.1 of Tauraco erythrolophus. Classification (NCBI taxonomy): domain Eukaryota; kingdom Metazoa; phylum Chordata; class Aves; order Musophagiformes; family Musophagidae; genus Tauraco; species Tauraco erythrolophus. The sequence continues at coordinate 41,540,367 of NC_141472.1, read as the reverse complement.
CATGACAACTTAGTGCAGAAAGTAAATACACAAGAATGTGGCAGAAGTAGAACTAAACAAGATGTAGATGATTCTTCTTACTTTGTTTTAGAAAAACAGTCAGAAGGAAAAATAATCACGCAGCTACCAGATAATCCCTTCAGAGTCGAAACTATCTACTAAATAAGATATCTCTGGGTGCATTCTTTTAAAATCATCCAGTAAAGGGCAATTTCTTATGTCTGTCTTAAAGATATTTGGTGTCTTTTGCTCTTTGAATAACTAGACTATTTGACTATTCCTGTAACCTGGGTTGGCAATTTTTGTTCCTACTGTTTCATCTTTCTTTAGTTCTGGTTCAGTAGTAACCTGGTAAACCTTTTGCTCAAAAACTTCAGGATTTGTGCCAATAATGTGAGTTCCTATGGAACAGAATCTAGATTAATGGTGTCGCAACTCACCTTGCGTGTGCTGTGGCTGCAACCAAGCAAAGCTGTTGGCCCATGTGGGTGCATGTGTTTGATATTTGGTAACAGTGAATAACTGTAGAGTAGTTTGGGCTGGAAGGGACCTTTAAAGGTCATCCAGTCCAGCCTCCCTGCAGCGAGCAGGGATATCTTGAACTAGATCAGGTTACTTAGAGCCTCATCCAACTTGACCTTGAATGTTTCCAGAGATGAGATCTACTGGTAGATTTTGCAAAGCTCAAGTTTTCTTTGTAGATTTTATTAGTGACTGGGGAAAAGAAAGCAAGGAATGGCTGCAAACAAAAATATAATTGCTCAAAATCTTATTCTTCGAATGTCGTTCTACATTTGAAGGGCAGATGTTCCCTGCTCTGCAGACTGCCTGTACCAATGGTCTCTTGCATCGTGCATTGCTGCTGACTCTTGTGATTTACTGAGAGCCTCATGACTTTGCACGTCTTTTCCCCTTGTGGTTTTGGAAGAGAGTTTGAGAATAAGATCTGTAAGATTAAACAACATCAACAAGAAATAGGAAAACGAAAGTCCAAAACGTATCGCTTCAGAAGAAGTCTTGTGGTCTGCAATGTAAGCTTGTGGTTTGGGGTGGGGGCTGAAGGGTGGACACGGGATCCCTGAGCACTCGTGGTACTCACAGCACTGAGCACTGTGTGGTGATGATTCCCAGTTGCCTTGCTCCACTGTCACTGAGAGTACGGGAAAGGATGGGAATACCGGCATGGCTACAGAGGGCTGACATGTGAAATAGATGGTGAGGAAGAAGGAGCACAAAGAAAGACTCCAGGCCCCTGTGTACACATATGCATCCTAGAGTCCTGGCTTTAGCTGGGAAATGGGAAAGGTTTTAATTTAAAATTTGATTTAAGAGAGAGAGACTTTTTCATTAGCGGAGCAGTTACTCACTCAGTTGGGAGCTATTGGAAGAAATTAAAGTACATTTGGCAATCTATATGCTTCAAGCAGGAATAGGGTCTATCTGTCTATTCATCCACCTTTTTGCCTAATCACATAAATTCCATGGTATCCAGCATCATGTTTTCCCTTTCCTGAACTGCAGCAAAATCTGACTGCATGAAACCCCACCGAAAACAGAAAGTTATTTTTTTTTAATATAATCAACATCAACAGTCTCTCAAGTTTTTGTATTAGTGTTTTGGTTTTTTTTCTTCTGTTAACATAAGGTTGTTTTTCTCGTAATCAGCTGAAAAACTGTACAGGATAATATTTCCTTACTATCCTTTTTTTCTTTCCAAAGATATCTTTTGGGAGAAAAAGGGAAAGCAGATAAAAAGAAAGCATTTTAAGTCAAGCAAATCTTGACAAAAAGGAGGGGAAAGTGGTTTGAAGAGTGTGTTGTATACATAGCCCTGTTCTGATATGCAGTTACCTCCTTTCTCGTAGAGCTTAGCATAAAGTTTTGTAAGTTGTGGGTTTGTGTTTTTTTTTTTCCTTTTGTCAGAAAAAATTATGAAAGTGTCACTTTTCCTTTGCAGTTAATTCAGGAGAGATCTTCAGTTTGAGCAGGGCACATTTTCATGCAAATACAGCAGCACAGTTTCCAGCCCCCTAATAGCTTCTTACAAATGATGTGCCATTACAACGAGGTTTATTTAAACAAATTTAATACATCTTTAATCAAGCTGGAGAGCATTTTCAAAGGTCACGCTCCAAATCAGGATCACTGTTCAGAGCTTATCAAAGTATTAGCTTAAGGGGGAGGGAGAATTATTTCTTGGACAAGTAATTTTAGGCAAATCTTTATTTACATTTTTATTCAGTTATTAAATTTTATTCCTTTCCCTCCTCCTCCTAGTCTCCATTTATGAACCTATAAGAAAGTCTGTAAATGGAGCCATAAGCATATCACAGCAGTTACTATTTCCAGGGGCTATTCCTTTGAATCTAGTGGGCCTATAAAAGCAAGGATGAAGTCACTTTTTTTTTTAAACACGAGCTATGCGTATCCATTTCATACAACAAGCTCTTGCCTGAGGATCTGATATTAGGATAAATACATGATTAGATATATTTTAAATTAACAAAATGAGTTAAAACCAAATTTCGAGCATAATGGGTATTTAAAGGTGTTTGCGTGTGCCTGCTGCAAGAAGACAATTGTTCATGTTAAGTCCCGTTAAAACTACTGGGAGCTGCGTTAACAAACCAAGGGAATCTACTCCAGTTCACCCCTCTGGTATTGTTCCTTTACCATAGATCTCTAAATAGGTCACAAATGTTTTAACTCGTACGTGACCAGTCTCCTGTGCGTAGGACTGGTGGTGTCTCTGGTGACCACACCTCAACCTCTCTCCTGCTACGTGCTCTCCAGTTAGTGCTCTCGGAGCTGGTGCTTGTGTTGTAGAACTCAGTCCTTTGGCCTTTGCTTTACAGAAGTCACTAATGAGGCAGCAGGATTAAAGGAGAAGCGAGCGTTGCAAGTGCGCAGACAGAAATACTCCTGAGATTTTAATGCTCATTAGACTGAGGAGGCTTCAACCTTTCCAATACGGGGAGGTAAAACTGGGCATCTGAGGAGATAATGAAAAGAGCTTGTGCAGGCTCTGTTAATTCTCTTTTTAAGGCTCACCTTGCAGCGAGCGTTTGGTAATAGGGTTAAAAAGGAGCTATGGTGAAGTAATGAAAAAGCACTCCTGGAAAGCTGGATTTGCAGGCCACTCACTTGGCTGGTGGACATGAAGAATCGTTTTGTACCCAAGCCCTCAATCCCAGCCAAGAAGTCTTTGCATCTAGTACCTATGGCATTCACATGGCTTTCCAGCTCGAGAGGCAAGGCAGTATGCAAAGCAAATAAAGTGTACTGATACCACCCAGTTTTCACTGATTTATGAACCAGCAGACGTCCCTTGATGATTTTTGGCAGAACAGTGATGCTGATGTGGCATCCTAAGAGTCAGGTTGGGTGCGTTCACTCTTTGCTTCTTGAAAGGGACTTTTGGTGACTTGCAGAAAAACGTTGGTTATCATTGACTTTTCTGAATTGCACTGACTCAAAGGTCTTTATGAAAATAGGCAAGGAAATAACTGTCCAGATGTCCAGCTGTAACTGTCAGAAACCACAAATGTTGCTTCATTACTGGACACAGGTTTGGTTGCTGAAAACTAGAGGTGTCGTCAGGCTTCTGCAATTAGAGAAAAAAAAAAAAAAAGATGCTATGTGATATTTGTGACAAAATAGGCCCCACTGATTCAGAGTGAAAAGGAAGTCAGTTGACCTGGTGGGGCTCAACGGCCAAACTTCTGTAGTGAACAGGTAGCGGTACAGCGTACACAGCCATCAAGTGAACAACAAAATTAAAACATGAGTTTGGACAGCCTAGGGTGAGGATATGCATGATTGCATCTCAAAACTGAATCTGTAAGAAATGCAGCACATATGACTTCCCCACCCTCTTTTTTTTTTTTTCTCTTTGACATCTCCTGTATGATGATTTGCCCTCCTTTGCTTGCCTACAAAAATTCTGTATTTACCTGCAGCTGGCAAGTAAGTGCTAAGCACAGGTGTGAGTCTGGGCTGGTAAACTGACACAAATGCAAAAGCAAACTTGTTTGAAATATGTTTCAGTTGAGTCAGATACGTTCCAATCAATGAATATTAATTCTATGCACTTGCAGGGTAGCATGGCAGGTACCGTATTGGCATGTCCTGCTGTGAAGTAACACAAACAAGTGCAACATCCCATTTCTAGAGACCTGCCTTAATATGAAAGGGGATGTGAATATTTTTTCTGAAACAATTTATATTCACAGAACAATTTACTCGACAATTTACTGTATTTTTTTTCAACTTCCAGATGACACTTTTTCCATAGTGGTTATGGATTTGTATTTAATTGTTTTTTTAGTAATCATGAATGGTTTTTCAGTGATGGTTAGTGCTTGATTGAAATCCCTTGGTTTCTGAGACTTACTTCATCTTTCCTTTTTTCACTTGTATAAAGCATTCCTTAAGGGAAAAAAAGCAAGGAAAAAAGGGGATACTTTATGAAATGCAGTAACTATGCGCAGACTTTAGGTTAAGTTTTATCATAATCATGTGGCATCATATTTACTTGTTTGGAGATAACTCTACTTGTGCACTCAGCTGCCAACACAATGTATTCAGTAGCCCCTGGGGTCAACACTAATACCCAGGAGCCCCAGCCTGTGACCCCTCTATGGTACGTGCTGCACAAGCACAAGTGGAAAGGACTCCTCTCAGTCCAAAGAAGGTGAAATATATGAAGATGGGAGACTACTAGAAGGAACATAGAAAAGTCAATGAACTTTCATAGACCTTAGGATGGACCAGGTATGCCCACACCAAGCCAGAAAAAAATGCGAAGGAAGAAAGGATGGGCGGAAATAGCTGCAGAAGGAATAAATTTTGGGGCTGCACAGCTGTAAGTGAGCACACAAGGATCAGGCCATTATAGGTTATATCAAGAAGTGGACAGTGGGCTGAAGGTTAAATGAAACACTGTTTGTCCTCTTTGCAGTAGCACATCTCCATCCTGATAAACAGATGATAAATTTTGGCCAGATAGCGCCTTAATGTGCTTTGGTAGAGCCAAGAGGACTCTTTCTCAGGAAATAACCTGATAGATCAAAGCTCCTGGAGTTTTCCTGGAGTTTTCCTTTCCACTGGACATCTGTTGGTAGTGATTCTCTTGTCTACAGGTGCTGTGAGATTCCACTTCCTTGTAAATTCACCTGTGACCACTTGAGCAAGAGTTATTTCTACCAGGTTATCCATCTATTTATTTTCCTTAGTATTTAACAGTTTATAACAATTTCAGTATTAAGACTGCCTTTTCTGTGATACTTTCTAAATTACATTATCAGGATTTTTTTTTTTCATTCCATAATTGTATTATATTGGTTTTAGTTCCTTTCCTATTTTCAAAAGTTTACATATCAGTTATTTGAAAATCAATTCTTTGGAATATTTTATTTGACCATAATGGGTTTCTTGACCTCTTTTGGTTCCTAGCTCACAGCAGGGACTTAACGCTTGCGCTCATAGCAAGAGTTTTGTTCCCCTGGTTCAATAGGCAGTGACTTTTCCTACTACATACTTGGGTGTATGTAGTAAAATATCCCTGCTGCGAATATTAGTGCATACGAAGCTCTTGTCACCATTTACAAAATATAAGGAGGAGAAAATATAAACATAGGCTTGAAGTGAGTAATTCTAACCTAATCCTTTAGAATGTACGGAAAAGTGGTAGTGATCAAACTCTATCTTGAATATATACTTTTGAAAATAAATAGCAAAAAAATAAAGCTCCACTGTCAGTTTGCTCCAAGTTTCTCTTGGAGCCAAACAGCAGAAATGTATTTGTTAAAGGACTGGAAATATTTGGTTTGAAGCCAATTACTGGTGTGTCATTTTCTGTTAAATTATATTTTTAAAATAAATAAGATTAGAAAGTTTGAAGTTACATGGCATATTCTGTTCTGAAATTATCTAAATGCAATGGAGCGATTGTTCCAATCTGAATTTCTTGTCATATTATATGTTCATGAAACTATGTTCGGCTTGGGATAGGACTTCTGCATTTTCAGAGCTCAAGATTACAGGATAAGATGAGAAAACTTACTTTCCTTTCCTTTTTCTCCTGTTTCTACTCAGTTATTAGAAATACCTAGATATAAAGACTTTAATGCAACTAAAAGTAACTGTCAATTGGTTAACCATTAGGCTTCTATTCTTTAAAGTTGCAAAATACTTCATCCCTCAGTGATAATGTTTTTCTGTTTTTTTTAGAACAAAAACATCTGTGGTGTCACAGTTCTGTGATTTGGATTTGAAGGTAGAAAATATAATGGCTACAATGGCATTGCAGGCTCACGCTTGATGTGTATGAATTGCATCTTCCAGCGGGTATATACAAGTTTGACAACGTTGCTAAAAATTCTCATCCTTTTTAATGCTGTGTGACAAAATTCGATGTGAATTAATTAAGTGTCCTTTTGATCTCTTCTTTTGCTTCTCTTAAATAAGTAGTGGTTTGAGAAGAAAAACTAACAAACCAGGACTGTTGACGCTGTAAACCCTAAGGGTTCCTTTAGAGATAGACTTAGTTGAATCAGAACAAATAGGTCAGCCGCAATGCAAACAGCATCCAGGGCCTGCCAGGGACTGTATGACCCATCAGGCAGTCAATAATTTTGGCCAGATAGTGCCTTAATGTGCTTTGGTAGAGCCAAGAGGACTCTTTCTCAAGAAATAACCAAAATAGCAGAAACGTAATCGCCCATATTTGTGCTCTGAGGGTAGCGTTCTGTCATGTACTGTGATAAATGCTTAACACGTATGCCATGATGCTGTCACTTGTTCGTTGTAATAATCCAAAGAAGTGATGGTTATTATTAACTGGAAGCATTGAGTATTATAGTTGAGAATTTTTTAACTGCGATTTATAAAAAAAGTGCAAAAGAGGAAAATATAAAGAGCAGGCAGTCTTCACGATTGTGATGTTAAATTTACACAGCTGGAAATTTTGAAATTTAAAGAATGAAAATTAATTTAACAGTGCTAACCGAAGTACATTGCACAACATGAAAAATGAAATGGATATTTAATCAGAAAGAAAGCAACAGGAAATGAATATTCTAGGCAAGATGTGAATATATAAATTTTGATCAATGTACTAAGTAGTTGCATATCCAAAATAATGTTGACCTGCTGAAAACAAGCAAAAGCACCTCTGTAATATGATATTGATCTTGTAACAATGTTTTTTAATGTTGTTAGTACCCTCATATATCTTTTTTATGAAGTTCAAGCTGATAGTCTATGCTACAGTGGAAGTTTCAGGACTTTCACCTAGTTTTCATATGCTTTATTGTGAAAAGTCTGCAATCATTTTCCTCTTTCAGCATGCGCTTCCAGAAATGAGATACAGAGAGATGAGGATGTGTGAGTTTTAGCATGTGAAAATAAAAGCTGTGTGTCATTTTAGCAAACAGACAATCAAGCAACAACCTTTATCATGCTTATAGTACTCAAGAAGAGTATGTGTTCTTTGGAGGTGTCTGTCTGGCAGGTCAGAGTGCTGGTTGGGATGGATGCTGGGTTTGTCATGGAGTAGGCTCGAGCTCCCTACATTGGGATACCAGCAGTCACATCTTTGTAGAAAATGTTTCATGACTTGCAGGAGACAGTGTTTACCCTTTAATGTGTAGCTTTGGGTCCTGTTCTGAATTCCCACTGTACCTTAGTGGGAAATTGTGATAATGTTCACCCTACATATGTGAACATCCGCCCTTGGAATAAGGGCATTTCTGCTGTTCTTTAAATCTCTTTCCCTTCCTGAAGGACACAAACCAGTGTGGGTATCCGTACTACCACACTAATTACGTTAAGATGAAAGAGGTACTCTTCCATCTGATGCACGTGGTCATACAGAGTAGTACTGTCCCAGATGAAATAGTTTTCAATTCCGTAGCCCCACCAGTGGTCTAGTGCCACTTTCCCTGGCCCAAGCCCTGTTTTACAGTAATCCACGGTGTCCATGTCTTCTGTGCTAGAGCTAAGATCCAACCTCCACACGTAATCTAAGTTGCGTTTCAGTGTCTTTGCCTGTAGTTGCACAATGATTTGGTGCAAAGGTTCAGTTTGACCATCAGCTTTTTCATATAGAGTTGCCCTACACTTCTTTACCATTTTATATTTCTGGGGACGTCAGGTCTCTGCCCAAAGTTTAACTGACCCAAAGTTCCTGAGGTGTTTTCTTCAGAAAGCTGTTGTCTGTTTTTTCTCTCTTTTTCTTCTCCAAATGAATCTTGAGTTACTGGGTGTTTTTTTTATTTTAATCTCTGGTTTTGGAAACACAGGCCAATTGCCTGTCTAGTGATAAGTATTACATTTTCAAGATTATGCCATGAATAATTATTTCTTAAGAGCTTTTTTTTTGCCTTGAAAATATCTCTCGCATTATTTTCTCTCCCACTTATGCCTCTTAACATTGTATGTTTAACAGTTGCTCAGTGCCAAGCTGCCAACAGGGTAGCGTGTACCTTCTCCTGTCCTTCTGCTGAAAATTATTTCCTCGCTGGGGTTGTGAAGTCCCATGGATGGGCTGTGCAACTGGTCTGCAACTGGTGGCGGGGAGAGAGAGAGAAGGCAAAAATTAAACTAAACCAAACCCCTTATGCATTGCATCAGCAGTGATTGCAGAAAAGAGCTATTGACAAGTGCTTAAGTACTTGGTGCTTAGTCTGAAAGGAAATATTCCTGATTTTACAGACCAAAAAGGCTATAGTGGTGCCAGCCTCAATAGGAGATGAGGAAGAAATGACCCTGAACCCCCTTGAGTTGCCAGGGTGGGAGCTATAGACATGGAGAAAGCAGAGACTGGAGAAGAGTAAATCAGTTAATATCCTTATGGCCTTCAAGTCTGTAGTAAAATACTCTCTCAGTGGTGTGAATATGATCACTGAGGAGTTCAGGATCGCACGCTGAGATGGAGGATGCTAATAGACACCAGCAGGCCCACTCATAAAGTCTATGTTCAAGCATCAGTGATTAAGTAAGGGAAAATTTGTCCTGAAATGCCTGGAAACTGGCTGGCCAAAGCCTTCAGGAATTAGTTGATGTGGGGAAAAAAAACACCCTTTGCTGTAACTGTTCCTCCCACCTGAGGTTCCTGGAGTGTCTCATGAGCGCAGGTGGAGGTTTGAGAGACCTTTGGACAGTTGTTGATGGTTTGTTGACGGGGAGAAGAAGTCAAAAGCCACTTCCCAGCTGAGGGAGCGTGAGAGGGACCTCAGCGGCACGAAAACGAGCGAGGCTGCAGAGGGAAATGAGGTGATACGTAACAAGAATAATTATTTTGGAAAAAAACCCTCATTTGCTCATGTTTGTGTTACGGGGAGATTAGAGAAGACAACCCAGAAGAGAGGAGTGACCCGTTGGCTGTGGCCCTCTCTCCGAGCTGGCGTGACTCACTCCGCGCTCCTTCAGGGAAACCATCCCAGTTCTTCCTGTATATGGAGAAACGTCTGGGTTTCTCCCATTTTAAATCAATCTCAGGTTTAAGTGAAGGTGCAGGCTTAAAAGTTATTACGGCTCCACTGTTCCCCCTGATAAATTACACGAATAACATTTGAGACAATGCATTGTTAAATATTTATGTCTAGTACTATAGAACCAGAAAAAGCACAAGAACCCCTAGAAGAATAAATATATTTACCTAAATAAATTACTAAGACAAATATACTCCTATGTGCTCTGTACCAATAAACAGTAGGTATTCACTAAATTGTGGAATATAAATGGCTCATTTCCTCTAAATGTACACTGAAAGATCTATAACATGTTACGCGTTTCCTGTGCTTTGCATATATATTTCAATATTCATCATGAAAAGGCTTGCTTATGTGTCAATATACATTACTTTGCATACATTAAGAAAATATTTTTTTAATTTTAACATTACAGATGTGCTCTGCTGTTGGGGGGGGTGGCGAAAGCGGAGGCCTTTTTCCACGATTAACCCTTTCGTGGCTCGTCCTTTTTTATCAACGTGACATTTGCACAAAATGAATTGCTTGCTTAGACACAGCTAACTAAATAAAAGCAGGCCAGAGCTGATAGTATGAAAAATGGATTTTCATTACTGTTTCATTGATTCTTGTAAATAAGGGCCTGAGGCCTGCTCCAAAAAGGCTGCAAACAGTAATAATTTAATCTGAGGTGACATAGACCAAAATGTATGTGGACAAAAATCATCCTTGAATATTAAACAACAGCCTCAAGACAGAGAAAAGTGTTGCAGGCGAATTTAAATGTATGCAGATCGGTGGGTAACATATTTAAAAACAGAAATTAAAGATTCCTGTCATAAATCACATTTGCTGCCATGGATATGCCTTGTTATGCTGGCGTTTAAGAAAACCTGAAAGGTTAAGGCAGTTGGTGCATTAAATCGTACAAGGATAATTAATACTTTTCTTGTGGCTATTTATAAGAAATGGAAAATATAGTTAGATCAGCTGTGGCACCGTAGTAATTTGAGGGGGAAGAAATGAAAGTATGAGTCAATAGTTTTAACTGGACAAATGTCAAAAGCGTAATGATGCAGTATCCTAATTTGGAGGCCTTTCAAAAGTTATATATGAAAAAATCAGATAAATCAGTTAATTCTTTAATTGCACATATAATTTGCTTGCCTTTCAAACCTTATAACTGGTTTAATAAAAATAATTAAAAATAATTTCTCCGATTGCAGTTTTAAAAAAATAAATTCAAATCTGTTTCACGGAAGCAAAGTGTAAATCAGCTCTCGACTCTAGAATCAGGAACTTTGTTTTTTCTTACACATCTTCTAATTAAAAAGACAACTATATTTTGCCATAAACCAGCCTGAAACTACATGTAAGAACATTATTTCAGTTGTAGTACTTTGACTTATTACAGTAGTACCTAATACTCAGGATGGCTCATAGCAAGACTAATGTAGAAAATAATTTTCCCCTTCAACGTGCTGAAGCATTAATCCTTTTTTCCTTTTCCTCTCTTTTTTTCTTTCTTTTTTTTTTTTTTTTTTACTTGGGGTTACATTTAAACAAACCCTTCCAACTACTGTAATTCCCCAGAGGAAAATACTCCTTCATCACTCATTGAGCTCAGGTTCATGATCGGCCTATTCTTTAAAATTCTTATTTTTCTTTTTTTTTCTTTGCTTTCATGAATAAAAACAATAAACTTTAGTGGTATCAAACATTATTAAAGGGTCTCAAAGCAACAAGACAGAAGGTTTATATGACCAAACTCTCTTAATATAAAGGAGTTGTATATTTTCAGATGTCACTGCCATTCATCTCTTCGCTCTTTCTCTCTCTGCCCCCCTTAAGCTAAGAATAAAGATCCTATTGAAAAAAATCTCACCAACATGTAATAACTTTTCACCTGTTTCATGAAAAGTTAAACATTTAGAATACAATTTGCCTTGCTATTATTTTTATTCTAAATGAAAACAGGAAGTATTTCTTTCTTCAGAGAGGATTTAAAAAAAAACAAAACAAACAAGAAGTTCATCCAAGAAAGCTATTTTCAATCTGAAAATGACTATTGCTGTGGGGGAATGTATTTCTCAGCCCTTATTGAATTTCTGATCTGTTTGGAGAATATTTAATCTATCATTATGGCAAAAAAAAATATTTTTGTTTTTTAAATTTTACCCTGGTGTTGATTTGCAAATATTCATAAAAATTGCTATGGATGCATGCAGATCTTTGGAAACAAAGATTAGCAATTTTTTTCACAGCTCTAGCTAGAACACGTTGTCTTTGGCAAGTTTCTGTTTGCAACAAACAAAATGTGATACTTTATAGGTTATAATATTCATCATTGCCCTGATGTGTCATTGGTATGTGGTGTCACACCCTGCTACTTTTTGGACAGTGTTTGTGATTCGATTATGACAAACCTTTTTCTTAAAAACTGCACTTTAAAGAAAAAAAATTATAAGAAATAAACCTAATATAAAGAAAAATTCCTATTTCCTTTCAGAGTATTACTTTACTAGTAAAAGATTGGATGTGATGTAATTCAGCATGCTGACTTCCCAAGAATTATCTGCAAAATAATCCAAGTTCAACGGAAAAAAAAAAAAGGTGTGAAATCAGAAATTTCACAATCCAAAACCAAAAGTTTTAAAAATCTTCCATCAATGTGGAGAGATAGAAGATAATTTCTTTGTAGCACTCCTTAGACAGCAATGTGGATTTAGCAAATACAGTGATTTTGGTGATACTAGTATTCTTTCTGTTTTAATATAGGATGTCTTCCTTCTGCAATGGTATGAATGTCTGAATATCAGAAGCTGAGCTGGATATGGACTTTTCTGGTTACTACATTTCCAAAAAAAAATGGAATAGTATAATGATCTGTTAAATGAAAACACTTTTATTCAGTCACACCCTACTAATTCATGAACCATATCTTCATAGTTGAACAATCTCCTACATTATAGACAATCAACAATTGGTTGTGTAGGTCAGAGCTTTGTGTATTTTATTTCTTTTTTTTAAATAAAAGCAAATGGTTTCACAGCCACTCTATCAATAAAAGGAGTATAACTTTTTATCTCTGGTACAAAGCTCACTTTACATAGAGCAACTATAAACTGTGCAAAGTAATTCTGACAGTGGTATGTTCAGCAGAAGGAAAATGTCTCAAACATTGTATTTTGATCTGAGTAAGCATGCAAACTGAAAAGAAAGATGTTAAGGCTTTGCATTCACAGAGCAAACAATTTTTTTTTCTCTTTTATAATTTTTAAACTAGTAAACAAACAGTGAAAAGTCACAGGATCCAAAAAGCCTGTAAATCTCACCCTAGAATTTTAAAAAGTGGTTTGAATGCAACTGTGTTTATCTTTATTTTGCCTAGACATCTGCCAGTGTATTTTAGGCTGCTGCTGATCGGTAGGACTGAGCAAATAACTTGTAATTATTAATGTTTTTCTTGAATTTATACTACATTTTCTGTTTATGAAATATGTGAAGAAGATCATGACATTTTCAAATGTCTTTGTTATTCAAAGTTATTTATGAATTTTTCCATGGCATATTTTTCCCTGTGGGTGGTATTCACTCTTGTGCATGCACAAGGACTAAGCAGCACTTAGACCCCACTTAAATCTTCAAAATATGTCTTCTGCAGGGGACTGATTTTCATGCAAAGAAACGTGTATATTTGATCAGATTGATACTCATTTTCCTATTCAAACAGATAGTTACAGGAGATAAGTTGTAACGTAGCAGTGCCGCGTAAACGGCGGGATACGCAGTCGGGCAGCTGGAAAAGGACTGCATGTAAATCAGGCTGTTTCTATAAATAATGTACAGTTCTTAGAAGTAAAACTCAAAAATGCAGAGCAGCAAATTATGCTGTTGTTAATGTGTTAACTCTCGGCAAACACAAAGCTACCCATGAGCTACAAGTTTTTCTATCTAATAGCTACACATTTTTTTTTCCCCCCTTCAAGCTCAAACAGCAGTTTTCGCTGTGTCATTGGTAGTAGCATTTGGAAGCCAATGCTGTAACGTGCATTTTTTTTTTGTTTTTAATACGAATGCTCCTTTTCATCATGTGGCTGGAAGACCTCCAGATGAATTGACAGACTATACCTTTTGGGCTAGGAAAATAAACTCAAATGGTGCTTTGAACCTGTGTTTTACGAGAACGCGGGCTGCGTGAGTGGTATGGAGGAGACTGCAGTCCTACAAAAGCAAAAGTCCTACGTGCAGTCACCTTTTCTAAAGCCAGTGCCACTGGGGAGGAGGTACAGAAACATGGGAGAACCAATAACCCCAACTTCCACACTGCAAATCCCCAAATCGCCTAATAGAGGGGCAGCAGTTGCTGGAGTCAGTGGATTCATGCAGGGATGAAGGGGGTAAAGGGATGTGTGGAACAGGAAGAATTACTCTTGCCTGAAAGACTTGAGGTCAAGCATGACTCTTTGGCCATGTTCATTTCTCTCCTCGCTGAGGTTTACTCAGGCCTCAGCTTTTTCATGCCAAATCACCAAGGTCTACACCTCTCCCTTTAATCCTTTTTGGCAGTTTCTCCCTCTTATGAGAGGCCTTCTTAATTGGTTTCTTCTTCCTCGGGCCAAACATTGCGAGCTTTCTCTGCTCCCCTAAGCACCAGGGATGTTGCTTCAATGTCCACTCCCATTAGACGACTCCCATTACCAGTTCCACCTCAAGCATGATTCATAAAGTTTAAAGCCAAAGGGAATGATTAGATCATCTACTCTGACCTCCTCTATATCACAGGCCATTAAATTTCCCTGAGTTACCTCTGGATTGATCCCAATAAGTTTTGTTTTTCTGAAGAATATCTTGGAGAAATCACCAAATCGTTATTTGGAGTGCGCAGGGACTGGATCATCTCTATTTCTTCTCAGTGGATTATTCCTGTAGTGAATTACAATCGATTTTGACAAAAAGACTGAGAAAAACATTAAAACTGTCTTTGTTAATTTCCAAAGATTAAGTAGCACACTCCACTTAATAGATGGATGAAAATCTTTTATAGTGCATGTCTTGTTTCACAGAACCTCCATAGAAATATGATACGTTGTATGTTAAAGGGTAGTTTTGACTCAGAAATGACTTTTTTCCCCCAATATTCCTACAATAATATTTTTTCAAGTGGCATAATAGACTAAATCTAAGAAAATATGTCAGTTTTATGATTATATTACATGTACAAGAGAGTATATTGTTTCACTTCTGTGTAAGATGTGGCACTACATGATCAACCCAAAAGTTGATCAGTAGCCTGTGTCCAACGGTGGACAACAGTAAATCGTTATGGAAAATTAGAGCAAGCCAGAGAGAGACACCCCTTGACACATCCTCACCAATCCTCAGTTAGTGAATTAGAGACTTCTTGGAGCAGAGGTGACACAAATATCACCGTATCATTGCATCGTGTTTACTTAACTGTTACTGTTTATTGGATAAATACTCCAGTAATTCATCTAATCCCATTTAAAACTTGTGTTTTGGCCTCCATATCTTCTTGAGGAGTTCCGTAGCTCAGTTAGACACTGTGTGTCTGAAGTATTTGATTTTGTGAGCTTGAAACTTGGTACCTGCTTGTCTGCTTGTGTCGGCTTCTTGATTTATTACATAGTATTGGGGTTGGTTTTTTTTCCATAACTCAATGAACCATACACACCTCAGGATGGTTTTCTTGTACTCGAATCTTTCCAAAGTTGACTTATATGTGGGTTTTTTTTCTTTGACAAGTGAGTCTAAACTCTGATTATCCTCATTGCCTTTCTTTGTTCTGTTTCTGTATGTATTGCATATTTCTTGAGGTGAGAGTGATCAGAATGCTGGGGCTTCAGTATTCAAGATATGGACATACTGTAGACTTAAAAAATGTTATGAAGTTTTATGTCTGTGCTTGTTTTCTGTTCCTTTCCTAATAATTCCTAGCCCTATTTTACCTTCAGAACCAACTGATTATTGAGATACCATCTATTTGCCACTCATTAGTGACTTAATGATTTCAAAACTTTTCTCTAGTGTGGCAGGCTGTGATATTAGCTAAATGCATCCTATGCTGTAGAGAAAGTAATTGTGTACGTTTTAAATTGTTTCATATAGGAAATAAAATAATGACTATTTGTTCAAACAAAGTTATCTTGAGGATGCCTTTGAGACTACTGTGATCTGGTTGTTTACCAGTCTTTTAGTTAACCAAATATTATCCCTGTGCTGGATTTCATCCAAAGAGGGCTGCAATAGATGACCAAAAATTCTCGTAACTGTTAGTCTTATAGTTGCCATTGTGTTTGAAATGAAGCACTTCAGTATTTAAAGCACACACATGTTCCAAATAAAACCCCCAGAACAAAGCTAGAAAAATATTTAATTCTCATCTATAAATAGACCAGTTAGCCCTGAAGAGCAGTATAATACATTTGTTTTTACACAGGAAGAAGGAGCTCGTTACATGTTGGTCCCACCCCTCATTCTAGACCCTTACAATATTAGTGGAAATACATGTGTTAAATAACCCACCGCTGCAGCAATATACTCTATTTATATTTTATATAAAATAATATTCTGGGCCATGGTACTTTGAATGGTTCACAGAAGCACAAGAAGTCATTAACCTAATCCTCAACATAACATGATGTAAATCATATAAGATGTCATGCCTTTTTAGAGGAAGTATTATTTTGAGTGAATACAGACATAGCTATTTGGCATGATTTCTTGAAGGGAATGGGAGTGTTATGACCCAGAAAATGTGCTGCATTTATTGCTTTGACTCAGGATGTCATGAAGCTTCACATAAAAATGGAAGTTTCAAAACAACAACTTAAAAAAAAAAAAAAGTTAAATACCAGGAATGTCTTTGTCTAGCTCTAGATTTGGGCTATGCTGAAGTGAGCATTCCAGTCCCTTGTATTCACATCTCCACAGAGAGTCACTTCAAAGAAGACTTACACAGAACAAAAATTTCTTCTCCATAGAGGAAAAAAAATAAATTAGAGGTAGCACTTCTAATGCTATTAGTTTTGTTTTGTGTTTGTTTTTTTTTTTAAGAATGAGAAAAGGAAAATCTGAGTAATTACTTAAAAGACAGTGTATGTTATTCATTTTTTGTCATCACAGCTGTCTACACAAGGTCTTATAAGTCTACCTACTCTTCTACATGCTTGGGTAATAAAGATACAACCCATATAAAGCCAGATTCAGAGCTTGTTGAAATCATAAGGAGGCTTTGTAAGTATTCCAGTATTCTTGGATGCAATCTGTAGACTTAGTCCTGCAAATAAGGCTCTAGTAACATCTTTCATTTGAGTAAATTGAGTGATAATTTTCATAGAAAGTGAAATATGTGCAAAGATGCTGCGTGCTTGGAGTATTAGTTCAGAGAAATGGAGTAACCAGCCAGTTCCTGGCTGTGTCCCATATGGAAGCAGATTACTTGCAACCTCAACCTGGTAAATGACACTCATTACAATTTCCTTTGGCAGAGTTACAAATCATTGTTGGTGAGCTCACCTGGGAGTTCCACAAAAACAACCTTTGAAGATTTTTATATACAGCAAAAAAACTTCTGATAGTCTTTCATGAACTTTATATTTGCCCCTTCTGCTTATTCCACAGCTGTAGAAATACAGGAAATCAGTGTGCTGTAGTGATAGCATGACCAAAATAGGCTCTTTCCTTCACAATGATGGCAACACAGTGGTGGAAAACCATGTCCCCTAAAGGTCGTCTCATGCATACTGTATGAGTTGCACTAGAAATCTAGAATAATAGAATGGTTAGGGTTGGAAGAGACCTCAAAGGTCATCTAGTTCCAACCCCCCTGCCACGGGCAGGGACACCCTCCACTACACCAGGTTGCTCAAAGCCTCATCCAACCTGGCCTGGAACACTTCCAGGGGTGGAACATCCATAACTTCTCTGGGTAATCTTGTCCAGTACCTCACTGCCCTCAATGTAAAAAATTTCTTCCTTAGATATAATCTAAATCTCCCCACTTTCAGTTTAAAGTCATTGCCCCTTGTCTTATCACTACACGCCCTTGTAAAAACTCTCTCTCCAGCTTTCTTGTAAGCCCCCTTTATGTACTGGGATGCTGTTATGAGATCACCCCAGAGCCTCCTCTTCTCCAGGCTGAACAGCCCCAACTCTCTCAGCCTTTTTTCGTACGAGAGGGGCTCCAGCCCCCGGATCATCTTTGCGGCCCTTCTTTGGACTTGCTCCAGCAGCTCCATGTCCATATCTCTCATTCTGCATAGCTTAAGTTGTAAATAACAGATTCATACAATAACAACTGACCTTAATGTCTTCAAGTCTTCCTAATTGGTGTTTTTTGTTTGTTTGTTTGGAGGTAGTTCTTAAAATCCTGACGTAGCTGGGCTTGTGATGCCAAGAGAAAAGTTGACGCCTCGTTATTCTAACCTAAGCTCAGGCAGGAGCAGCGAAGATACGGTTCTTAGGTCAGCTTGCAGTCCACTTGTGCAGGTTTAAGTGGTTGATGTAGTCAGGACTCTTACCCTAATGCGCCAGCGCTCAGCTAAATGGAACCTATGATCTCCTTTGAGGTTCATCCATCATTATTCAGAACCTCTGCTTTGTGCCGTCATGCGGGCAAATGCTTTCATGTATTTATTCATCTCATTGTAAGAATTTCTGCAAGCATATGCAGACCACTAAGGCTAGCGGTGATTAAAGCCATGCAGTCTTGAGCAGATGTAGACACTTTAGTTCACCCTATTCATTCTGCTGAAAGAGTATAAATCAAGTATTTTCGGCACCAGGAAGAGAGCTCATCTGTTGCTGAAGA